>NC_135659.1:61331744-61665996 GCF_964188315.1 Podarcis muralis
AATCAAGAGCAAACCTTGGTCACAGCTCGTGGTTTGTCTGGAACAGCAGCTTTCTAAGTTAAACCATGGCTTAGATCACAGTAACATCACAACAGGAGGGCCAGAGAAGTAGCAAAGCAACTGCAATCACCTCTCTAAGGAACCACACACTTGCACATTTGTACTAAGGTTTGGCTTAGGATGGCTTGATTTGTGTGATGTGTGAACCAGACCAGTATAGATTCTTTATTAAGTGTGTTGGGCACCAAATACCATGTACCTGACCCCATTTTTCATCTAGTATCTATCTAGTAAAAGGAAAAGCAAATGATTGAAGTGCTCTTCTGGTTCCCCCCACCCCAGGAAATTGGAATCTGTTTGTGCAATCTGCCTATTGAATCTGTCCCTTATCCCCTTATTAATGTGCAGTGCCCTTTTTTGCAAAGGGAAATGAGAAACAGAAAACTGCCTGGTGGCTGCTGTCGATGAAAGTGCCTGGATTTCAATCCTGCAAGCAATTAGGCTTTGCAGAACTGTAGGTAATCATCTAAAAATTCCAATCAAGATTCCTTTTTAAGGTGGCATTCTCCCCCCCCCCCCCCTTTGTCATGTCTGTTGCATCCTCCACTTGCTCCAACCCTACAGGCTTTGCTCTGGGGGCATTGTGAAGCTGTTCTTACCGAAGTATAACATCTACATTGGATATTGGAAAGAACAAATGCACTAGAAGCCTTATCATTTGTACCAGTTCCTTGCAATATCTCATTATCTGCATTAGACATCTACTTTTGGAATGTCTAACTGTTTTGAGACCCCAGTACTATGAACGATTCTGAGCATACAAAGAGTAAAATTTGGCTTGGTAGTGAATGGCTGCATCACTCACATATTTGGGAATAGTCTGAGGGTGCTACTTTCAGAAGTCACTGAGCCCTGAATTGGAAAGCTAAAGCCAATAGAAAGGAATTTGCTCAAGCCCTCCATATGAGCCTGAGCACTTTTGAGTCTCAGATAGGGGGTATGTGCACCTCGGCCCAGAAATATGAAACCCAATCCAGATCTTAGGGGTATTTCTAGATGGTGGACTTGTCACATATCATGAATGCTCATTTGGTGTGTCTTGCCCTCACAAGCTACACAGGGATTATGCCAGTCCTCTTGCTTGAGCCTTGCTACTTTGCTACTCCTAGAAGCAGAACACAGACTAGCAGAATGAGGTGGCACAATCCCAAACAGCACTGGTTGCTCCAAACCTCAGCAGGGATGAGTGCCTCTTTCTTGTTGCACCTCTCCACAAACACACACACATATGCACATGTTGTTTGGGGGCACAGTCTAGGGACCCCAAACTCCAGGTCTTTTGCACTGAGCCCCATATTTTCTTTCTCACCACCTTTTTAAAAAAATGCTTACAGGGTTGCTGGGCATGACACAAAGTGCTGTGACCCCCAGCCACAGACACCCCAAATTAATTTGCTCAAGAGACCTAAATCTGCATCTATACATATAAGTTAGTACATGCATTTCCACCCCCCACCTTCATATTTGTGTCATGGGCCTGTGCTCTGAGACTTTTCAGTATCTAGCAATGGCTCTTTGTGTACACACACATGGACTCTCTGACTCTCTAACACACACACACACACACAGAGAGAGAGAGAGAGAGAGAGAGAGATAGATTATTGCTTAGCAATACAGTTACATTTATTTTCTAGATTTCTACAAGTGAGTGGGAGAAACTGGTGTTCATAACTGTCTTATCTTCTTGGCTTCTACAGGGGCCAGAGAGCAGCAGAAGCTTTCTTTCACTATCCCTGCATTCTGTAAACAATGAAGCAGTCAATACGTTTCTCTGCCACCTGCCTCCCTGCACAGATATTCATGTTGTATGGATTATTTCCAGAGCATGTCTGGAACTAACCACACTCAGGCAGAGAGACGAGTAGGGCCAAAGTTGTGACAGTCTCTTATTTCAGATGTGGGGAGTGGGCATTGGAGGGCTTGTGAGGCAAAGCAAAGGATGCTGTGTCCTAGACTTGGCTGTTTCATATCTGCACACCTTGATGCACTGAATTCATTTCAGACAGACAGGGAAGTAAACCTAGATGCACAGTCAGGACTAAGGAATTAGGTAAGGTTTTGATCTAATCTTTCTGAAAAAAGCAGAAGTAAGAAAAGGCATGTGGTTCTTGAAGACAGCAGCACATCAAAGGCATCCACTAGAGAAGCACAATAGAGAAATGTTCTTATGAAACAGGTGAGAGATTAGATAAAAGAGGAACAGAGGGAATTGTGATGGGTGCACAGAAAAGACTAGCCTAAATCAGTCTAGCTATTACATACAATGTCAGCTGCCAGAGTATTGCCTGGTACAATTGAAATAGCTCCAGATGAGACATAAGGTCAAATGATATGTGATGGTGTAGTTAGGTTTGTTGTTCATGTGCCTGCTCTATTCATCTACAAAGCAGTGCACGGGGTCTATTTTTAATATAAAAAGGGATATTTGGGTGAGGGGAGTTTAATTCTCCTGTGCCTGAGCTGCTGTCTCCCCAGACACTCCCCCTGCCCACTAGATGTCAATACCATGTGCTTTTTGGCACATCAACATTTGCATTATAGAAGCAAGGAGCTTTGTGTCTGGCATAGAGTCCAGCATCCTATGTTGCTCCATTTCATCTTTCTCCTCTTAATCCCTGTTTCAAACCTGTATTGCTGCATAGATAAGTTTGAAAACATGTCTGCAAAAGCCAATCTCAATTCGCAAACTGCAAGGAGACTGAGCAAGACTTTTGATGGCCTGGGCAGAAGGTGGAGCTCAAGTGCTCTGCTAGGTCCTCATTTCAGCAGAAGACTGCAGTGGTGGGGGTGTGAGGACATCAATCAAACTCATTGGTGGAGGTTAGGTTTGGTTCAAAATGCGCCCCTGGAGTGGTGGTGAACTTTGGAATTTGCCATTCAGAGAACAATCCAAACCCCTGACCAACAGAGGGGTGGTTCAGTGAATGTCTCTTTGCCACACCAACTCCCAGGCTGCTACAGTCAAGGGGCCCAAATCATAACAGAAGGATCCAGTGGAACCAATGCCAACCCCATAACACCCAGTTCCAGGTCTGTCCACTGGCTGCTGCCAGCAGGGATACCATCGGCAGTAGTTTCCTCCCACCATTTGGATGGGTGCCTTCCTCTTCACCAGAATTTCTTCTCCTCCAGCAGCAACAGCAGCAGCAGCAACAACAACAACAACATAGCCAGGCAGAGCCTAATCCAAACTCTCTCCAGTATGACAGGTTGCGGAGGTTTGAATGCTTTGTCACCCAGTTCCAAGTATTTGCTGCCTAGATGGGAAATGGGAAAACAGGAATTGGCTTAATATTTCCATCCTTTCCCAGGGAGTGGGGAACTGGATCTGGACAGCAGTTCCCCCACTGTCGGTGGACCACTTTGTCAGGTGGGCAGGGCCAAGTTTAAGCAAAAGTATGTCTGGCCTGCTCTCGCACCTAATCTGACCCCAGCTGCTTCTGTAATCTGGGTGTCAAAGGATCCTACCTTATGCTTTGTCACCTTCTCTTAGGATTACTTGGAGCTTACTCAAGTGTTAAGGAAACACATGGGCATTCCTCCTGAAACCGTGCTGCCACTCAGAATCCATGTGGGAGATGACATGTTCAAATGTTTCCTTAACACAAAACCATCACTTGCTTCCCCATATATGGAAAGCTTGCATGTCCGAGAAAAGGTACGGTAATCCAATACCTTTATCCCAGTGTGTTAGCTTTCTACCTGCAGGGAGTTCTTTATGTGGGAAAATCTGGCATTCTTAACTATGAAGTACCAGTGAGCTTCTTTCCCTGCTTTCCCCACCACTGCTGCTTGCATTGCATCCTCTCAGAAATAAACCAAGCTATTCCCCAGAAAATAGCTTGCCTTATTTCTGAGCTAATCCTCCTTCTACCTAACTCCATCCCTCTGCGCTTCGACATGCCTGCCCTTTCCATTTAAATCTAGAAGCAGAAAGGATTCTGCAGCAGAGGGAGGAGAGGCAGGCCTACAGCAATGACTCTGGGAGGAAATTACATTTCCTTAGGGCAGGGGTAGGCAACCTAAGGCCCGGGGCCAGATGCGGCCCAATCGCCTTCTCAATCCGGCCTGCAGACGGTCCGGGAATCAGCGTGTTTTTACATGAGTAGAATGTGTCCTTTTATTTAAAATTCATCTGTGGGTTATTTGTGGGGCACAGGAATTCGTTGTTTTTTCTTTCTTTTTCAAAATATAGTCCGGCCCACCACATCTTCTGAGGGACAGTGGACTGGCCCACGGCTGAAAAAGGTTGCTGACCCCTGCCTTAGGGCTACTTTCTTAGAAGCAGAAGTAAAACAATTTCTCTAAGATGTGTGATAGGATCTTAGATGGAATTGTGTCTCTGGGTGCTCGGCTTCCAACAACCATCTCTGTGCCAGATCCACAGCTTGTCTTCCTTCCTTTGGAGATCTCCCCAAGCCCTAGCCTGAGTATCTTTCAGAAACAGTGTAAAATTATTCTCTTTGCTCTGGAGAGGGGATATGTAAGCTGGTAAGAGGACTTTAGGTTTTGGCATTTGTTATTAGCGATGGTGGCGTTTGCTACTTTTTAATTCTGTTATAGTGAACTAGCTTAATTTTTGTTGCTATTGATTATTGTCAGACAGTTTGTTCACAACTAGGTAACCACTTCACTATGCTAAAGATTATCGAAAAAACTACAACTAGTTAACAGGTGTTTACTCTAATTTAAAGAATGAGTGCATTTTAACCATCTCTCTTAACATGAGTGGAAATATGTTCACATCTGAAAATATTTAATGCGGATTTCTCTTGGTGTGTTAGTTTTATACCCAACATTATAGTCTCTCTTATCCTTTTATGATCAAGTTAAATAGCATGGTGTGTGTGATTGTTCTTGCTAGGATGTTTGTGTGTGTGTGTGTGTGTGTGTGTGTGTGCACGTGTGTGTCTGGGCTATTTCTGTACACTGGAAGTGATTTTGAATTTGCTGTGGCAAAAGACTGCTCCACACTTCATGCATATCCCTGGCATACACAGTTTATAGGTGTGTGTATCTCCTGTGTACCTCTCAGTGTGTTAGAGTCATACCATGGGTACACTGTGTATTCATGCCAAAGGATTCAGTGAATGATCCTGAATTTCCACAGCGTGTGTATGTACAGATAGATAAGGGTAAACAAAAAGGGTGTGTCCCTCTTTCCACTTGAAATATACAGCATTACAGACATTTCACAAATTTATGTAACGTGGAGCATTCCTAATATTTGGTCAAAGCCAGGGGCGCGGCTGAATCTCTTGTTAAGTGATTAATAATTGTTGCACAGGACTAAGGAATTATTAACTGTGATTTGCTGAGCATGCCCAAAGCCCCCTTCCCCCTGTAAGATGCATGTTGCAGTTTATTGACTTCTGCCAGAAGTTGCTGTAATGGCTCTTATCAAACCCACTTTGTACATTCAATTTATGTTACAGTTTACATATAGGACTCCAAAGATTTCTCAAACTACTTAGGCTGGATTAGTCCTATTTTACTTCAGAAGAATTTTTTTTCTTTACAAAGTCCCAACAGCTTGTGTATCATCATACAATAGAGCAATTGTGCAATTTTGGTAATGGAATATAGCTTTTTGTGTGTTTGAGCTATGGAGAAGGGGGTGTGCGTGCTCACCAGTAATTGTACAGTTGTGTATTTGTAAATAGCATTGGTTTCAGTGGTCATTACTGCAAATAGAAAATTCAATGGGACCTAAGAAACTCATTTGTTTAGCTTTTGTATTTCCCAGCTTGTGAATTAAAGACGTGTGTCAGGAAGCAGCTGCAATATGACCAAAGTCCATCATTGTAATGTTGAAAAAAACTAGCCGCAAACCTTTATGCATTTATTCTCTCTCCATGCCGCCAACACTTGTGCTCCATCTTTCACTAATGAAAACTGAAAGCAGCTTGCAGTGCTTTTTGTAAAAATAAAACTACAACTAAGACCAAGACCAAGAACAAATATAATAAAAACAGGCAATTAAACAACGTATCATTACAAGATCCTTGTAAATTTCAGTCCAAACAATCAAACATAACAAGAAGTCAAAAGATAACAGGAAAAGCATCCTGATCATTGGAGGATGGGTACAACGTAGCCAGAATGGTTGCAGAAGAATTGATACTTAGAATTTTTGCAGGGATGCGGTTTTCTGAAAATTTCCATGTTGAACTTATCCTTAGCAATTCCCCCTGTAATTATCATTTTTCTCTTTGATCTGCACAAGAATTGGATTTTTTATTATACCCCTAAAGTAAACAGCTGCATATAACAATACATATGAACTCTATACAAACACGTATTAATACTTACAAAATTATCCTGCAGAAATATACAACCATGTAGGGCATGATTTTTTTCATATGTATTATACTTCTAATATACATAGTGTATATATGTGTGCCTGTATGACAATAAGTGAGCAGCTCTTTCATAAGTGGGTGATTCATACAAGGCGTAATTCAATCCAGGCAAAACTTGATTTCCATGTATAAATCCATGTAAAACAGATTCTTCTTCCATCCGTAACTTTAATGTATTATTATTAATGTAATGTAATTTATAATAAAATGGCAATATTTTGAGAGGGCAACCCTTTCCTCTGTGTTTAGACTCTGAGGAACAAACATGTTTTTACTTTATAGTGCACCAATTGCAATCTGAGAAGCACACACAAAGTGTGAAATTTAGTGATTTCTAAGCTGGATGGAGTCTCCATGGAGACTGAAATGTTTCTGTACTGGTTTCTGTATGTTCCAGTTTTTCATGCCTCATTAGTGTCCATTTTGTTGAAGAGTAATTATGGCAGCAGAGATTCACACATGATATTCAGCAGCGTTGAAAGTTATTTTAGGTTTATTTGCATGTTACATTGTGGTGGAAACTAGTGTTTATGTATGAAGCCGTGAATTGGTCATCAAAATTTTGAGAAGGGGTGGGGGGAGACCATAAGGGAAAGGAAGGTACAGTGCACCAGAAATCAAGTGTCACCAAACCATGATTGAACTCATGAAAGTGTGACTCTAACCACTACTTCCCTTGGCAAAAGTGTTATTTGTTCAAGCTTTGTCTGAAAGCATTTGTCTTATTGGAGGCAGTTTTTATCCCTGAGTTTCATCTCTACATTTCTCAGTGCATTTATCTTTTTTCCTGATTAGACACCTCATTTCCACAAACCTTTAGACATGATAGCAAATGCCAGTTTAGAAGCTTTAATTTACAAAGCTGTCATATAGGTCTAAAAACGATGTCTGTGTGTCAGAGTGAGTTCCCATGTCCTGGTCTGCTTTGCTTTCTTCATATATCTACTTCCATCTCTTGTCACAAAACCTTCTAGTTCTCAGTTATCAAACAAGGTAAAGTTCCCGTTTTATTTTTCCACTAAGAAGTTTGTTCCTAATCATGAATGCTGCACCCGGATGAAAATGGTGAATATGCATAATTGTGTATTAAATACTTGGGATTGCTTCTCTGCTGGTGTGTAAATTCTTGAATCTCGGTCTGAAACTTGAAGCATCCATGTTGCTATGGAGGCAGTCTGACATATCCTCCAAAGTCAGTGATGTTACCCAAACACCCAACCAAGGAATATGTGCTCCCACACAGATTCTGGTATGGTGAGCAGCACACAGCATGAACTGAAAATGCACTCCAGAATCCTCTGTTCCTCAATAAGTTGCATGGCAAACAGACCCAACCAAAAGGCCTGATTTCCCTATCTGCATTGTAGTAGGTTATGCTCTGAGTATATACAGTCATACACCACCTGGATTGCTCAGTTGGTTAGAGCATGGTGCTGATAATGCCAAGTTTGCAGGTTCAATCCCTGTATGGAACAGCTGCATTGCAGGGGGTTGGACTAGATGATCCTTAGGGTCCCTTCCAGCTCTACAATTTTATGATTAAATCCATAATTAAACCAGTTGGACAGTGTAGCACATACATATGTGGCTATAATGCATTGATGATTTAATGATTTTAGAACATCAGGCTCATGTCATCAGCAGTGTTCTTTACAATAATAAAAGTAGATTACTTGTTCTTCTGAAACTCTTTTACAGGCATTGAATGTTTTGAGTGGGGGTTGTGTTCCTGACACCTGCACACACTGGCAGAGCATGTGTATGCCTGCCCTGCCCCTTTATGACCCGTGCCTCACCCCCTTTTCCAGCCACTTCTGGGTTGTGGCGATGCACACATGCACAACCGCACATGCTTTGAACGCATGCAAAACGGTTGTTGCCTGTACTCAGAATACTGTAATGCAGTGTTCTTCAACCTTGAGTCCCCAGATGTTTTGGAACTGCAGCCAGTAGCAGATTTAGGGGAGCACAATCAGTTTGGTTGCACTGAGCACAGAGCCCAAAGGGATACCACAACTGTTATTAGGAATGGAGTGCAAGAGGTGGGGGGCACCAAATTTTGGCATTGCACAGAGCGCCACTGAAATAACCCCATGTGGGTTATCTACTCTCTTCTAACTGGGGCAGGGAAGGCTCACTCAACCTGTTTATGTGGGCTCTAGGCTGCATAAGGAGACTCTAGGCCAGGGGTCAGCAACATTTTTCAGCCATGGGCCAGTTCACCATCCCTCAGACCATGTGGTGGGCCAGACTATATGCCTATACCCCACAAATAACCCAGAGGTGCATTTTAAATAAAAACACACATTCTACTCATGTTAAAACACGCTGATTCCCAGACCATCCACAGACCGGATTGAGAAGGTGATTGAGCCGCATCCGCCCCCAGGCCTCAGGTTGCCAACCTCCTCTAGGCTGCTTTGGATGCAAATAAAACCAAGGTCTCGAGTACTTACATAAAGGAGGCGATGACAGCAGGACAAAAACTTGTCAGCCTTAGATGAAAATTGCAGAGGCTGCCTTAATCCTGGGCTTTTCAGTCAAGAGGGAAGCAAAGGCCCAGCAAATGTAAGGCTGGAAGCCTGGAAAGTTGGGATTGGAGAGATCCCTCCAGCTCTGAGGGCAAACCCACACATGTGCACTCTGAAGGTAGTCGTGTGTTTTGTGTGCACTTTGAAGGGGAAATATTTTTGAGTTTTTGAAAGAAGAAATCTGTTGCTCTTATGAAAAAGGAGTTTCTCTTTAGAGAAAGAAGAGCACCCCCATTTGCAAGCAGTATTATCCCTAGCATGAAAATAAATACCCCAGCCCAGCAAATTTCTACCTTAATTCCTCTCCTGACTCGTATCTGGACCTCCCTCCCTGCGTATCAATAAATCTCCTTGGGCCCCTGGGCAGGAACAATAGCAGCACTTTTCTGTGCTGCAGTGAGAATTTTCTTAGTGCTGTCCATTGGGCTTTGTTGTTGCACAGTTTCTAAAGAGCTGTGGTTACTTTGTGACGCTTTAAAGGCATTGGCTGTGCAAGCAATGTGCTGCCCCCCCCCCCCCCGCCGCCTCAAATTGGGACCCAGCACGGGGAATTATGCTGAGGTGGAAAGAAAGCCAGTGCAACACAGTGAAAGAGCTCTTTTTTAATGTTAAGCTCCCCTGCCTTTCTGCAGGAAAGGAGATTCCCTCAAAGTGTTTTCTGTTAGAGATTGAGAACAGGCCATTGGGAAATGAACCACCCCAGCAGCCCGCCTTCTGTTTTAAGCTCTTAATCCATCCTAGCCTCCTATTATGAATGATTAATTTATACAATTAGTAGTGTTATGGTAATGAGCTAATGGCATCTTTGTTGCCATCCTACGTGGGGATATAGCTAATTGCATGTTGCATGATTGTTCCCAGAGGCTTTTTTTAACACAAGAGGAGAGTGACTTCTACTTCTTGTCGCTGAGGCAATGCCTATTACTGATCTGTAGGTGATTTAGGTGCCTACTCAATTAGGTAGAGTATGGTGCTGGTAATGCCAAGGTCACGGGTTCAATCACCATATAGGCCGCCTGAATATTCCTACACCGCAGGGGGTTGGACTGGGTTCCTTTCAGCTCTACAATTCTATAATTCTAAGTACATCGTAGAATTATGTGCTTCCCAGTAATGCACACTCAGGGGGCCCTAGAGGTACCCACAGATGCTAATGTTGCTCTATAATCTGGAGGCTGGATGCTTCTAAAGTGACTTTCAGGCATTTGATGCAACCAGTAACCCAGACTCTACCCTGATTTCTGTGAAAACACTGTACCTTTGCATAATAGGTAGGCGCTTAGTAGGAAGGTGTTGATAGCTGGTGCTCCCGTCAGCCTTATGATAGCTTCATGGCAGTTCAAAACGCCTGAAGAGTACCACACATATGCCAATTAATGGGGCAGGTTTCTGCCCTATAATGGTGTATCCAGCACACACAAATTATTTTTCTAACTGTTCAATGGTTCGCATATTTCTTGTTTAGATGTATATTTTGCCCTTAAAATATTAGAGTGGCTCATGCTAAAATTAGTAAAAGCATAATTAATTAACTAATATATTAAAGTCATCTGCAAACAACAGCATTTCTGTAAATGCAGCATAAAACTAATCCAAGTAAAATCATTCAAAATATATTCATCTGATGCCAAAAAGGTATCTGAGCAGGTGCCGAGCAAGGCTTTTAGGAGGAGAGAATTCCAAAACTGGGATACCCCCACTGAAATAGCCATCTATCACATCTTATTGGTTCTGATGTTCATTATTATAAAACAGTGATTTAACCTAAGCTGATCTGAGAATGTGCCCTCCTCACTCCCATCAGTTCAGAGAGTCAACTTGGGCTGCATCAACTGTGTAGCTGAGAACCTGTAAGAGAAACAGAGTAAATTAAAATTTGTATTCTTCCCCACCTCAGATGTATTCAGATCTTGTTCCCGTGCTTAGTCTACTTCACTCACCCACTCTTCTTCCTCTCTGAAACTCTCCGATCTCTTGTTCTGAGGCAGCCGTTTAGTCTCCCACACAGGTTCAAGTTTTCTCTACATGCAAGTAACTCTGATTCTGGTGTCCTTGAGAAATTAGCAACACTTTCAAAAGAAAGAGAGGGAGAGAAAAGGGGGTGAACTTTGGGAGGCTGGGGAGATGACAGAACACCGCATGAGGTAGAGAGGGTGTTCAATCAATTCTGAGAAAGATGCACAGCAAGGTTTTGCTGCCCTTCTTCTTCTGCCCAAAAGCATCAGGTCCAACAAAGAATATGAGTAGGTTGCACTGATGGGCAGGTGACTCATATACACACTTTTTCTTTGTGTGGCTTTGGGCACATTATTCACTTGCTCTTCCCTGTCTTATGTGTAAATATGATAGTGGTTCTATATTGTATCCCTAGTGTTCTTTAGGTTTTCAGGATAAGGAACTTTTCTGTGCTTTCCTCTGCATATCAAGGCAACAGCCATCTTCATGGAAGGAATTTTAAAAGTGCATGATAGCACTAGGCCTACTCAACAAGAGTCTTCTAATGTGGTTAGATCCCTGTTGCATGACCTAACTATCAACTCAGCTCCACTCACCTGATTTTGGATGGGGTAGCCCCCTCTTTCTCTCTCTTTTTTAAATTTTTATTGAGTTTTCACATTTTATATAGACATAACAAACACACAAAGACACAGACAAACATGTACAATTTCAAATTCTTACTTTCATAACCACATTTTCTGACTTCCCCGCACCCCCCCTTCATGCATCCTAATTCCAATAGTTAGTTCAGCAAGTTCTTATCTCTTATCTTTACAATATTAATATCATTTTTTAAAACTTAGTACTTCTTAATTAACCAAATTTAACTTATACAGATCAATTATAATCATTACATCCTTTCCAAAGGTTGACCTAAGTTCCCTTCCACCAATTTCCCAATTATCCTATTAATTACTGAACGTAATAACTAAACATAAAAATCATAAACTTATATTGCTTTTGGATTCAAAAGAAAAACTCTCACCCCCCTCTTTCCAGGTTTCGATCCCCCAAAGAGGTGTCCACAATATCAGTTCTTAGCCTGGATTTCTCACGTCCGAGGCCTTCAAATCTCTATCAGTCCCTCTTCGTCGGTTTTGTTGGTAATCTTTTATGTTGGCCATCAAGTCTCGAAGGAGCTCTATCCCAGTAAGATCAGTGTTTCTTCCAACCAGCCCTCCATATTCAAAAGCGGAGCCCCAATCATATTTCTTGCTTCTTTTAAGTCCAAATAATCCGAATGCCCCAAAGGCTCCCTCTTTCATCTTGCACAAATTTGTAATCCATAGTTCTTTCAATCTCCCCATAAGGGGATCTCTCTCTTCTTCATTCTTGATTTTCAACCAGATTCTCATTATCCATGTCTTGTTTTCTTTGTATTCCCCATTTGTAGGCTTTTGGTTGGCCCTTTCCTCCTGAAGTATTTCCGCTCCTCCTTCCCTCTCCTCTGACTCTGAAAATATCTCTTCTGGTTCAGCTACAGAGTTTTCCTTTGTCAAGTCCTTAACACAGGCAACAGGATTGCTTACTTTAGAATTCAAGGTCACAATCATTGTAGCCATAGCTGTGCTTGGTCTTGAAGTTTTCCCACGAGAAAGAACATTTTTCCCAACTCAGCCTGTAGTTTTCCATCTGCAGCCATTGTAATGCCGCAGAATCCCCCCTAGAGGGATTCTTTGTTACTTAGTAGTCCTTCTCCAACAATCAATTACTATTACTTATTTCTTCATTGTTTCCAACAACTTTAAATCAAATGTAACCCCTCTGGTCCGCAAAATAAGTAACAGATTTTTCTAGCTTAAACAGCTCGTTTGACAGCTCATTTGACAGCTGTCAAACTCCTTATGTCTCTTCAACAGGCTCACTCGTGGATCGCTCCCGGATCTGGGGGGGGGGGGGTTACACATCAACTTCTGAAATTCAGTTCTTATCCTCCAGCTCAAAACTTCTAATGTCAATCGTGAAATTAATAACTTTTATCTCACACAGAGAAAGATAGTCTCTCCACCTTAGTTATCCGATTCTTGCTTTAAATGTCTGCAAAAAGGGGGGTGCGGACTTCCTTTTTAGCACTCCCCCGATCGTACCGAATTCAAAGAAAAGGAAATTTTTAAGTCCAAATTCCGTACTACTCACGGGTTATTTCTTTTTCAGTCCAAATGTTCAAGGAAAAAAGTCAGCGCTCTTCGGCCATGGCTCGCGGCTTCACTCCACTGAAGTAGCGGTCTACTCACAGCACCACGCCACTCTCCGTACCCTCTCCGAAGCCTTTAAAAAGGCTCTTCGTGGGTCGGGGGGCGCTTAAGGTGCCCGCCGAGTCACCAAGTCCGCAGGCTTCAGCGCCTGCGGTTTCTGAGGGTCCCCGCGTCGCCGCGGCGGCAAGACCCGTCTTCAGTAGAGCCGATTCCCTCTGGAGCTCGGAGGGAATCCGCCATTACCCGATAGCCCCCTCTTTCTCTTTAGTATGGCAATGTAAGAATTGCCAAGTCACAAAGAGAACTCAAATTGTCAAAATGCAGACCTATCTTTGGAACGTGAATATAGGCATATTCAGTAGTAGGTCACGTAATTCACACCTTTGTGTTGCCAGTTTCATATGCTAGTTTTTATTTTATTTTTATTGCAGTTAGATTTCCATGAATTCAGTATTATTTCCCTAGCCCTGGCGATGATGGTGATAAGTAGTAAATACAGTATCTGCAGTAAGGATATCTGAATAAGCTACAGCTGCTGCTCAAATTATGAAGGGTGCTTTTCAAATGAATTTAAATGGTGTAAGTTTAGCATCAAAAGCTGACCCACTCAGGGAATTTGCAGCACACTTCATTTGCAAAGAATTGCATACTGAGAAGTGATGTATGTATCTGTGTGGGAGGTACTGTGAAGGCCACAGGGGCAGAAACTCTGGTTTCTCTGAGCTTGTGAATATTTCCAGATTCTAGATGATAATTCTTAGCAGTCACTGGTCAGATTTTACAGGGATAGTATGAATGCTGGTTCAAAATCTATCAAACTGCAGAAAACTGTGACTCCATAATTGCAGAATCCACAGGGCTTTGTTGTTGGTTGTTGTGTAGTCCTGTACCTTTCTTTCTTTATTGGCACTTTTGGATGCAGTATTTTGTGGAAGCCTGTGAAAATGCCATGTATGCTACTCTTTATTAGGAAGCTAAGGCTTGCGTTGGGACTGAGCCTGCAGAAGCAATTTGTTTCATGTGTTATAGAAAAATGATAACAGAAAGGAACATCTTGCCCCCATTAGACTATGACAACCTGACATGAATCAGGATGTTCAGAAGTTGGATCTGTACTACTTCTTCTTTTGTGGGAAAACCAAGTCAAGTACTCCATTCTCTGT
The DNA here is from genome assembly GCF_964188315.1 of Podarcis muralis. Taxonomy (NCBI): domain Eukaryota; kingdom Metazoa; phylum Chordata; class Lepidosauria; order Squamata; family Lacertidae; genus Podarcis; species Podarcis muralis. The sequence continues at coordinate 61,346,054 of NC_135659.1, forward strand.
GAAGCAAAGCTACAAGTAAGGCTATAAATTGGCAGAAAGGAGGTAGAGTGTTAGGATCCACGTCAGAGTTCTGCTCCTTCAAGGCCTTATCCTTGAGAAAGAAAGGAAGTGATCTTCTGGGGTCATCCAGCCCTGGGGGAATAAAAGCCTTCAGTTCGCTCATCACTTTGAGCTTGCCTTGCCTCATCTGGGTGGTCTTGCTAAGGGAGGGACTAGATACTGCAAAGCAAAGTTGTTTGGATGAAGGAGCTAGGGTTGTTATCCTACTGTTATCCGGAATGAGGCAACCAGTTTGGGGTGCCCTGATGCGGCAGGGAAGTGCTAAGTTATTTAATTTATTGTTGTACTTTAATAATAATATTAATAATAATAATAATTATACCCTGCCCATCTGGCTGGGTTTTCCCAGCCACTCTGGGTGGCTCCCAACAGAATTATAAACACAATAAAACACCAGACATTAAAAACTTCCCTAAACAGGGCTGCCTTCAGATGTCTTCTAAAAGTCAGATAGTTGTTTATTTCCTTGACATCTGATGGGAGGGCATTCCACAGGGTGGGTGCCACTACCAAGAAGGCCCTATGCCTGGTTCCCTGTAACCTCACTTTTACTGCCAGAGAAAACCACACGCAGATTTTCTGCCTTGGCTGCCAAAATAATATGACCAGCTTCCCGGGAGATATGCAGCTTCCTGGAAGATAGGGAGAGACTTGTTTGCCCTGCCTCAGGTAGCAAAATGTCTTGGGCCTGTTCCAGAAGTAGTAGTAGCAGAGCCTGGGACTGGAGAAGTGGATTGTTCACTTGTTTAAGATGTAGTACCAGCACCTTGCATGATATGCTGCAAAATGAAGGGCCTTGCCCTACATGCACACACCTTGCATCAGACACACCACTGAATAATGGGACCTTATGGTGAAAGGTGGTTAATAAATCAAATTGATGAAAACGATGATGTGAGGAGAATACAATGAGACCTTCCTCACGTGGTGTGTGACCAAGAGACAGGTGCTTGGAACTCAGCTGCGATATAGTAACCCCCCTGTTTTAGAATGTGTGTGTGTGTGTGTGTGTGTGTGTGTGTGTGTGTGTGTGTGTGTGTGTTGCTAGTTAGATGTTAAAACTAGCCCCAAAGTTGCCATGGTAGCATATAGATTAGTTGCGTCTTATATGTGCAGATTTGAGTTCAGTCCCAGAGAGATGCCAACTGTTTCTGGTCCCTAAAATGCTTCCTACACTTCTGGTGTTTGCCTTGAAATGGATACTTAACCTACATGGATACTTTGCCTACATGGATACTTAACTGCATTGATGCTGTGGTTTTTTTTCTTCTAAAATTTGCTGCTGAAATACTTTCATGTCTTGAAATGTTAGCTATATTCTTATTGAAATATTGTTTTTGAAACCATGTTTCAAAACCATGTTTTTGTTGTGATCTGCTTTGAACATAATTTATTTTGTGAAAAGGCAAAACATTAATTAGACTAGTCTAGTCATAGGATAAACAGGGACACGTGTAGCTTTCTCCCTTGGCCCATTGTGAATATGCATATGTTTAGGCTCAGGTGCAACTTAAGTTATTGTTTCTAATTTCCAGATTTGAACAGTAGTGATCGGCTAGCCCTCATGTCACTCGCAAAGCAAACACACACACCCCTCTGAGAAATTTTTGAATTGTTTTTTGTCTGAACAAAGATTTTAAACAGATACTTGAATATGAACATATACAAAAATGTATTGCCTCCTTGAAGTTTGGGAAGGAAGGGCAGGGAGGACTGAGCAGGTACAAAAGCAACTGTCTTTGCAAGAGGGAAGGTGTAGAAAAGCAAAGCTCATTCTGCAACGAAAGCCACCCACCCACCCCTGTTCACAAGTACATCTGCCTTCACAATTATGCATCTGTGCTGCCAAATAGCTTCCAGATACCAGTGGAGTCCCTAGCATAGCTAAATGCCAAAAGGCTGCTGCTTCCATTTTATAATGAACTACATGATTTGTACTGTTCTTGCAAATGAATATAGAGGGCTAGAAGGCGATTATACAGACTCTGGAAAGCAAGCATTTATTTTTCTTCACTTTCCTCAGAAATTTCAAATCAGCTGTATACAGGGACAATTTGATGTCAATTGCTGTCTGGTCACTTCCTGGTGACCTTTTTATTCACCCTGATTTGCTTGCACAAAAATTTGCAGAGAGGCTTTGCAGGACCATATCAATATATTGTTACCCAGTGCATTTTCTCATCACTTCCCTTACTGCAAGAAGACTGGGAGGAAGTTCAGGGTTAAGAAGCAGAATTGGTGCACATGGACCACACATCCACATTAATTGCCCAAACTGAACTTGTCAGTATGTGACTGGATCCCACCTGCAAAGGAGCAAACCATTTGCGCAAGCTCCACATCTGAACCAGGAAATGCTGGTCAAGCCCCATTGATCTCCATAGGACTTGTGTTAATCATATCCTGTTTATATTAAAGGACTTTAAACATGGTATCACTTCTATCCTTTGCACATTTTGTTTGAATTCAGTGGGACATACTTCTGACTAAATATGCATTGTGTTGCTCTGTTGCTGTCTTTGGATTGGGCCCCTAGTATAAAGGTCAAGAGACGTGGATGGCACTGTGGGTTAAACCACAGAGCCTAGGACTTGCCGATCAGAAGGTCGGCGGTTCAAATCCCCGCGATGGGGTGAGCTCCCATTGCTCGGTCCCTGCTCCTGCCAACCTAGCAGTTCAAAAGCACGTCAAAGTGCAAGTAGATAAATAGGTACCACTCTGGCAGGAAGGTAAACAGCGTTTCCGTGCGCTGCACTGGTTCGCCAGAAGCGGCTTAGTCATGCTGGCCACATGACCCGGAAGCTGTACGCTGGCTCCCTCGGCCAATAAAGTGAGATGAGCGTCGCAACCCCAGAGTCAGTCACAACTGGACCTAATGGTCAGGGGTCCCTTTACCTTTACCTATAAAGGTCAAATGTAGCTCACTTCAAATTGCTAATGGTGCAGCATGAAGGAAAGAGTTCAGGTAAGCGCAGAGTGGGCTGGTAAGACACCAAACTACAGAGACTCACGTAAAAGAATTTATAGGAATGTAGAGTTTTAGCAGCATGTCATACTTCGCCTCCAATACAGAGTAGGGTGGGTCTTGCCAAGCTTCACCAGACCTGAGGAATGTCCACCCATTGAGGGCAAATGAGAACATTCAGGGAGTTCATTTGAGGAAACTGTTTGTTCTGCTGCAGTGATCTTTTCAGCCTGGCTTGGAAATAGGTACTTCATCTGAGCTCTTACCAAATGTACGGCCTCAAATCAATCAGGCGTGCGTGAGATGTTGGAACATGATGCCTGTCTCACTCGCTTGCTGTGGTTTTTATTTCCCTTGCTGCCTACCAATTTGTTCTGGAAAGTAATGGGCACAACTCTCCTAATTTCTAATAACTTCTCACCACCTCCTTCTACCCCTCGGTAAGGCTGTAGCAATTATTCTCCCTGCTGAAGTAGAGCAAACCCACCCACACTGCATGCTTTCAACAAAGAATGGAAACTTCCCCAGAGACAATTGCAAATGATGCTCCAGGCATCCCACTGCCTGGAACAATTTGGGCTGTGTGTTGCAAGAGCAGGGGCAGACTTTGGTAATATGGTGCCCTGACTGAGGACAAAATTGGGCACATGCCCCTAAATATTTCTTATTTTCACAATAATACCTTTTGGTATAGTTGCTTTTTAAACGGATCTTCTCAGTAGGTACCTGTATAAATATATGTTGATGTTGTTGTTGTTGTTGTTGTTATATATCTTGGCTTAGCATCCTGTGCAGGAGAGCCACCTGCACCACCCTAATCCAGTGCTGCTACTGGGTAAGACTGATGAGGTAACTATTTGAAATAGAGCGATGGAAAGAGATTTCATCAAAAAGCGACACACATTATCAGCTTAGAGCTCCAAATTTTTGCTAGTAAGAGCAGTGATTTGGTGTCAGGGAAATTAATTTTGTTTTGTTAACTTATATTGATTCTGTCATATTGAAGAGTTAGAAATGTGTGGAAATATTAATAAAACTATATCTGTTCTGATGACACAAGATTAGACTGTGATGAATGTGTCTTCTCGGCTCAGCTGATTATATAAACAAGCAACTCTTTTTCTGTATGCGTGCCTTATTTTGTTTTTGTGCATTGTTGTTTTTTATTTTTAGTATGGCTAGAGGCCTCAACAGCTGGAGGTGGCCCAGTCCTCCCTGGACCTCTAATTTGCATATGCAGGATAACCACTGCAGAACAAATGCTACAGATAAACTGCTTCTCAATGGAAGTAGTTCACATGTCAGCTATAGGGAAACACTGTTAGACATTGTCTCTCTGAACTTGTACAGAGAAGGGGGTTGGGGATAGTGCCTGCTCATCCCATTATTGATGCATGTTCATGATGCGTGTTCTGAAAGGACCTGAACGCCTGTGAGTAACCTGGGACCCTTGAAATAGGCAGAGTCCTTATCATGCAGACAGAGCCTACATAAGCACACTTATGTAGGTAAGCATATAGGCTCTTTCAGACATTGTGCTGAAATTGTATCAGGTTAGGGAACAGCAGTCACGAAATTAAAAGACGCCTGCTTCTTGGGAGAAAACCTAGACAGCATCTTTAAAAGCAGAGACATCACCTTGCCGACAAAGGTCTGTAGAGTTAAAGCTATGGTTTTCCCAGTAGTGATGTATGGAAGTGAGAGCTGGACCATAAAGAAAGCTGATCGCCAAAGAACTGATGCTTTTGAATTATGGTGCTGGAAGAGACTTGAGAGTCCCATGGACAACAAGAAGATCAAACCTATCCATTCTGAAGGAAATCAGCCCTGAGTGCTCACTGGAAGGACAGATCGTGAAGCTGAGGCTCCAATACTTTGGCCACCTGATGAGAAGAGAAGACTCCCTGGAAAAGACCCTGATGTTGGGAAAGATTGAGGGCACAAGGAGAAGGGGACAACAGGGGATGAGATGGTTGGACAGTGTTCTTGAAGCTACCAGCATGAGTTTGACCAAACTGTGAGAGGCAGTGGAAGACAGGAGTGCCTGGCGTTCTCTGGTCCATGGGGTCTTGAAGAGATGGACACGACTAAACGACTAAACAACAACAGGGGACAATCCTACCCCTCAGATTTCAGAGTATGATTGAGCAGGGCTTAAATGAGATAAGTCATTTAGTGACATCGAGTGGCATGTAGAGTCAAGTCTGAATCAGACTGGTTTTTTTGTTTTTGTTTCTAAATAAAATAGAATCTGAATTCTAAATGCAGTTCCCACTGGGTTGCTACTGGTCATTTTATATTGCTTGGCAGAATAAGAAAACCAGAACTTCCAGATCTGAAAGTACAGAATATCTGAATAATCAAGTCCCATTGTATTTCTTTGTATGACTTTTTCAGAATTGGGAAGAGAACATAAGCAAGTTATTTAGATTGTAAATTGCTCAGAGGTGGAGAGAATGTCTCCTATTCTATAACTTCTACACATAATCCTTAGTATGCTTAACAGAAATGACAATAACTATGTCTTCAATTACAGGTCTCCTACCTTTTTTGGAAATTATATCCATGAGTTCATAGTGAAACAAATATGCAGTGAAATGCATGAATGAAAGGGACACAGCAAAACAATGGGAAATTTAAGGACTGAACATTCTAATTTTATTCTGCTGAAATTTTGTTCAGAATATATTTCCTTTTGATTCAAATGCAAAGTGATAACCTAATTTAAGAGGCAGTATGTGCCATAGTGATTTAATCAAATTAGTAGTTGAAGTCTGTCATTCTCCAAAGTCTGCAATTACATAGTTTACCCATGTCAGCAGATATTCAAATTATGTAAAATGTATGTTAATCTTCAGAATATTACATAGTTGCCACATTTTGGCTTACGCCTTAAATTTTCTGGTTGTTCCAGTCTAACACAAGAGATGGGATCCTCCCTCTTAATTTAGGACCATGATTTGTGTTCTCTCCCTCTCTCCCCCCCCTCTCTCTCTGTATACCCCCCCCCCACACACACACACTTAACATTTTCAGGGTTGCTTCCCTTTCTGACCACACTCACACGCCCAGCGGACTACCTGGCAAGTCCTACAAGGCACCTGGGACTGGTGAGGCAGGAGGTGCCCTCAGGAGACCAGTTTTGGCAGCCACCTGTTATTCTATAGCCTAGGGCTATGTTGTCTCTTAATCCACTTGTGAAAAAGTCCTTACAGACCTGAGACCTTCTGCAGTGATGTGGACTTTCAGGTTTCATCATAGCAACCCCTAGAGCAGGGGTTTCCAGTGGGAGCCAGTACACCCACGGTCATCTCCTAAGCCACCCTTGAAAGGTCTCAGGAAATATGCCCTCAGAAATCCACAATACTCAAGAGGCTATTCAATCTTCCTGCTCTGTTCCTGTTTGTACTGGCTCAGCCATTTCTACATCGAACACCCCCCTCAAATCTTCCCATTGTGTCACTAGATGCCAGAATTGGGCACCCTCCTTTTAATCCATTCTGAACAGGGGAGAGGTGCAATGAGCTTTTTTCTGTGAGCAAGTGCTGATGGAGGTGCCTTTTCCCCCATTGATTGGGGGGGGGGGACATGCTTATACCATTTTGTAGTCCTCTATCCCCCCCCCCCCCCGGTGCTCTTTTAGAGGTGGCAGCTATTTTCTGTTTTGCACCGTTTGTGACTGGTGCCCAGAGCACTTTTCTCAAAATTCCATATGCGTCTACTGACCCCAAAGGGTTGGCAACCCCTTCAGTGATACAATTTAGCATGTTTATATTACTCATATTTATTTTTAAAAACCCAACATCTTGCCAGCTGCTAAGCTTGCCTAATATTGCCTTTGCAATTAGCGTACATTCATTGTTCCTAACAGACTTATGAAACAGAAGATTTTTCAACTGAAAGTTTTCTGCCCCACATCACTGACTAGACCTGAAATGTATCTCTTGGGAGGAAGGTTTTGAGCTTGTCTAAAATCCAAAACATAATGTTCCACAGTGGAATGGACTCCCTCAGGAGGTTGTGGACTCTCCTTCACTGGAGGTTTTAAAGCAGAAGTTGGATGGTCCTATGCTTAGATTCCTTGCCCTGGACTCCTGGCTTGCAATCCTGCCAATCCTTCCTTCACCCTGAAATAGCGTTCTCACGACCCCTCTCCAGACTAGCCTGCCCTATTATGGCACTTTATCAGTACAACCCAATTAAATACACCTGCCCACACTCATAGAGGCCCCCAAAAGCAGTCTGTGCACTTTTTGGGGGGGGGGGAGTTTTTAAAGAACTGAAATAAATGAATAAGAGCTGGCTATGACAGGCTGTTTGGTTTTTTGTCTTTTTTACAGAATGCAGTGCAGGTCTGGCTATTGTGCGGTAAAACAGCATGCAGCATACGTAGAGGAGAGCCTTTGGCAATAAGTAATCAGAGGGAAAGGGCACTCCAGCAGTGATCCTTGGTGTGGCGGAAAAGGTAAGTACACAAGAGCACCCTTCTTTACAACACCCCTCTTTTGAGCTTCCTGTGAAGTCTTTTTAATTTTTAAAATTTCAGTAGAGATGTTAAGGAAGCTTATCTTATGGTTACATTTAACTTAGAGCCTCTCCAGGCCTCCTTTTAACTGTTCTTTCGTGATCCTTTGTGATAATGGTGGCATTCGGGTGGTTATACACAATCCTGCTTTTAATATTGTTTGGACCTTCAAAAGTTTTGGGTTGGACATACTCCTTTGTTTCTAGTAGTGCATGTGCCATAGCTTCCTGCTGAAATCCTGTGACTCTTGGGATGGACCTGCTTCTGTTGTACTATACTGAAAGAGTGCCCACCTAGATGGCCATAATGGGGTAGCATTAGTGAAGCATCACAAAACAACCAAAAGTGAAATGGTGTATGGATGTTCTATAATTCCACCTCTGATGCACTATTGTTGTGTCAATGACATATTGCAGAACACCCTCCTCAGAAACAATAGTCTAGAGGGGACCTGATTTTGGGGCTGTATCTCTATCGTATGCCACTTTGAAACTGTGGTATAAACCAGTATTCAGCTTATTTCAACAAATGCCGAAATGCTGTGGTATTATAGAATAGGGATGACATCACAAAAACTCACATAAAACATTATCAAAACTGCATGAAAAAGACCAGCCTAAAATAAATGTTAAAATTGAATATGAAAATAGCAAAGAGAAAGCCATTTAGAATTTAGAAGAGAAAGCCATATCAGAATGCGATAAAACGTATCATTCAAATTTAAAGGTCCTGGAAGAGTACAAAGGTCTGCACCTGGCATTGCAAAGACTATAACAAAGGCCCCAGGTGAACCTCTTGAAGGGAGGGGGCATAATCCACAACTGGGATGCATGCACTGTTGCTTTTGGTTTAGCCTTTGACAGGGGGGCCAAACTGTTTGGTTTCCTGGCTTTGTATGATGTGGCTGTGTAGCAGCTTTAAGCAGCATAGATTTGGAGCCCCACGGCAGTGAGGCTTAGGCGGCTAGTGCTATGCAGCAGCAGCAGCACTGCTGCTACACCAGCCTCTGAGAGTAATCTATTATTTATTGCCCCTATTGCAAAACTGGTTCGTTAAGCCAGGATAAGAAAATGGGGTAACTGCCGTCTTTTATTACAGCTCCTGCTGCTGAGTTCTTATTAGGCGGAAAGTCCAGGGAATATTGAACCCTTTGGCCTTTAACCGGAGATCTGGCTTTCTTCTGCAAAAGCAGAAGAGGCTGCTAAGCCCATGTTGCTGGGGAAGGCAAAGTTAGACTCCTCTTCCACCCACCCACCCAGGTTTGTGGGAGCATTGGGCAAAATGCCAGGTCATCTGATAGACAAATAAAGGCTGGTCCATTGGGACGCTTCCTTGCGTGACAGATGGTTCATGTTAAAATTCACTGCCCTGCACAATTATTAAAGGTGCTGGGGCCCTGTCATTTTTCATCTGACCAGCCTAACATTCACTTTAGTGGCTGCCCTGTTCTGGTCCCAAGGAGAAGCACTCTGTGCATGGCAGCAAGGAGAATTAGCAATTTGCCTCTACAGGGGCTGGTGGTGAACTGAGGCCTACTGAGCACCTGCCTCCAGCCCAGCTGTTAGGCTCCACCCCCTTTCCACATTTCTCCTTCGCTCCATGATTTCCCATTTGATGCACTCCCTATGGTGTTGGAATGGGAAGGGTGCCTTTGAGGGTGTCTGCCCTGGTTCTATGGACCTTGTTGCTGTGGGATCTGGTCCAGTGTGCCCCTGGTCACCAGCATCAGGCTCAGAACCCGAAGCTGCTCCATAAGATAGGTTACTAATGCCTAGATAGTCACAATAGCCCCTTAATTGTTCTATGTAGCTATTTCAGTTTCTGGTGTGGGTAGTGAAAACAAAATAACAATGCTATGCATTATATTTCTACAAAAGAACTGTTATTGATTTTTTCCCCTTAAAAAATAAAGCATGTTTGCTGTTTGCTGCCTCCAGAAACAATCTTTTCTTAATGGCATTTTTGAAACTGAAGGAGTTGAGGGACTGACTTGTGTCAGAATAAGCTTCATAATTCTGCCTTTTAAAAACAATTGCAATATTTTCTCCACCATGTTTTCTGCTTGCTATGGACTGAGCTCCAAAACTATGAGTAATCCAAGATAGACAAAGAGATGATCCTGAAGAATAGGGTGCCAGTAGAAGAATAAGCAACCTTGAAAAGGTGCAGCAAGAATGGACCAGTGCAGGTTCATCTCACAAATTTGATCATGGAATCATAGAGTTGAGGGTCGTCAAGTCTAACCCTCTACAATGCAGGAATCTCAACTTAAACATCCATGACAGATTGCCATTCAATCTCTGCTTAAAAGGGAAACAGACGAACTTTGTGAATGTGTGCGTTGCTTGAATGGTAACCTCTGGGAGGTGGCTTGTCACATCTGACTGCAAGAGAAGATGTCAAATTAGAACTGTGTGAACACACAGGGAGAACAGGGAGCACCAGCCCATTCTATTTCCTATTCCACCTGTATTATGTAACATCCAGAATTATCCTTTGCCTGCATCCCTTTGCGTCATTCCAGATCATATGTAGGTCTGTGTGTTATCCACATGCGGGGAATTGCACCTTGAAAGCTTGAATTTTTGGTGCTGAGAAGATCTATGTTATGATTATGGGTACTTGATAACTTCTTATGAGGGCGGTGGGGACAGGTTTCCTTACATTTCTGAAAAGGTGGCTGGTTTTTCTTCAGAGTGGCAGTTTATAGTTTTGTGGGGATGCCAAGTTAAATTCTTCAGCACAGCAAATTTTCATTTGACAGAATGCCAAGTTTTAATAATTATTTTAACTGTGTAATGTATTTTATTCTGTGTTGTTTTCTAATGGCTAATGGCTTCAGCTTCATTAAATAAATAAAAGATAACAATAACATGTTATGATTACGGTGGCCAGATGGAAAAGAGAACAGGATCCCGCACCTTTAATAGTTGTGCCGGATGCTGAAATTCCCACTTCTAAGGGTGCAGCCCTGATTTGTTAGTTAGTTTAAAAAAAAGTAGGTTTTTTTAATTAAAAAAACATGTTTCTAGTCCTTCTGATTGCAAAAATAGCTCTTTTCCTCCAGCCACTGGCACTTGATTAACATTGCTAGCTGAAGCAGACATGTGCAAAGGCCTGTAAAATAATCTGGCATTTGTATACAAACTTGGGCAATATAAGCAGAGCATAGAACTAGAGTTTATATTCAATTTTTGCTTTGCAAAGTAAGCCCATCTCTGAGAATCACTCATTCATTCACTTTTCCCTTCTCCTAGCCCAAACACTTGCTCTTTCCTTTGAGCTGTGAACTGAGCCCAAGAGACCTGCTTCTCTTAATTGCTCCGTCTCGCTTTCTTTCCAAGCCAGGAATAGAAGCCTGATACCTTGGATCCCACTCCCTCTGCTTTAATCACTTGCTGCCACATGACACTAAGAAGAAATAATTAAGGGCAGCGCAGAGTAAAAGTAAGATGGCTAGTCTTAGCTGTCGCAAGTAGCAGGACCTCTTCTCACTAAAGGGCAGCATTCTTAACTTGCGGTCGTCTCTCCGCTGTTTCCTTTTGAGGTTGGATTGATGGCAAGCTGAAATCTTGCATGTCTGAAGTGGAACAGTCATAGGCTTTTCATGACTCTGGGGATCCTGGGAGCTCTGTGTGGACTGGAGCGTGGCAAGGATGTAGAGATAATGAAAGCGCTAATTAAAAATAGGAAAGGGAAAGAAAGAAGTAGCCAGCCTACACCAACCCACAGTGTCTATATGGGAACTTTTCATTGTAGTGTCAGTACCATGTCTGTGCTTCTCAGTGTTGACTCATTACCTGGGAAGAATATCCAAGTGATTTGGTTTGAGGATGTGTGTAGATTTAGGCAAGATTGGGTCAATAAATGCCCTGCCGAGATCACCTTGTTTGATGTTGGAGAAGTCATTTTAAGGCTTTGCACAGGCATACGATTTGTGGTTTGTGAAGATGCACCTCAGTGGTCGGTTAACATATTCAGTTAACATAATGTGTTCAGTTAACATAATCCATAGTCTTTTGAATACTACTTTAACTTTCCCCATTGGAGGATGATGTAGCAGTGGTTGCAAGCAGTGGACCCAGCAGGGTATGTTTGGGAGACTGAGTGAGTGGCTCCAACCAGTGATTGATTCACTGACATGCCTGAAAGTTCAGGTTTGAAGGTGAGTTCAGAGAGCATATAATGAGCACTCTTTGGGCTGTCTTGATCTTACTTCTGTCTTCAGCCCTTCATAATTTTTTGACCTGGTCCATATGCACACTTGCAGTACATTAGGCTTGCATGTGAGTAGCTGTGCATAGCATCACTGCACGCTTGACCTTCCAGATGTATGGTTGGCTTTGTGCTAAGGGTAAGCAGAACAAGTTTAGAATGGGGGGGTCAAGAGCTGAAAATGTTTGAGAAACACTGCCTCCAGCCTTGCTCCAGGCTGTCTCATCCCCATAGTCCACAAATGACATTTCATTTTTCAAAACATTATTTAGTCTCCCTGCTTGAGCCTGAAAGTAAACAAATAAAATAAAACTCTACGATATGGAAAGATTGAAGGATGGAAATTTCAAATCACGTCTCCATGTGTAGCAGAGGAGTGGTGCTGCGACTTTATAAAAATCATCCCTCGATCCTCTCTTGATGGATGCTGCTGTAGTTCTGTGAACCTCTGTGGTGATAACACTGGTTGACACTGGCTGAAGGCGTGTGATCCTTTGAAAAGCAGGAGTGTACCATGCAAAATGCTGACACAACCAACTTCTTTACAGTTCAACAAGAACCCCTCTAGGAAAGCAGACAATATGGGTATTGAACAAGCCATGGGCACTGGGGTGTGACTTGACAAGCTGGCACATAGTAGCACGTTATCCGGCCAAGGGAAACACAAGATGCATTTTATCACGTCCAGTAAAAGAATTGATTCCTGGTGTAGATTCATTTAATGAGGTTTTAAAAAAAGTGACTGTCATTTTAGTACCTTCTGTCTGAACTGCTCCGCTCTTGTCACGGTTGGAATGAAAGGCCTTAGACTGAGATAGCATCCACCCTGCACTATCTGTCGGTTTCTCTCTTTTTATGCAGAGGTGACTATACCAAAATGAAAGCAGCCCCCTCTACTCTGCTATACAGTGCTGCTTCCATTACTGGATGTTGCTAGGTCTTCAATGAAACCCAGGTGAAGCTCCTTCCTTTGCTTCTTATATGCACATCCTCATTGCAGATTAATGACTCTCATCTTCAAGGGCCTTGGGCATGCCCATACACCATCCCAGACTCAACACTTGCAAAGACACCAACCTTGATCACTCCCTTCTTAAAACAGCAAAAAGCCTAGAGTCTTCCTGCTGGGCAATTTACTGCACAAGGAAGGAACGCCCATAAAACATCTGCAGACTTACTTGTTGCTGGTAAATCTCTTGAGCCGAAGAGAATAGGCTTAGATTCCCAGGTGGAGAGAAGTTGACACGAGTGATGAATCTGATTACAAGTGAAGAATGAAGGCCAGGGGATCTCTGAGGCAGGTGAAAGGTGTGTGTGCTTCTCATGCGTCAGTAAGAGCTGGTTCATACTTCTTGCATTTGTTATACATTCCACAGAAGTGGACTGTTGCTCATGGAAGATTATGCTGCAACATATTTCTTAGTCTTTAAGGTGTTGCTAGATTCTTGTTTATTTTGGGGGTGGATGTGACAGTCAACATGAGACTCAAAAGTTTTAACTTTCATGGATCCTTTAATGGTCCTTCTTTCTTCCCACCCTCCTTTACTTGTGTGATTCTGAAATTTCCAATATATACCACTTACTTTCCCTGCCTTCTTGGTTATCTTGTACTGACTGTTGTTTGTATGCACTGCACGGGGCAAAGGCTCAGAAGGCTGTGTTATGAAGTACCCCAATATCCATCTTTTGCCGCAGTAGCCTGTGCCTGACCAGGAAAGCTTTGTTTTGGTCTAGAGAGACAGTAAAAGAAGGTGACTCGAGGTGACCTTCATTCTGAGCATTTATTCTGATTTGTTTGCAGGCAGGTTAGATGACATTGGTGATACTTAATGAACATTCACTTGTGAGGAGGTATACAGTGTTGAATCAAAGCAACTGTTCTCCCACACTTTCCAGTGCATTTTCGTGTCACTTTACTTGTTGCGAAAAGTCTGGTATTTGGCAGAAGTAGGTTTGTTGCACAAGAGTTTCTTCCAAAAGCACCTGCAGCTAGACTGCCACCACTCTCCTAAGTGCCTTACCTAAAAAATGAGTATTAGTGACTTTTCAATAGTTGTTACTCCGGGGAGGGTGACACTTCTTTAAGAGTGACCGCACTCAAAGTCTCTGGCAAACTTGTCACAGCAGACCTCTTAGAGTCCCAGCACTCTGTTCCTGTGGATAGGCGTCAGCATTCCCTTCACCACATGGAAAAACTCTGCTGGTTGGCTGTTTGTAGATGTGATGGAGCCAGCAAAGTAAGCAAAGTTAATAACTAATAAATGCGCAAATGCCCTTTTGATATGATCAAATGACTTGAGATTTATCTTTGTTGCCCTTGACTACATTACCCCTTGAAGTGCCAAATTCTGGAGCATGTTCAGGTTCAAGGTCATAAGTTCCTAAAATAAGCGCCAGGCTTGCAGGCTTGCATGCAATACTGTATGCTTCATAACATTTGGGTTCTTCTCTGTGCTGCTTGACTTGTGGTGAAGTATGTCACTTCCATTTACATGAAAGTAGGGGGGGTTAGCACTGGGAGATCTCAGATACATCCAGAAGGCAACCCACTCTTGTACATATGTATTGAAATGCATGACCAGGCAAATGGGACGCTGCAAGTACATTCAGTCCATGTAGCTGTGGCTGGGTGATAATGGGAGTTGTTTTGATTCAACAACATCTGGGGCAGCAGGTTCCCCACCCTTGATATAGATAGGGTGGAAATAGTCCCATTTCTAACCATGCTGAAATAGGGCAGAAGACAAATTCTGCCATTTTGGTCAGCCTAGCAAAAAGCTACTGCAAAAGTTTTTCTTTCATGTAACTAGTGCTTTTTTTCTGGGGGACGCAGGGGAACACATATGCCCTAAACATTTTGTGAATCTTTGTACTTTTGTCCATTTACTGTATTTATTTTTCCCAATTTGAGCTATAAAATGGTGCTTTTATTGAGTCAAAATGAGAGTACCCAAAGCATTTTATTAGGGGGGAGGGAGCACTGCATGTAACTCACATTGTTTCTGATCTCAGGCTTTAGCAGTTTGCTGTAGGAGACATATTGATGAGCAGGATGCCAATTGACTTCTTGCAGACAAGAATGTGACCACCTGGCAGGGAAGCTTTGTTTCTTTTTTGTCAGTGAAATGTCAAGACCCTGACTGAGCGGCAGAGTCCTGTGGAGAGAGATGAGCAGGTAAGGCAGGGAGATTGCTCTGTCCTCTCTGCTCTCAGGTACTGAGTAATGGGCTCAGCAGTCACCTAGAGCAGTATAGAGAAAGGCTTCTTGCAGCTAACAAGTGATGTAACCCTTGCCCTTTCAAGTGCATAGCAAGTTCTTGGGAAGGATTGTTTTCTGCTCAGGTGGAGAAAACAAAAATAGGTTCATCTCCATGTTTTTGCCTCAAATAGTGGCAACCACCATGCTCAGGTATGTGCTTCAACATCAAGGGGGTTGATTTATTTGATATTTTTCCAAAGCCAGTTGTGCTTCCTTGGTTGGAGGGGTTCTCAGAAAGCCATCTTCTCACTGCTTTTTATAAGAAAGTACTTTCTGAAATAGGGAAGCGGGTGGCACTGTGTGTTAAACCACAGAGCCTTGGGCTTGCCGATCAGAAGGTTGGCGGTTCGAATCCCCACGACAGAGTGAGCTCCCATTGCTCGGTCCCTGCTCCTGCCAACCTAGCAGTTCGAAAGCATGAAGTGCAAGTAGATAAATAGGTACCGCTCTGGCGGGAAGGTAAACGGTGTTTCCGTGCGCTGCTCTGGTTCTCCAGAAGCTGCTTAGTCATGCTGGCCACATTAACCGGAAGCCGTACACCGGCTCCCTCGGCCAATAAAGCGATGTGAGCACCGCAACCCCAGAGTCGTCAGCAACTGGACCTAATGGTCTGCTAATTGTGAACTCTGCTTCTGAGAAATGACTGGAGAAATTATCTGCTGCCCTGTAGAAATTAGGTGAAAATGGCACCCCCAATTTCTCTGCCCACAAATTATGGCAGGGCATAAGAGACCATCTGCACACAGTTTTAGTGTGGGATGAGGGCATGAATTGCAACTGACTTTCACTTCCCTACACCACTGCAAGACTGAATGTTGTGGCTGGAAGAAACAGGGAGTGGAATGGTTGTGGGGGAGCAGGTCCTGGGTGTGTGGGCAGAAGTGGGGATTACAGGATTAGCTGTGCAAAGGATATGAGTTGGTTCTAAACCACTGAAGAGGAACTAGGGCTTTCCAAACATTTTTTTGCTGGAAAATTTTCTAAAACAATTTTGTACTCTACCTGCAGTGTTGACAGAACCACGTTTCCTCACAATGACTGTGGTTGCAAGGAAGTGGGAAAAAAGGACACCTTCAGTTCAGTCTAATATCACTGACTCACTTCTTACAACTGTTGTCCTTAATGAACATTTGGGCAGCCTTAAACATTTGTCAAATTAAGCACCAAAGGGCTGCAGATTGCAAAATAACCTTGAGATTCTATCCTCCTGCAGTCCTCCTTTACCCACCAGCAGGGTTGACAAAAGTGTCCTTTCAGCATTTCCTGAGCTGGGAGAAATGGTGTGTTCAGTGGAGAGGGAATCTCACTAGATTCCTTTTTGCCTGCTGCCTTGTGTGTGTCTGTTGACTGCATTCTCTTTGCCACAATTCAAGTCAATCATTTGGTGGCATGGGATTCCTTAGAACAAGGCTGAAATCACACGTGACACCAGCTGCGTGTATGCTTCCCTTGACTTTTTAAAGACCCAGAGCAGCCTTGGGAGGTTGCAGGTTTAAAGGGGGCTGGAGGAGGACTGCTTAACCCTTTCCCTTCCATCATACATACATAAAATTTTATAACGGCCATAGGCCCATACAACCCTTCCATCCATTTTTTTTCTGTTCAGTGCCCTCCAAGCTGCTTTAACCCAACAATAGGAAATAATACAGTCACAGGGGGGAACCATTAATGTATCTAATTCCAACTGATGGCAGTACATAATTTATCCAAGAGATGGAAAAATTGTGTTTTATGCTAGCAGGGGCATAAACACCTTCCCAGCCCAGCCTTGAACACATTCATGAAAGGGGGATATTTTCTACTCCACTTGGACTGCTTTCAGCTTTACTGCTGCAGTGGCATATGCACTCAGGGAATAAGAAACGTGATATTCATGCAATAGCCATAGGTTGTCAGACTTCAAAGACCCTGTCTAGGTTATAAAAGTGTATTTGTTTTTTGCATTTGCAATTGTTTGTTTGATGCAGAAGATTCAGGCACTTTCCATGTTTCCTTTTCAGGCATGTCATTTTACATTTTCCCTCCAGCAATATTTTGTTCCCTGCACAGCCGGTGATTCTTGTACAATTGGTACTCATGCGAACATGTGATGCAGCAGTTATTAGGGAATGTAGGGAGTTTAAAGGCCAGTTGTTTGCACACATACCTCATGGGTCCCTAATAGTTTCAGTTAATCCCCTGTTATTTGTCTCCAGACTCCCCAGGATGCTCAAGAGAAAATGAGAAAGCTAGAGGAATGAAAAAGGCAGGGGCTGTTAAAAAAGGAAAGGAGCATGAAGCAAAAGGATGGTTTGGCACACACACACACACATGCACACTTTGTTTCAAATCTTGTCTAGGATGTTGCCTTTGTCAGGAGCAAACCACAAAACTTTTCCCTGGCTAATTTCCCTATCAGCCACTTCCTTATGCTCAGAAGTCCGGCTACTGGCCGCCAACACAGTCTTTTCGATTCTCTGCTTCCCAAACCTCTTCTTCACAGCACAAGGGGAGTGTTCATTCAGCTGCATGTGTCCATGTTATAATGTCTGAGCTGTTTTCAGCTGCAGCAGCCTTTCTCATGTGGCTTCCTTCAGAGGCTTTGCTTCCCCTTCCTTCAGCTACAGCACACAATCTTTCTGTTGTTTGTGAAGCAGTGTGGCTATTCTTCCTCCACTCCACTCCCCCCACTCAAGTAAAAGGCTATGTCCCTAGAGCAAAACTTGCTCCCTTCTCTCGCTATCCCATTTTCACGGAATTGACTCTCTCGCTGCTTCTCCCAGCAACTGCACTTCCTTCTGGAACCTAGTAGAATTTGGTTAGGGCTGCCATACGCCTGGATTTTCCTGGACGTTACCGGGATTTCAAAGGTGGAATTGACATTGGGAGGGGGTTCCTAAAGACGGCACTTTGTCCTGGCAGGTCAATCAAATAATCGCAGGTTTTTGACGTTTTTGTAACAAAAGGCTCAACAACTTGGGGGTATCCTGGTTTTTACTTTTTGAAATATGTGTACCCTAAGTTTGATGCTGTGGTCACTGTTCCCCCTTCCTCTGCACCAGCCATTGCTGGCCTCTGCTAGTCATTATGATCAGCATGGGGACCAGTATTGTCCCTGGGTAGTTTGCAGGTGTTTGTGCACTCTGATTCAGCACATCCAGCCATCTCATCCCTGTACATTGAAGCACTAGTGCTTGATCATCCAGATAAACCAATATGCACTCCAATGTCATGCTCACTTCATTTAGTATTGGGAGCTATCAACAACAACAACAACAACAACAACAACAACAACAACAACAACAACAACAAAAGGCAGGGTAGTGCTCAGGGAGCAAATACAAAGTTGGGAGTGGGGTGAAGGAGAACACCATGCACATCACAAGCTGTCCACTGAAACATAAGGAATTGTTTGCCTTAATGAGCGTCTACCCCAGTAGTGGCTGTGAGTGTAAAACAAATTGTCCCCGCCCCCCAAAAAATGTATTTTTGGCAGTACAGGGCAATCCTGAATATTGCGTTGTTTTATTTTACAGTGGTACCTCGGGTTACATATGCTTCAGGTTACATACGCTTCAGGTTACAGACTCTGCTAACCCAGAAATAGTACCTTGGGTTAAGAACTTTGCTTCAGGATGAGAACAGAAATCGTGCTCCGTGCGGCGGCAGCAGGAGGCTCCATTAGCTAAAGTGGTGCTTCAGGTTAAGAACAGTTTCAGGTTAAGAACAGACCTCCGGAACGAATTAAGTACTTAACCCGAGGTACCACTGTACTTACGGCGTTGGGGTGCCACACCATAACATAAAGTTCTCTGGCTGTCTTGCTATAAATGCATAAAAACCAGTTTTATCGAATAAAGGGCAAAACTACATCAATACAGCAAAGTGGAACTCACTGAAAACCCAAGCTAAAATAAAATAATTTAAAATAGGAACCCAGTCTTTCCAGGTGGTGGCTTGTTTTTTTAAAGGGTTTCTGGTAACAGAAAGGTCTTCACCTAGCAGTGGGAAATTCACAGTGTGGTGCACTGAAAAGGCCCTCTCTGTGGTGGCTACCAGTTGGAGCAGGTCCTCCAAATAGGATCTTAAGATTTGGGCAGAGTGGGGCTTGGGAGCATTCAGAATTGAGACGCATTGTCATAGTTAAACTGGCAGGAAACATTTTGATCCAGGACTCAATAGTGGGCAAACCTTACCCCTTATTTTGTTTTGGCGTTTCAGAGCGCAAAACATTATATGCAACTGAGTAATACTTGGAGTAAATCGATTAAAATAAGTGGAAATAACTAGCACCCATTGATTTCAATGGTCTACTGTGAGTAGGGCTTAGTTGGCTACAAACCCAAAGATATGACATAAAATAAAGTTGCACTATTCTTCCCATGTAATTGCAGAAGCAAAGTTTAACATTTTGGGAAAGCATACGTTGAATGCTAGTTTGGGCTGTAGTTAGAAAGTGCACTTTTGGCAGTTGACTGTATGAAATCCATCCAGAGGGAGACAAGACTTTTTGTGGCTCATTAGTAGGTAACCTGTTCTATGCAGCTATAATGAAACCATCTGCCCCAAGTCGCATGCAGGCTGAGAGAAGAGTGAAACAAGTAGGTGGAAGGGAAATGCTGTCATAACCAGTGACAATGCTGATTGAGCACATGGAAAAAATGCTAAGGCTGCAATCCTGTGGCTTGACGGGTCTATTTCCAGTCTATGCCACTTTTTCCTGTGTTCGTTCCATTAGAATTTGCATTATTTTTAACAGCTGTTTTCCTCAAAGTATGCATTTTACCCTAAAATAAGCATTCTGGTGTTTTTTTGAGCTGTAAACTGGATTGCAAAATCTGTAGAATTGCAAAACCCAAAAGATTCAATCCACATAATAGTCTAGGAAGCATGAATCAGTTTGGCTTGCTGAAAAAATGTGGGCCAAACAAAAACCTTGAGCATCCCAGTGTGCACACTTCCTCCCATTGGGCCCTGTGGGGATCACATTGGATGCATGGCAGAAACAGAACATGTGTCTATAGCATTTCCCCCATAAGTTTCATCCCATGAGCATATTCAGAAATGGACATAGAGCCTGACCCTTGAGCTCATTCATGTCAGTGCAGATCTTTCCATAAACATTAAGGGGTCTTCAGTCAGGCTCTTGTAGCGTTCATTATGCATTGCTCTCTCAGGAAGCCCAGAGGTTCTTAGACTAGGTCCCCCTCATCTGGGGTAAAAAAAATATCTCTGGCTGTTCTTCAGTTGATCGACCTCCAAAGAAGCATGGCTTTTCTGCTGCCTGTTGCAAATTAAGTCTGAGACGGAAATTCTCTGGTGAACTTCTTCAGCTTTTGGAGTGGAAAAATGTTTCACAACCTCACTCTCTAGTCGTCTTTTTCACCAGCACCTGTTTCTGTTGTGAAAGTGGCAATTATATTATTATTATTATTATTATTATTATTGTTATTGTTATTGTTATTTATTATATTTATGTGCTGCCCATCTGACTGGTTTGCCCATCCACCCTGGGCGGCTTCCAACAAAATATAAAAACATCATAAAACATCAAACTTAAAAACCTCCCTATTCAGGGCTACCTTCAGATGTCTTCCAAAAGTCATATAGCTGTTTATCTGACATCTGATGGGAGGGTGTTCCACAGGACAGGTGCCACTACCAAGAAGGCCCTGTTCCCTGTAATTTCACTTCTCACAGTGAGGGAACCACCAGAAGGCCCTCAGAGCTGGATCTCAGTGGCTGGGCGATGGTGGTGGAGATGTACCTTCAGGTATACAGGGCCGAGGCAGTTTAGGGCTTTAAAGGTCAGCACTAACACTTTGACTTGTGCTCGCTCAGGGGTCACATAACTCGTGGTTCCTGTTGCAGCTGGCCACCATTTCACAAGGTGGCACTTTCTCAGATTTGTGTTCAGTTATCACATAACCATATCTCACCAGCTGTGATGAGGCATCGCCACGACGCCAAATCAGACTGAGGGCAATGGTTCCTGTCTTCATATTGGGGTTTTTTTAAATGGTGCTGAGCAACAGAAAGTGGTAAATTCATCTCTATATGTAGCCAACACCCCATATCAGTGAAATGCCCCATGTGTATAAGGTGGCAAATTGAGGAGGGCATGTCAACTCAAGCCTCTTTGGAATTCCCGCTGATGGAGAACTTTCGCTGCACCACAGGTACAAGCTCTCTGAGCTTGAGGGTCTTGCAGCTGAAAAACCTGAAGCAGACAAATCCTTTGGGACAAGTATGTGAGGTGAAACCTGACCCTGACAAATGTTGGGCAGGCTTTTTTAGCAACCAGGCAGCACCCCTAGCAAAAAGTTGGAAGGCTTTCTGATTTATTACAACTATTGGTTAGAAGTACAGACTGAAACAGGGTGAACACTTGTTCTTGCAGGAAGCAAATGAGCAGCAACAGCCCCATCCATCTCAACCTGTGGACACTTTAATTGGAGTTCCCCCTGAAAGTGGCAGAAATGTCCCCGTCTAGTTAAGAGAAGCAGCTCAAGTTCTTGAGTTCAGGGAGTCATAAAGATAATGAATGCGGAATAGCCATGCACACAGCAACAGCACCTAACAATATCCTGTGATTTCTCAGCAACTATTTATACCCCCACCTCACTTCCTCTCTGAGCAGAGTTATATTTAGTAGTACGTAACAAACAAGACATATGAAAAGAAATCTTTCACAGTCTGCAATTTCTGTGCTACCTTTGTTAGAAACCACTGATCCCTAGTACCTGTGGCCACAAAGAGGCAGAGCAAAGGGTCTTGTTTTTTAGCCAAAGCTTGTTTTAATCACTTAACTCCACTTTACCTTGAAGTGTGCACTGTAGCAGCATATCAGTAACAATGTATGGTAAGCAATAGGAGTGAGGAACCTGGTGACCTCCAGATGTTGTTGGAGTCCAAATCCTGATTGACTCTGCTAACTAAGGCTATGGAATACAGATGCTGAGAGTTGTTCAGTAGCATTTGGAGGACCATAGTATACTAGTTTTTTTCACTGCAGATGGTGACAGCAGTCACGAAATTAAAAGATGCCTGCTTCTTGGGAGAAAAGCAATGACAAACCTAGACAGCATCTTAAAAAGCAGAGACATCACCTTGCCAACAAAGGTCCATATAGTTAAAGCCATGGTTTTACCAGTAGTGATGTATGGAAGTGAGAGCTGGACCATCAAGAAGGCTGATCGCCGAAGAATCGATGCTTTTGAATTATGGTACTGGAGGAGACTCTTGAGAGTCCCGTGGACTGCAAGAAGATCAAACCTATCCGTTCTTAAGGAAATCAGCCCTGAGTGCTCACTGGAAGGACAGATCGTGAAGCTGAGGCTCTAATACTTTGGCCACCTCATGAGAAGAGAAGACTCCCTGAAAAAGACCCTGATGTTGGGAAAGATGGAGGGCACAAGGAGAAGGGGACGACAGAGGATTAAATGGTTGGATAGTGTTCTCGAAGCTACCAGCATGAGTTTGACCAAACTGCGGGAGGCAGTGGAAGACAGGAGTGCCTAGCGTGCTCTGGTCCATGGGGTCACGAAGAGTCGGACACGACTAAACGACTAAACAACAACAACAACAACAACAAAGTATACTAGTTTTAATAAGTCTTGCAAGATTTAGACTGGGAAGTACTCTAAACTATGTATGAAAGCAAAATGTTTCAAGAAAAGCAGCTCAGACACAGCCCTTTTGCAGGTGTTTACATTGCAACTGAACAAAGGGTGCTTTGGGTAGGAGTCATTCAGCTCCAGTTTTTCTATGTGCATCATTGGCATGTTGGCTTCTGCACATTCCCACTTTTTCAGTCATGGCTGTCCATTGCTATTGTGCTGCTTGCCATCCACACGAGTAATGGTGTGTCCAGAGGTGTTTTGTGTGAGTTTGTCACTCCCTGTAGTCACTTCTCCTCCACCCTCTACTCCCTTCTTTTGTTCTTGGCAGAGGTATTTCTTTACCTGTACGTGCACAACTTAAAAAAAAATATCCCAGGAAATGTGCCAGAGCAATCTAAAGTTGTCAGCTTTAGTTATCATATTTCACAATGCAAGATGGAGGCTTGTGCTTTTAGGGGGTGGGCAATGTAAATTTCCAGTTGTGTTGCTTTTAATTTTTAATGCTGAGGAGTTGCTCAACTAGAGTGACATTTACCTGACTAAGGCTTGCACAAGAGTGAGAAAGAGGTTATGCAAGACCTTTGTAATAACACACACAGTCTCTCTCTCTCTCTCTCTCTCTCTCTCTCTCTCTCTCTCTCACACACACACACACACACACACACACACTTAAAGCCAGATTTATGAAGTGCAGTTCATAAGGTAATCTCTGTTGAGAGCTTGAGAGAACAGCTCTTCCTCACCATGTTGAAACTGAACGTGTATTCAGTATCTTGCAGTTAGTGGAAGTAGCCAGTCTCATCGCAGACAAAGTGACTGAGGTGTGCTCAGGTGAGTGTAGCATTAGAGGCCACCCAATGACATAAAACCACACGTGACAAAAAAAAAAAAAAGCACTGACAAGCTTCAACACCAGTATTAACTACAGATGGATTTTTATTTATAGGTTATTTTTTCTTGCTGGTAAGGGGAAATCCGGGTTAAATGTGTAAAAAAAAAAAGCATGGACTTGCATTTTGAAGATGACATCATGTGGACACTGCAAAAACCTTCCATACATGAGCAGGACTGATTGCATAATAAACTCTGATTTGGAAGTTTCCAAAGTGGGTATTCTGTAGAGATGCTAGTCCAAGCCAGTGCTATTTTTCTAGAAAAAGAGGTGCTGGAACTCACCATGAACGCCTCTCTTGTTCTCTTATAATGGCAGTGGCACCTACCTGAGAGGTGCCAGAACTGAGTTCCGGCTGAAAAAAAGCCCTGGTCCAAACCATTCTGAAGTCTATGCAATCTAGGTAGACTTTTGTCTGCCCGGATTGCAGGAGCCCATTATGAACAGGTAGATAATCACTATGAATTCCTGAGGACAGACCTTTCTGTTGTAGCCATAATATGCTGTGTATCAGCCTGGGTCTAAAACACAATTCCCCAAATATTACATATATTGATGCTGATTCCTGCCAATAGCATTTAGCTTCACGTAAAATGGTCAAAATTGTGCATGAGGAGTGCAATACAATTCAACCTTTCCTCTACTGAGAGACCACATAGGATAAAATATATAGCATGTAGATGTGTGGAAATCACAATTGCTGTCACACTGTGTCTGCTAAGCTGCCAGTGTAAGACTCAGAATGCCAAGCATGCATATCTAAATGAATCTTCTCTTAACCTCCCTTGTCTTTCATTGCACCTTCACCACTACTTGACTGGTCCTGGCTCCACCCCTTAGCGCTCCTTGTTTTCCCCCTCCACTTGCCGTGCCAGTCACAGGGACATAAGAACCCACTCTCCACTGAGATGGACCACAGCTCCACGAAGCTCAGCATTATCTATTCTGAGTGGCAGAGGCTCTCTAGGGTCTGGGGCAGGGTTTCCTAGTCCCATGCAGAGATGCCAGGGAACTGCATGCTGTGTACCTTCTCCTTGAATGGTTTCAAGGCACATTATGCAGCAGGACTAGGCAGTGCCTGAATGGGAAGACGCTTGGGAACCCTTCCTTCCATGGAAGAAAAGTGAGGTATATAAGCCTCTGGGTATGGATTTAGATGAGAAGCTGAGGTGGCAAAACCCCAAAGTGCAGGTCATTCCTAGGATTGCAGTGACCTACTAGTACCAGTGGTGGAATTGCTGTACTGTAATGGTAAGTCGCAGGTGGTGCTGTGGTCTAAACCACAGAGCCTAGGGCTTGCTGATCAGAAGGTTGGCGGTTCGAATCCCCGCGACGTGGTGAGCTCCCATTGCTCGGTCCCTGCTCCTGCCAACCTAGCAGTTCAAAAGAACGTCAGAGTGCAAGAAGATAAATCCCTTTACCTTAACCTTACCTTTACCCCTTTACATTTACCTAATGGCAAGTCAGGAAGTCATCAGTTTATTTATTTATTCTATTCCTGTCCCATTGTCCCTCCAAGGAGCTCAAGGTGGTGCATGGTTCTCCCCATTTCATCCTCACAGCAGGGACACCTACTCCTGGGGACGAAGCCCTTTTGAGCACCCCCAGTACTTGGGGGGGGGCAGACCCCAATGTCCAAAGAAATCAATGGGTAGAGGAGGCCAAGTGCAGAGCTAAGCACAGAGCTGAGCAAAGCATGGCTTCAGTGGCAGGCTCCTCCTCCTGCTGCTGCTGCCATGTAAGGGAAGGAGGGTAAAAGCAGACCCTTGCTGGTGGCGGTGGCATCAGCAGCAGAAGGAGCTGCTGGTCATTGAAGCTGCACTGCTGCTGCTACTGCTGCTGCTGGGTTCATCTCCACCCTCAACTCCTCCTGATGTTGCCCCCCACAATTGCCCTCTCAAGCTGGTGCCTCTACCTCTTGTAACCCTGTGAGGTAGGGTAGGCTGGGAGAGAGTGACTGTCCCAAGACACCAAGTGAGCTTTGTGACTGAGATGGGGAGTCTAGACTTTGGTCCCCCAGGTCCCAGTCCCAGTACTCTGATGCTGGTTCTCGGCATTTGGCGCAGACATGTCAGTGCATAAATGGTAGTCACTGTGTAGATTTCACCACCTTGTCCGTTGTTCTGAACCTAACCTGGGTAGAGCCATAATCTGAATTGTTTACATGCATTCTAAATGTTGACCAAAAGCAACTAAACTTTTAGTTGGGATGGCAACTTTTGGTTCTGTGAACTGGCTCTGAACTACATATTTTGGCAGTTGTGGACTTTTGTGATATTCCTTGAACCATCTTGCTTTTGCAGTGACCGCATGCCCTTGTTTGCAGGGTCACTTGCCAGGTGAAGGACTATATTATTTTTACTGGCTGGCTGTGTGACGCTAATTCCTATGTCATGGCTTCTGAGAGGCATTCCTTCCATGCGTGTCAGCTTGAGCTTGCTGCCTATGCTAGATCAAACAACTTTGTGCTCTGCACAGCCGTGCAGAACTTGACCTGAGTGCTAACTTGGCTGAGCTCCAGTCTCCCACTGGCTGAGTCGGGTGGTGGAATGGGTAATGATGGGCAGTGAAGCAGAACTAGTGCGGAGCAAGGTCCTGCCTCTGTGTAGGGGGAAAAAGAGAAAATAACTCAAATCCTGTGGGAAACACACATACTAAGCCCCAGGGCCAGAGTAAAGGATCTGCCCTCCTTAATTTCTCAGTCATGTGCTCAGGGAGGTGGCCTGGGGACAGGCTGGGTGGGGTGGAAATCACCTCAGGGCAGCTTTTGCAGGGTGAATTTCACACTGCCTGTTAGGATAATGCTGAGGAATTTGGTACAGCTGTGTTTCCTTCCTGATGCACAGAGAAAAGCCTGCTTGCCAAGCCTCTTGTCAGTCTACCGTCATTCATGAGCATTTAAAGCAAGGTAATTGTGGGTGTTTGCTAATGCTAGAGCATCATCTTTTTAAACATGTTGTTATGCATAATAATAGAGTTACCCTACTGTGTGTTCACATCCAACCTTGGCACTTGACACATAATGCCGTGCTGAAATGTTGGGTGCCTGTGTGTTGAGGAGCACTGAAGTGCAGGTGTTGCCTGCAAAGCAAGCAGAGCTGTGTGCAAGATTGTTGTGGCTGATACTGATTGGGGGTATTGACATTTCAGGACCCGATGAATACAGGATTACCGTATTTTTCTCTCTATTACACACAGATTTTTTCTCCTAAAAAGGAAGGGGAAATGTCTGTGCGTGTTATGGAGCGAATGGGGGGGGGGGTCCCTGGAGCCGATTAGGGGAGCGCAGGAACAAAAATCAGCAAAAATCAACCGTGCGTTGTGTCGGAGAGGGAAACCTGAAAAGAGGAAGTGGTTGCTTTCCTGCATTCTGCCTCAGGGTCTTACTGCCCACCCTCCTCTGTTTCGTTGCTGTGTTTGCTCAAACGGAACAAAGAGCAGGCAAATCCCCTCCCCTCCAGGCAAGCAGAGGGGAAAGCAGAGGTCTTTCCTTCTAATTCCTCTCCGTGCTCCTCGCAGGCAGCCAGAAAACATGCAGGAGGAGAGAGAAAGCTGGCTTCGGTTTGTGGAAACTTTTGCCTTTCTTTCTTCCCTCCCGTAAAATCCCTATCCTGCTTTCTTAGCCAGCTGCTTCTCTGCACACCGCTCTCTTGTCCCTTCTGTGTTTTTCCTTCACTCCCCACTTAAAATGTAGTTACAAAGCATGGATCCACATGGATCCTCAGGATCTTTGCATTGGGCCACCCCAAATTCACCATCAGATCACATAGCAGCCTGCCCCCCAAAAATCACACACCCACTGTTGCCTGGGGCTGCAATGGTGCAAAAACGTGGTTAAAAAGCATGGATCCACATGGATCCTCAGGATCTTTGCATTGGGCCACCCCAAATTCACCATCAGATCACATAGCAGCCTGCCCCCCAAAAATCACACACCCACTGTTGCCTGGGGCTGCAATGGTGCAAAAACGTGGTTAAAAAGCATGGATCCACATGGATCCTCAGGATCTTTGCATTGGGCCACCCCAAATTCACCATCAGATCACATAGCAGCCTGCCCCCCAAAAATCACACACCCACTGTTGCCTGGGGCTGCAATGGTGCAAAAATGTGGTTAAAAAGCATGGATCCACATGGATCCTCAGGATCTTTGCATTGGGCCACCCCAAATTCACCATCAGATCACATAGCAGCCTGCCCCCCAAAAATCACACACCCACTGTTGCCTGGGGCTGCAATGGTGCAAAAATGTGGTTAAAAAGCATGGATCCACATGGATCCTCAGGATCTTTGCATTGAGCTACCCCAAATTCACCATCAGATCACATGTCTGTGGCCACAGCAGGAAGCACAAAAATGATACATCCACTGTTTCATTCAGAATTTTTTCCCTTGTTTTCCTCCTCTAAAAACGATGTGCGTGTTATGGTCAGGTGCGTGTTATAGAGCGAAAAATACGGTAAATTTCTGTCTCTAAAAAATGTGATGATCCTGGGTATTGTAAGACTGAACAGGAAGAAATAGGTGTGGTTCAGTAGTAATAGTTAAAACTCCACTCCTATCATACACAGCTTCAGCCCCTTATTTGTGAAATATGAACAATAATACTACTTCACAATGAAAGTAATCAAGTTTGCAGACCAGTTTGCGAATTAATGCCTCAGAAGCAGCCCAGTTTGGTATTCAGGATTCATCCAAAACATATGAGCATGCTCATAGTAACCAGATGCCTTTGGGAAGCCCACAGCCAAGGCATGAAGGCAATACCCTTCCATGTTGCATGCCCCACCCCCACCATCTGAGGCTGCATATATATTACCAGCTTAAAACTAAACTAGGTCATTCTTTTTCTCAATTTGGATTAAAGCTGTTGGACAGGGAACGGTGGGTGAGAATGCATCAGACCCAGGACCGGCCCATACATCAGGCAAGGTGAGGTGGCACGATTCACAGGGGCAGCAGACCTGGCCTACAAGGAATGCATCGCTTGGTGTTGCTGTGGTGGCAGCAATGGTTGCAGCATTCTCCTTGGAGACCTGATCTGCCACCTTCTTGGCAGCCCCCGGCTATGCCCTCTCTAAGAGTGGCCTCTAGGCAAACAGCAGGTTCTGCTGGTCTCCTCCCACCCTTGTTTCCAATTTAGATCTTTATTTCTCCCCTTCTTCCTGAGGTAGATCTTCGCTTACCCATTCTTCCCTGGTGGGATGAGGTGCCATTTTGTGGTTCGCCTCAGGTGCCAAAATGTGTTGGGCCAGCCCTGCTCAAACTCTGCATTTTCTAAGAAATGACAGGTTACATATGGATTTTGGCTAGCTTCATGTGCACGAAATTTTCCAGTTCAGCAGTGGGAGCACACTGGATGCAGAGTAAACAGAGGTGTGTACACAGCCTGTTTCAGATGCCTCTGAAACTAGAGGTTCCGTTTAGCTATGCGGCTAATAGCAATTGAATGACCTTTGCTCCATGAATTTGTCCAACCCATTTTTTAAGCCATCTGGATTAGTAACCATTGCACCTTGTGGCAGTTGTATGAAAAAGTGCTTTATTCTGTTAAAGTTGCATAATAAGTAGTTTAATTGGCAATGAGGCATCAATTGCTGGAAGAAAGGACCTGTTGCCTGTTAGCAGTTGTGAAAGGCAAAATTTCCTTTGTGAGTTTAGGGGTGTGTGCATTGTAGGAGCTGATCCTGGGCTTCTGGCTTTAAAAGAAACCAAAGAGGAAAATCTCTTCCACCTTTAACACAGTTTACATTTATTTAAACCTGGGATTGTTAAAAGCTAGCACTATTCATTACATTTCAGATGGCGTCACAAGAACACCATAAAAAAGGTAGAAATTTGCTTTCACTTAGTAGCATCCATAATTGCAATGGTGCCAAGAAGCTCATTTTGGTCCTCCTGTTGCATTATATGCATATAATTTCTAACTATGCAATCAAGCCAGCAACTGGTTGCCACAGTGGCTTGATGCTATTTGTGATGCTCCATTCAGATTGCCAAATAACCCTTTCCTTTCATTCTGTTTCCTTGCTGGTATGTGAGGGATGCTTTCTCCAATCAGCTGCTACAAGAATGATACATTTTAGAACGTAACTTTCCAAGCAGCCTCTTAGTTCCTACTTCTATAATTTAGCAGCTTGAATTACTAGGACCTTTATCATTCCCTTCTAATAATTTGCCCACGTATGGAGATGGAGGTGTGCTAAAAAGTAATAGCACAGTACAGTGGTACCTCGGGTTAGCGGAGTCTGTAACCTGAGCGTATGTAACCTGAAGCGTATGTAACCCAAGGTACCACTGTATAGATGTCAGGTTTTTGAAGTGCCATTGTGTTTTCTGTTATATCCTTCCTTCAAATCTTCTGTTCCTCCTCACCTTATCCTCATTTTGTGACATGACTATCTTGACAGAGGCAGGTGAAGGGGAGAGGAAAAAAGTGCTAAGCAACCCTAATATATGATCCTAAACTGCCCCTTGGACATGGCACTCACATTCACAGGCACAGCAAAGGCAACTGTCCCACTCTGGTCTCATCCTGACTGAGCAAGGGTTGCACAGTGTAAACTTTGACGCCCAAAGCAAATGTTCTGAACTCAGGGCACAGCAAGTAAAGGGCTGGCCTTGTAATGTCCCCAAAACAGCAGTAAATTAGGCTGCATAATGTTTGTGTCATTGATAGATAATCTTTTAAGCTTTTGGGATACATGTATATAAACCCATGTGTTCTGTTGCCATGGTGAGGCAATGCATTAGGTCTGGATACTTCATTTGACCACATCAGACTGGAATGCCATCATCATTTGTGCATATATCCCATCGTGGGACTGGCCAGGGAACAAATTGCACCTTGGCCTAGCCCTTAGTTCCGCCTTGCACATCATACTTGAGTAAGAAGAACTGTCCTCTCTGCTTGGTGCACTGGAAGTTCTGGCTAGTATTTCAAAGCTCATCCTATCTTGCAGATGAGAAAAGTCTTTGGAAGAAAGTTCTGTGTTTAATGGGAATCTGTTGTTTGTGTGCATGTTAAGACTGAGGAAAGCAACTGTCCACTGATGAGGAGTCATCCATAAATGCATTCTCCCTCCCACCAACAATTGTGAACCATCTTTTGCAAGGTTTTGTTTCAACCTCTTTTAAACAGTGCCTGCTATATTAACTATGTTGTCCTAGTTGGCAGAGGGAAAGTATGTTTGGTACAGGACTCAGCCTCCACTGCAGCTCAGAGACAGGCTGTTCTGGTTCATCAGAGCGCTGTCAAGTCATTAGAGTTAAAGCATTTATGGATTGGAAATGGTATTTTCCCACCACAAACTCCTCCCAGTGCCTCCATAAACCACACAGCGGCTAGCAAGGCTTTTTTGGATCTACGTGGTTGCTTAAGACTGTGAAGGCTGGTGAGTTACAAGGCAAAATTGCAAGGTAGAATGACTGAATTGAATATGCATGATATGAGGAAGGAAGATATTGAAATAAGAAAAATGAAAGTGGTAAGCTGGGGTTGAAGGAACCATGTTTTGTGTGCCCATCTGCATAGCCTGGGAAAGTGCTGTGTGGACTTTAGCTCAGTGCAAAAACTGCTGAGGATTTACTGAACTGTGTGCAAGTTTACCTTGGGAGAAAGGCAGAGAACAGCAGAGAGGGTAGTAAATCATATCTATGGCAGAAGGACATGCTAGATATCAAAGCAAAGACTAAAGGTAGCAAAGGGCTTGTGGATTATGATTGAAAAGGATTTGGGAATTGGCTGGGCTATTCTAGGACTGGGATGTTGATAGTGGCACGTGGCTGGCATTGGGAGAGTCCTTCAAATAGCCTTAGGACAAGAACTGAAGGGCCAGCTCCAATCTGCCTGACTGCTATGCCTCAACATATGTGCATGTTTAGCTAGCTAGCTATTTGCTAAATCTGCCACTGGAGAGCATTGATTTTTCTGCTAGTTTAAGCTGCAGTCCAAACAGCAATGGCTTTACAGAGAGGTGGGGCCCCATTCACAGAGAGGACCAGAATGTGTCAGAGGGCAATAAGATCTCTGTGCCAGCCTGGAGCTGCTACAGGGATTGGGCCACACCATAATATGAGAGCAGTGAAACTGGCTTGGGATCCAATGGCTCTGCCTCATCCCCACCCTGTCTCTGGAATGTCCTATGCTGGGGCCTTCCACTGGCTACCACTGAGAAGGCACCCAGTCTGTGATGATCCAGCCCACCCACACGTTCAGAGGGTGAAAGCGGGAGTACCATTTCCAATGTCCATGGGAAGGAGGGCTGTGCAAGACCTTGGGGGCCCCAGAAACCCTCTGGCTTCTTCTCTTTCCTTTATCATTTATTTTCTTTACAACAACAATTTATATACCATGTAACACCATGGTCTCGGTGCACTATAAAGTAAGGTTTAAAAGATGCAATGAAGATAGACTTTATTGGTTTCAGCTGTGGAGGGAGTTTGACAGAATTGGGCCCACAGTACTGAGCACATGGCTGCTGGAAGATATGAACCCTGTGTCCAAACCATGGAGGACCACGAACAGTGATTCCCCAACAAACCTCAGGGTTCAGGCAGGGATGTAAGGAATCTGATAGTCCCTTAGGTGTCCTAGACTCAAGTTGTTATGGACTTTGCATGTCAATACAAAGTTAATACAAAAACCTTGAACTTGGCCTTGCAGCATATGAGCATCCATTGCCCACACACTTTCAAGCTCATCTCCCCAGCCTAAAGGACTTGAGTCATGTTTCTTACTCCACCCCCAAACCTCCCCTCAAGCATGTAAGCAACACTGGTCCTGGGTCCTGGATTATGTATAGTCTCAATTTTTATGTTTTAGTCTAGGTGTAGTTCTTTATTCTAGTATTGTTGCTTTTGTTATTTTTTTTTAAAAAATTGTTGTTTTCACATGCTGCAAGGGCTATGACAGAACCATTTCCATCACAGGTTGCAAGAAGGGAGTATTAAAGAATAATTAAATTGGAAATGGCGGCAGTATAAGGATGAAACTGAAGCAAAGAGATCACCGCAGGAATAAAATTGGATCTAATTTATCCAGGAGACAGAGAAGGAAACAAGTGAAATGTACTCTTAAGAAAAAGCCAAATGAAGTGAATCTTCATACAGTTCTGTCAACAGCTCCCTAAGGGTAGGTTCTGTCTAGCTGCATCTACACTGCTGAGCAGCTGCAAGAACCAGCAAAGTGAGGGAAGGTAATCACATTGGAAATAAACAGCGTTGCATGCATACCACAGGTGTGTGTATTTTAGCAGCTGGATTGATAGGGCTAGCCCTTGGGGCTAAAATGGTTTTAGCATTAATACTGTCTTGGAAACAAGCGGGAACTGTTAACGAACTACATGCTCCAAATCTGTGTGCAGGCACTTTGAAATTTAAAATCTAACAATGCAGTATGAAGCAAAAGTAGAAGGAGCCTCTAATAAATGCTAAAGAAGGAAAGAAGATCAGTTATTGCTTCACCCAAGGGGGGGGGCTGAGCCTTAGCACACCACAGTGTTCTATTTATTTATTTTGCTTGGAAAGCCTATCAGAGTAATCTTATGCAAGTTTCACACATTATGCCCAAAGTCCAGGATTCCGTTTCCCAAAGTGGCTAGAAAGCCTTTAAGTAGGGTGTGGAGACAATAGCTCTCTTGAGCCATAGCGTTTATAATTGTATACACTGTTTTCCTGGGACATTGCAGCGAAAAGCTGGTAAGAAATATGGTAAATAAATTCCCCCTTCAGCAACTGACATTGAACTGTAGCCTGTTGCTGCGAAACCTTAGTGTCTAGTATATGCGAATAGACATTCTCCATGAATTTGTTTGAATTCTTTCCAAAGCTAGCTAAGCTAGTGCCTTTGCCACATTTCACAGCAGCGAATTCCATAAATCTGTTATGATCTGTGTGAAGAAGTGCTTCCTTTTGCATGTCCCGAATGTACTGCCAACCGGCTTCATTGGGTGAATCCATGGCTGGCTTCCTGCTTTGGATGTATTTATAGAAATGTTTGCTGTTTTGCCCCTGTATTCTTAACGATGGGTTCCTCACATATTGTTCTTCTTGTTGTTTTCTTGCTCTATTGTTAAATTGCATTTGTTTTGCCAGGATTCTTTCTTATTTGAGTGACACTTCCACATCTTTAAGGAAGCCTTCTTGCTTTTTATAGCTTCCTTGGTTCTGCTCTTGCTGGCAAGCTGCTCAGCTATCTTTTCTATTTTTTTTTTTTATAAAATATTTATTAAAGATTTTAGACATTTATAATCACCAAACACATATAAAACCATCACCATAATACAATAAACAAAAGAGAGCACATAAGAATAAAAAGAATAACACATAATAAAAAAATAACACATAATACAGAAAACATACAACAACAAAATCAAGTAGTTCGTAACCATATTTTCTTTGTTTTTGGACTTCCTCGCATCTCTCGTTCCTGCGTTCCCAATTTCTAAAGTTTTAAACAGCAAATTATCACCTTGTTTCAAATCTTATTTTGTGTTTTTCCAATATTATGTCCCTAACTTTAAATATCTTTATCATAAGCTTAAATACTTAATTTAGACATGATATTAATCCGAAATTTATCTTCTTCTCAAATTTCACTTATTCTCATATTCCCTTGAGCCAGTTTGCTGATGCCCTGTTATTCTCAATCCTGCATCCTTCTTAACACTCTCAGCTATCTTTTCTAAAGTATGGTGTCCTCAGCTTCTATTGCTACAGCTTTAAATAACCTCCAGATACCCTGAAGACATTTAGAGACATAGAATCGTGGAGTTGGAAGGGATTTCGAGGGTCATCTAGTCCAACACCCTGTAATTGAGGATTCCCAACTAAAGCACCTATGACAGATGGCCAACCAACCTCTGCTTAAAAACCTCCAAGGAAGGAGAGTCGTCCACCTTCCAAGGGAGTCCGTTCCACTGTCAGTAAACTCTTACTGGCAGAAAGTTCTTCCCCATGTTATCGTAATCTCCTTTCTTTTAACTTGAATCCATTGGTATGGGTCCTATGCTCCAGAGCAGGAGAAAACAAGCTTGCTGCATCTTCCATGTGACAGCACTTGAGATATTTGAAGATGGCTATAACATCTCCTCTCAGTGTCCTCATTTACAGGCTAAGCACACCCAGATTCTTCAACCATTCCTCATAAGGCTTGGTTTCCAGACCCATCATCTTGGTTGCCCTATTCTGTACATGTTCCAGCTTGTCAATATCCATCTTAAATTGTAGTTCCCAGAACCAGACACAGTATTCCAGGTGTAATCTGAAAGCAGAATAGAGTGGGACTATTACTTCCCTTGATCTGGACTTCTCTTGATACAGCCTAGACTAGCATTAGCCTTTTTTTGCTGCTGCAGCACACTGTTGATTCATGTGAAGCTTGTGGTCTACTAAGATCCCCAGGTCCTTTTCACATGTATCTACTGGCAAGCCCAATATCCCCCATCTTATCCATCTTTGACCTACTTGGCTTTCCCTTTAACTCATTTGTATATTTTATTTTGTAGAAGTTTTGTCATTTGAAATTGAATGCATCTGGAAATTGGAATTTTTCCTTTTACATATATACCTAATTTGATAGCCCTGTATTCACAAAGCCCTTGCTTTGCCAACACTTATTTCTTGCCCTGGGCACTGCTCAGCATTAAGTCCAGGGTCACTTTCTCTCTCACACACACTTAGTTAGTTAGTTAGTTAGTTAGTTAGTTAAATACAAGCCACACTTTCATAGAAAATAAACTACATCTACCATCAGCCAGATTGGCTGGGGCTGATGGGAGCTGTAGTCCAAAGCATTTGGAGGGCACCAGGTTGGCAAAGCAAGAACATGTCTAGAAGAGCAGCAATGCTTGGGATGCTGGAAACTGCAGCCAGACTGGCCTTCGTGCCCTGGCTGCATATGTGCTAATTAACAATTGAAATGTCCCTGTGGAAGCAAAGTTAATTAATGGGAGCACAAGATGTGCAGTTTCAGTTGCTGTGTTTTGACAATCTCTCTCCTCTGAGAGGCTGCAAATTCCTAACTGTATGTCAGCTGAAATAAAGGAGACCTGAGTCTGCCCCAGCTAAGGCACTGTTATTCCCTGGGCCCCAGATGTACAGCCCAACCAATGACACATGTTTTACATTGAAATCTAAGTCTTAATCTGAGATGATTCTCTGAGAAGAATCCTAGTCTTGCCGTCTAGCTGCTCCAAACAGCTGATAATCTATCGTGCTTATTAGTTTTGTTGTGGGGTGGGGGCGGGGAACCCCAAGGGGAAAGCAAAGCTGGTTTGAGGCAGCTGCAGGCAGCAACCATCTGCTAATGTTTTTAGAATGAATCATTTCTCAGGTAAAGGCCAAGGAAAGGTGGCCTGACTAGAATGCAGGCAGCCTGAGAGGAAGCTGAGTGATGAGCTCATTGTTGCTTTTAATAGATTGTGTTTATAATTTGAAGACAATGTCTCTCTAGCTTTCAAGGATGCTTTCACAAAACCACAAAATTGGCCCCAAGTGATCTTGAATCTGAGGCTTCTTGAAGCAGCCATAAACTAGAGACAAACTGACAACTGAGTTTCATTATGGGTGGTCAACTTCAGTGTGCTTGAAGTGTGCATTTGGAGGCTGATGTTGGGGACATAGATGTATCCAGATTGCATTTGCAATTGCTTCTTTCAGATTAGGAAGCAGCCACTTCGTGTGGTGGCATTTTGTGCGATTCCAAATCATTATGTAGTATTTCATGGCATTTGTATGCTGCCCATCTGGGCAGCTTCCAATAAACAAGACTTATTTTCATTTAAATGCAAAATGAGACATAAAACCAAAGCCTTGCATAAATAAAACAAAAACAAAAGTTTCCACAACCCAAAAAGTTAAAACACAGATTTAAGAACTGAGAGGCCCAGACTGCAAGTTGTTTGAGTGAACAGAAAGGTTTGAGTGAACAGAAAGGTCTGCAGGAAGCTGCTGCAGCCAAGCAGAATCTGTTGAAGCCCGGACGTTTGGGTTCCAAAAAAAGTTCGCAAACCGGAGCAATCACTTCCGGGTTTGTGGCATTCGGGAGCCAAAACGTCCGAGTTCCAGGGCATTCAGGATCCAAGGTACGACTGTAGTCCAATTGGGAGATAACCAGAGCATGCCCCATTCTGGTGAGACAGTCTGCGGGCAGGTAGGGTCTTAGCCGGCATATCAGATGGAGCTGGTAGACAGATGCCCTAGACACAGAATTGACCTCTGCAGGGTCAGTATTGGGCTATCATTACCAGGCACCTGCCAAGGGCCAAACCTTACTTATCATGGGTCTATTGCTAACCCACCCTGGCCATGCTCCTCATCCTCCTTATTGCTGTTGCTCCCATTTTACCTGTCATCTACCAGCCTGCAAACCAGAAGAAGGTGCAACAATTTATCCTTGCTCTGTCCTCTCCTTTTGAGCAGACATACCGTAAATCAAAGTCAATGAGCAATGGTGTGGAGGTGGGTGCTCTGAGAGCATATTTCCCAAGCCCCCCCCCCTGCCCACCTAAATCTGGAGCTGGCACTACCAGCCAGGGTCCAGTACCAGAAGTTGAAAGCACATACACTTTTCTGTAGAATCAAAACTCTGCATTTAAGCACATGGAACTGCTGCTGTTGTGTTACATTGGACCCTAAAAGTCCATTCCAGGCCTGCTAAATATAGATCCATCTCATCAGATGAGAAATAAGCTCTAACCCAAAGTTGGATGAACTGCTCCGGAATGGAACACTGGATATTTTTTTGGGAAATATCTGTCATTGCAATGGGGCTTGGATTTCCTCCTCTGAGTTTGGATTGCAGTGCCCAGGTACACTGCTCTCTAATCTGGCTGACTTCCTCAATGGACTGTTTTTCCTTCCTTCCCAATCCAGATCTTGTTGTCACCTTGCTACAGAAGGTACAATGAACAAGATGAAAACTTTCAAGCGGCGTTTTTCCCTTTCGGTTCCCCGGACAGAAACGATTGAGGAGTCACTGGCAGAGTTCACCGAGCAGTTTAACCAGCTCAACAACAGAAAGAATGAAGGTAAAAAAATAACAGGGGTCAGCAGCACTGAATGGGAGGTGATGGGGAGCAGGTGCCAAAGCCCATCTCAGGCAGCTGAAGTTCCCAGAGACAATAGGTCTCCATACAATTGGGAGTAGTGCATGCTTGGTGGTGATTATGGTTCCATTTCATTTAGTTTACATGAATAAATAAATAAATCTCTCTGTTTCTGAGGTACAGAGGTGGGTGTGGATGCTTATATAGGCAAAATGGCACTGTCCACACAAAAATAATATTGGCATTAATCCACTATAGAGGTAGCAGAGCCTAGGGCTTGCCACTCGGAAGGTTGGCGGTTCGAATCCCCATGACGGGGTGAGCTCCCGTTGCTCGGTCCCTGCTCCTGCCAACCTAGCAGTTCAAAATCACGCCAGTGCAAGTAGATAAATAGGTACCACTCCGGTGGGAAGGTAAACGGTTCACCAGAAGCAGCTTAGTCATGCTGGCCACATGACCTGGAAAAACTGTCTGCGGACAAATGCCAGCTCCCTCGGCCAGTAAAGCGAGATGAGCGCCGCAACACCAGAGTCGTCCGCGACTGGACTTAATGGTCAGGGGTCCCTTTACCTTTACATCTTCTAGAAACATAAGTTGTATAAAATAGAATGTTGAGAGGCAAAATAATTTAGAACCATCATGCAGAGGAAGTGAGTTTTCCATTCTATTGCTTTGCATGAGTTTATTCAGATTTTTGCAACTGGAAGGAAAGCCACTGCCAGAGTAAAAAAAAATTACTCTACCTTCTAGCAGGTAAATTATAGAGATTTTACTGTCATTTACTAAGAGAGGAAGCATGGGTTTTCTAACTTCCTCATAAGGCAATTAGTAATGAGGAAGATCCTCTGTCTCACCATAGCATTAACAGGGACCCAGACTTTTCCCTCTGTATGCAAATGGGTTTTCAAAATGACAGTACAATAAAACAACAATTTATAGGCCCTCTTATTTGTCTTGTGCCTGGAACCATTAGCAGTAAGAGAGATCCAGATGATTCAGGGTATAAAAGTGAAAAACAATGAATACAAACTAAGTCTATACATAGATGGCATTGTGGTGACCTTAACTGATGTGGTCTGTGAAATTAATGGAGCTAGAGGTAGCTGAAAATGGAAAATTAGCTAGTTAAAAATAAAGACAGTGAAACGCAAAGAATTGGAATTAATCTGCAGAAGAGACATCTGGTGTCCTCCAGATCACTTGGACTACAACTCCCATGCTGCCTGCAGCTGTTGAGAGCCAACATTGTCCTGGTTGGAGCTGATGGGAGTTGTAGTCCAAAACATCTGGAGGCCCCCAGGCTGATGAAAGCAGGGCTAGCCTATCATTTAAACAACAGGCAAAGTAAGGTACTTTGAGACACACTTGAATAGTAGAAAAGAAGAACTATGTACAAATAGAAGGAATGTGTTTTGATGTCAAATCCCTAACAGGACAATAGCTACAGTTGCATCTGCCATTTTCAATATGGTTTTCTTCTGTAAATATGGTTTTATTATCTCAGATTAGCTTATTGTTTCAAGTGCTGCCCACACAGCTGGAAGATAACCACATAAAGAAATAGCAGGAGCTTTCTCTCCAATTTTTATAGGAAAGAATGAGAAACATAAACCAAAGGAAACAATAGCACAATATGCGAAGAAAGGGAAAGGAATGGAAAACTTTGATCTTCAGTTGTGTTATCAGAGCAGTTGTTTACAGACAGTTAAGGATTGGATCTTGATGTGTTTATTTATTATATTGGGTTTTGTTTTATTTGTTTATTTGTTTCCACATTAGTGCGTCAGGCACCCTACAAAGATAGAAAGATATGCAAGACAAAATAATATGTTGTTGTTGTTTTTTTAAAAAAAGCAGATAAAATCATTCCAAGTACAATAAAAACAGAGTGGCAGATGGTTATGCCCAGTTAAAATCCCCATAAGGCTGAGTACTCATATCATAGGCCAAAAGTCTCCTCTTTAAAAAGATCTTTGCCTGACAGCAGAAGGTTAATCAATGAAGGGGCAAGACCAGCTTTCCAGGGAAGGGGATTCCGGGGGGGGGGGTGGATACTGAAAGGGACCTCTCTTAACCCTTCCAGATGGGCCTCAGATGGGCCCCAGAAGATCTTAAAGCCAGGGTGGACTTATGTGGAAAACAGTAGTTCTTCAGCTGACCTGGTCTTAAGCTGTGTGTGTCCTTACAAGTCATAACCAGCACTTTGAATTGTGACCAGAAACTGACCAGCTGCCAAGAACATAAGAAGAGCATTCTGGATGAAGCCAGTGGCCCATTTCGTCCAGCATCCTGTTCTTCATGAGGTGGCCCAAGCCATTTTACTGCCTGAGGCAAAGGACAAGGTGGTGCATTCCCCATTCTGTGCACAAAATCTCCCTGGACTGGTAACTGAATCTTACTTCAGCACTGGTCTCAACCCTTGAGGGCCTTAGAAAGCATCGCTAATAACAAGGCCAGTGGAAGTGATGATATTCCAGCTGAATTATTTAAAATTTTAAAAGATGATGCTGTTAAGGTGCTACACTCAATATGCCAGCAAATTTGGAAAACTCAGCAGTGGCCAGAGGATTGGAGAAGATCAGTCTACATCCCAATCCCAAAGAAGGGAAGTGCCAAAGAATGCTCCAACTACCGCACAATTGCACTCATTTCACACGCTAGCAAGGTTATGCTTAAAATTCTACAAGGCAGGCTTAAGCAGTATGTGGACCGAGAACTCCCAGAAGTGCAAGCTGGATTTAGAAGAGGCAGAGGAACCAGAGACCAAATTGCAAACATGCGCTGGATTATGGAGAAAGCTAGAGAGTTCCAGAAAGACATCTACTTCTGCTTCATTGACTATGCAAAAGCCTTTGACTGTGTCGACCACAGCAAACTATGGCAAGTTCTTAAAGAAATGGGAGTGCCTGATCACCTCATCTGTCTCCTGAGAAATCTCTATGTGGGACAAGAAGCTACAGTTAGAACTGGATATGGAACAACTGATTGGTTCAAAATTGGGAAAGGAGTACGACAAGGCTGTATATTGTCCCCCTGCTTATTTAACTTATATGCAGAATTCATCATGCGAAAGGCTGGGCTGGATGAATCCCAAGCCAGAATTAAGATCGCCGGAAGAAATATCAACAACCTCAGATATGCAGATGACACAACCTTGATGGCAGAAAGTGAGGAGGAATTAAAGAACCTTTTAATGAGGGTGAAAGACGAGAGCGCAAAATATGGTCTGAAGCTCAACATCAAAAAAACCAAGATCATGGCCACTGGTCCCATCACCTCCTGGCAAATAGAAGGGGAAGAAATGGAGGCAGTGAGAGATTTTATTTTCTTGGGCTCCATGATCACTGCAGATGGTGACAGCAGTCACGAAATTAAAAGACGCCTGCTCCTTGGGAGAAAGGCGATGGCAAATCTAGACAACATCTTAAAAAGTAGAGACATCACCTTACCAACAAAGGTCCGTATAGTTAAAGCCATGGTTTTCCCAGTAGTGATGTATGGAAGTGAGAGCTGGACCATAAAGAAGGCTGATCGCCGAAGAATTGATGCTTTTGAATTATGGTGCTGGAGGAGACTCTTGAGAGTCCCATGGACTGCAAGAAGAACAAACGCATCCATTCTTAAGGAAATCAGACCTGAGTGCTCACTGGAAGGACAGATCGTGAAGTTGAGGCTCCAATACTTTGGCCATCTCATGAGAAGAGAAGACTCCCTGGAAAAGACCCTGATGTTGGGAAAGATGGAGGGCACAAGGAAAAGGGGACGACAGAGGATGAGATGGTTGGATAGTGTTCTCGAAGCTACAAACATGAGCCTGACCAAACTGCGGGAGGCGGTGGAAGACAGGAGTGCCTGGCGTTCTCTGGTCCATGGGGTCACGAAGAGTCGGACACGACTAAACGACTAAACAACAACAACTTTCTATCTCTCTCCATCAGAGAACTGTCTATTAATTCCTACTCTCTGCTTTCTACTATTTCTCCAGTTCCTGATCCACGTCTGGATCTCTCCTCTTATTCCATGACTACTAAGCTTACTCGAGAGTCTTTGGTGAGGTGCCTAGTTGAAAGCTTTTTGAAAGTCCAAGTATGCTATGGCAACCAGACCACTTCTGTTTAACTCATACAGATACAAGAGACAGGACTTGCCCTTGCAGAAGTCATTCTGGCTCTGCTTCTTCTATATGCTTGGCTAGTTGATCTTTAACAATACCACCCATTTAAGCAGAACAGACATTAAGCTAACCAGCCTGTAATTTCCAATTTAAAAATTGGTGTGTCATTAGCTACTTTTGACATTGTCAAAATTTATGAGCTATATTTGCATAATAGAGAGAAGACAAACTCTAGCTTTGTTCAGAACTGGTCAATTAAATACTATAAAACCAATCACACTCCTCAATGAATAGAATATATGCTTTTGAATTGTTCTTGTTTGATTATCGTGGAATCTAATTGTTGAGGGGCTAATCTTGCATCTTTTTCAGATTTCTTAAGCTGCATATCTGTGCACAGTTACCTGAGAGTAAGCCCATTTAACTTAGTGGGGCTTACATTTGAGTAGATATGATTGCACTATTAATATATTGATTTTTAAAATTTTGTATTAAAATGCAGTGCCCATTATTTAAGAACATGGATTGTCTCCTGTTTCCTGACTAAAACATCCTGCACAAGTTTATGGTTTAGTCCACAGTAAGCCTGTAATGTTGTGCTCTGGGCATCACACCTAAAGCCAAAATTGTATATAGTCAAAACCCATTGGGTTCAATGGCAAGTGGGATTGCCAACATCATTTCCCACAGAATCCTATCCCTTTTCATATATTTTTTGCCACACACGTAAAGCTGAATGTGTACAAGTTAAATGTGCTTAAGTTACGGGCTTATTGTATTTGCAAACAACAAGAGAAGAGTGGGGTTTGGCTAAACTTGGACTATATACAGCATTACAAGGTAGTAGCTTTGGACTCTGCAAGGAGCTTCGTACCAAATGATTTCACTTCCAGGTACCAGCACCATATTTCTGTTACTTTGATTTTGATTTTTTTTTTAAAAAAAAAAGCTTTTATTGTAATTTTGAGCCTTTGTCAGCTGTCTTGGAAACTTATTGAAGGGCAGCATATAAATCCATAAAACAACCTAATAATTTCAGTCATATGAGTTCACTGCTGTCAAGGACCAAGGACAATGGCCCTTGACTCCTTCCTCTCTCTCTCTCTCTCTCTCCCCCTCTCTCCCTCTCCCCCGCCCCCCCTCTCTTTCACACACACACACACCCCTCACCTGGGCAGAGGGAACAATAAATCTCGCACAGGAAAACTTAGGTCAACGATCAGAAAAGCAAACAATTACCTAACTGGGCACAAGGAGTTCCAGGCAGTGCCACCTTTGGGCTTGGCGTAGTCTGATGGTAGAAAGCTGGGGGTGATATTTTTCAAAGTCCCCAGCAGCCCAAGAGGCACCTTATGCTCCTCCAGCTATACTGACCTCCTGTTGTGCCAGTCCCATTTGGAAAAACTAGGGGTGTCATTTCCCTACCTCTGATTTACAGCTATTGGAGACCACTGAGGTCCTTCTAAGAAAAACAGCAGAGTTGCAATTGGACTAGCATTGGATTACAGTTCATTCTATTCCTCTTCTCTACAAAATCTCAGAGCGAATGTGGAGCAAGTCAGGAAGATTATCTAGGCTCTCTGCCTATACAATGGATACAGTAATTGTTTTCTCTTCCTCTTACTCCCACTCCACAGAAGAGCTGTAAAGGTAAATGCAATAAATTTTGTGCATACAGACAGACTAGCAAATGCTACAGACAGAAACAGATTGAGGGGGTTGTCTGGTTTTTCATCGGGTAGCTGATTGGGGTGTAAGAAATAAAAGATTAGAGGAAAGAATAGACCATA
This sequence comes from Podarcis muralis, assembly GCF_964188315.1. Taxonomy (NCBI): domain Eukaryota; kingdom Metazoa; phylum Chordata; class Lepidosauria; order Squamata; family Lacertidae; genus Podarcis; species Podarcis muralis. The sequence continues at coordinate 61,389,523 of NC_135659.1, forward strand.
TAAAGCAGATTTTTGTGGAGATTGGCCCTTAGGACTGAGCAGAAATGTTAACGCTTAGCAAAGTAATTAAAAGTTTGCAATTCAAGTAGAGCAAAGAGAGATTCTGGCCTCTTTCCCCAGGAGATCAAAGCTTGTTTTTGGCAGAGGCAATGTTTAAATATATTTATAAAAGGATCGAGACTTGTCAAAGGCAGCGGCAGTGTCTGCAGTTTCTCTTTTAATTTGCTTTGATATTGTATGCACCCTCATTATGCTCTGACTGTCGAATCCTGCTGTAATCCTCATAAAAAAAAAAGTGGAACAGAATCAAACAGGTCTCTGCAGTGTTCACCCAGAGTCTGCCTACATCTCTAGTAAATACCTTGGCCAAGGCAGTTACAGGGCTGCAGCCCAGTAGGATTCCTGCTATGGAACTCTGCTTGCTTGGCACTGTCTTTCACTTCGCTGCTGACTGAGTGGGATCACTGGCTTTTCTTCATAGGGAAAATACTCTAGCCCCTTTCTCTTTTTCACCTGGGACAACCTGAATTCTGCACAGCATTCAAAACATGGCTGTATGACAGCTTTTTTATTATTGTGGTGTTATTATACTTGCTGCTGCTTCTTTTCATCACATTTTCTCCTGCCTAATAATCATTTAAATTGGATTTGCCATTTTGATCGATAGCTGCCAGTGCACTAGCTAGTGAATCTTCCACGCGTGGACTTGTTGGGAGCTCGGCAAAGCATGAGACTCTTAATCTCAGGGTTGTGGGTTCGAGTCCCATGTTGGGCAAAATATTCCTGCATTGTAGGGGGTTGGACTAGATGACCCTCATGGTCCCTTCCAACTCTACAGTTTGCAATAATAGAGTTGGAAGAGATGTTGAAGATCATGCAGTCCAACCCCCAGCTTGGTACAAGCTCTACTGTGCAATCTGGAGTCAGATCTTGTTCCATTGTGTACTGTAATTCACTCATGATGTTTGTTTTCAGGGCCACCTAAGCATCATATTTTTAGCGAAGTAGTTTTACAGGGTAGTCTTCTACAAAATATTGTGTGAGGTTGGCATGACACACACCTCATGTTTTGCAAGCCTTTAGTCCTATTTGATGTGTTAATTCTGAGTTTATTTCTTTATTCATGTGAATGCCTGTATGTCATTAAACATCCCTACGATAGATTTGCGCTAGGGCAGAAATGAAATGGCTCTCCCAAATTTTCTCCCCATTTGCAAATCTATAAGGTCCATATGGGAGACCATTTTGGGGAAGCATTTTGGGCCACACCGAACCAGTATTTGGGAAAGGGTTCATTTATCAATGATGGCCAGGAAATATTGACGCTTTGAAGAAGTTCCATCTGCAGTTTTTCATCCCTGCAATGAGTTGTTCAATACAGGCATCTGTTTTGATCCATGCAGCGGGTACAAGTTCATTGGTTAGTGAGCAAATCGTACAACTGTCCAAGTAGACTGAAATGAACGCAGTGAAATCAATGTTTGCCATGTAGGGTAGTTTTCAGCTGGTGAGACTGTCAGCTGTAACCCAGCAGTAAGTGGGGAAGAGTGTGAGGGAACATGCCTTGGGCAGCTCAACATTGTATTTTAGTTTGCTTAGAAGTCCACCTGCTGATATTTGGCCTTTTCATGCTCATAGACTGCATTTCCTGTGATGAATAAAGCACACAGAGCAGATGCAGCTGGAAGGGGGTTTGGGTACATAAGAGATTTCCAGTTTGGACTAGTGATCAATTCTGTTTTTCTGTTCCTGGCAGTGATCCCATCCCTATCCATTTCATCTGTCCTTCTGATTATGTTATCATTGCAGGAATGGTGAGAAGTGTTCTCACTGCCCTACTCCCCACTGCTTTGTGGCAAAATGACCAGGGCAGCCTTTTGCAAGTGCACATCTTTCAGAGCAGTGAGCACATGGGAGGCCTAGATTAATTTTCATGGTAACGTCATACTTTGAAATGCTTGGTAGTGAAACAGCAGTTAGTATTGACTGTAATGTTTCTCAAAGCAGCCTTGGCATATGCCCCAGAAGCTAGCAAATTCACAGTCTACCCCTACCACCAAAGTATATGTCTGTTAAGTAACTTCATTATATAGTTTCCATCCTTTGCTGTAGACACACCGCTTTATCCTAGCCCTTTATGGTTAAGTCTTTTATGAAACCACCACAATTGCCTGATGTGCACTCCTGGGTTTGTTTTCAAGTGTTTCATTGGCTTTTAATATGGTATAATTATAATGGTTGTAACATGCCTCAGGACCTTGTGGTGAAGGGTGAGTAAGAAATCCCTTAAATAAATAAATACTCTCCTGCCTTTTACCCCTGCCTCTCCTGCTTCTTTTGAGAGTTTACAAAATTTGGGTTTTTTTAGAAGGAATGGAAGAAGCAGCACAATCTCAACAGGTTCCTGCTTCTCTTCTGTCTCTTTTTGAGAAGCATGGCTTTAATGTGTGCAGTCATGTTTCAGGCAATTGAATCGTATCGCCATGCCACTTCAACAGACCTTTTTCCCTGTTGACAGCATTTCGGCAGCATACTTGTTTGTTTGCTTTTATAATAATAGTCAGCATTTAAATTTGCACTAGAATGCTTCTTCGTCTATATATAAAAACATTATTTGCACAATAGCTTTTAAACAAGAAGGGTTTTAACACGAATTTCATAAAATGATTAAAAAATATTTTAAAAAAGCTAAAATGGTGTGCTTTATCATAGAAGTGTAGTGTTGGAAAGGACCACAAGGATCATCTATTCCGATCCCCTGCCATGCAGGAATCACAGCTAAAGGATCCTTAAGAGATGGCTTAGGTGCATGATTACTTTCCTGCTCAACAGAACTTCAGCTGTCAGGGAAAAGGCTAAGCTTTCTTATGCCCACTAGTGAGGACGGAATATAGCAGGATGCATATGCAAAAGTCCACATGCAGCTCCATATACAGCTTACAGGGAGGGAGAACTAAAGAGCAGAAATTGGAAGGAGCCATTTAGCAGTGTCACTTGGCAGATCAGAAACAAGAGGATGATTTGCATCTTTATGCCATGCTGGCTCCTAACTGTGTTTGAAATCTGACTTAGGTTAAAATTATGTAGGTAATTTCTTTTTCCATTTTTCCCATGACCATTTTTTCAACATGGACAACGTTGCCTACCTCCGCAAAGGGCTTATGCAATCAGTTCGCGCTACCAAATTCAGTCTTGTTTGATTGTGTGTCATGCATGGTGCTTCTGCATCCATCTTTTGTATCCTTTGTCAAAAGAGCCCAGTTTCTGCCATATGGAAGGGCGAAGGCAATGGGCAGGAAGCAGGGCTGAGTTCTCATTAAATGCTACATCTCTGTCCAGAAAGATGATAATTAGCAAACAGTCATTTATTTGCATGCCTATCCTAGAAATAATGCCTCTGCAAATTCACAGGGTTTTATTTCATGGGTTTCTGGGTGACCTGCATTGAACTTGTGAACCGCTGTCCTGGGCCTTTGAGCTCCAGAACCTCCAAGCAACCCGTCATTCATCACAAGCCCTATCAAGCTTAAGTGCGGAGCATAGAACCACAAGCCAGAGAGAAGTAGCTTTCCACAGAGGACTTCTGAACCTTCTTTGTTCATATTTCATTTTCCATTTGTGACTCAGTAACACTTCAGAGCTGTGCTCTCAAGAGAAGAGGTCATTTAAATGTTTTACAGCACAATCCTATGCATGCCTACTCAGAAATAAGTCCTATTGAGTTAAATGCGGCTTACAGGTTACAGGATTGTAGTCTTAAAGGGCCGTTTCTCAAAGCAGCAGAACCAGTTGAAAGCTTAAGAGTAGGCGCGCTCACACACACACACACACACACACACACATATATATATATATATATATATTTTCCCCACCTTTATGCCAAGTGGCTGAAAGTGGTGTATGTGGTTCTCCCACTCCCTATTTTGTCCTCACTAAGCTGCTGCTGCTGCTGCTTCTTCTTCTTCTTCTTCTTCTTATTATTATTATTATTATTATTATTATTATTCCCCATCCATTTGGCTGGGTTTCCCCAGCCACTCTGGGTGGCTTACAACATATATAAAAATTGTAAAGCATCAGACATTTAAAAATTCCTGATACAGGGCTGCCTTCAGGTGTCTTCTAAAAGTCAGATAGTTGTTTATTTCCTTGACATCTGATAGGAGGGCATTCCACAGGGCGGGCACCACAACTGAGAAGGCCCTCTGTCTGGTTCCCTGTAATCTCACTTCTTGCAGTGAGGAGACCACCAGAAGGCTCTTGGTGCTGGACCTCTGAATCCGGGCTGAACGATGGGGATGGAGACGCTCCTTCAGGTATACTGAGCCAAGGCCATTTAGGGAATTAAAGGTCAGCACCAACACTTTGAATGGTGCTTGTACTGGGAGCCAATGTAGGTCTTTCATGACCTGCGTTATATGGTCTCGGTGGCCGCTCCCAGTCTCCAGTCTAGCTGCCGCATTTTCAATTAGTTGTAGTTTCCGAGTCACCTTCAAAGGAAGCCCCATGTAGAGCGCATTGCAGTAGTCCAAGTAGGAGATAACCAGAGCATGCACCACTTTGGTGAGAGTCCACAGGCAGGTAGGGTCTCAGCCAGCATACCAGGTGGAGCTGGTAGACAGCTGCCCAGGACACAGAATTGACCTGCACCTCCATGGACAGCTGTGAGTCCAAAATGACTCCCAGGCTGCGCACCTGGTCCTTCAGGGGCACAGTTACACCATTCGGGAACAGGGAGTCCCCCACACCCGCTCGCCCCTGTGCACCCAAAACAGTACTTCTGTCTTGTCAGGATTCAGCCTCAATCCATTAGCCACCATCCAACCTCCAACCGCCTCCAGACACTCACACAGGACATTCACCGCCTTCACTGATGTATGTACGTTAGGCTGAGAGATAGTGACTAGTGCATGGGTGGGTCCTAGTCCAACACTCCAACCACTACACCTCCCCAAAGGGCTCTTTTCACAGCTGCCATATTTTGCCATGGCTGCCAACTAGAATTAGGGACTTTGATATGATAAATGTCATTCTCAACAGCTGTTGGGGGGGGATCAAACCTGGGAAAAACACAAGCATTATCTAGACCAGTTCCCTCATGCACAGCAGATTGTGACCATCTTCTTCTGGGAAGAAGGCTTGTGACAATCCTTCCTGTTTGGTGCGGCACATTAAAATACATTTGGGCCTTCACACCATCATTGCTACTGGCTAGTGTGCTCTACATGGGAGGATTAGTGGAAGTTTTAGGATACTTTCAATGAGCCTGGGTCCTTAGGTTAGCACCTGGATAGAACACACACACACACACTTATTGAGGTCCTTTCCCCTAGCATGGAAGACGAAGAGCAGACTCCATTTGAGGATCTCTCCCTCATTACAGTCGATCAGGTATATGAAGACGAGGAGCAAAGGCAGTCCTCTGGGAATGTCCAGGCGACCTTGGAACCGACAGCTCACAGAAGAACCCCGACCAGACCTAAGAGGAGGCGTGTAGTGGTGATAGGGGATTCCCTACTGAGGGGAACAGAAGCAGTGATCTGTGGGCCTGACAAGATGTCTCGGGAAGTGTGCTGTCTCCCCGGGGCTAAGATCCAAGATGTAACTGAACGACTGCAAGGAATCATAAAACCCACTGACAAATACCCCTTCCTCTTGGTTCATGTGGGAACCAATGACACTGCAAGCAATAGCCTCCAGAAGATCAAAAGAGATTACGAGGCTCTGGGCAGGAAATTGAAGCAATTAAATGCACAAATTGTCATCTCATCTGTCCTCCCAGTTGAACGACGTGGCCCAGGGAGAGAGGGAAAAATAGTGGAAGTGAACAACTGGCTTCGCAAATGGTGCAAACAGGAACGGTTTGGATTCTTAGATCACGGAATGCAGTTTCTTGAAGATGGACTTCTGGCAAGCGATGGGCTGCACCTCACAACGGTTGGGAGGAATGTTTTTGCAAAAAAATCTCAGAAACCTCATCAGGAGGGCTTTAAACTGACTAATGTGGGGGAGGGAGACAGTGCTCCTGAAGGTAGGAGTCTATCAATTGATGAAGATGATCATCCAAATGTCATAGACCGAATGGAGCAAAGAGCATGCAGACCTAGTGGTGGGAGGAGAAAATCCTTAAATAAGAGACACGGGGGAATGATTAATGGACTTCAATGTCTGTACACTAATGCGCAAAGCATGGGAAATAAACAAGATGAGCTTGAGCTCCTGGTACAGCAAACTAAATATGACATAATAGGAATCACTGAAACTTGGTGGGATAAATCCCACGATTGGAATGTAATAATGGAGGGATACAATCTATTTCAAAGAAACAGACCAGACAAGAAAGGAGGAGGAGTGGCGTTATATGTCAGGGATGTGTATACCTGTGAAGAGATCCAAGATTTAGAACCTCAAAGCCAAAGTGAGAGCATTTGGGTCAAAATTAAGGGAGAGAAGAATAACAGTGACCTCATTGTGGGAGTTTACTATAGATCCCCAAGCCAAACGGAGGACATAGATGATGCCTTCCTGGAACAGATGGCCAAGCATGCAAAAGGAAGGGAGATAGTAGTAATGGGGGACTTCAATTACCCGGATATTTGTTGGATGTCAAACTCAGCCAAGAGCATAAGGTCAAACAGATTCCTCACTGCCCTTGCAGACAACTTCATTGTCCAGAAAGTGGGAGAAGCAACAAGAGGAACAGCCATTTTAGATCTGGTCCTAACCAATGTTGATGACCTGGTTAGTGGGGTAGAAGTGGAAGGATCATTAGGCGCGAGTGATCATGCTCTTCTGAAGTTTACTATACAGCGGAAAGGAGCAGCCAAGCATACTAGGACTCAATTTCTCGACTTTAAGAAAGCCGACTTCATAAAGCTTAGGGAAGTGCTGGGTGAGATCCCATGGACAGTAATACTAAAAGGAAAGGGAGTTCAAGATGGCTGGGAGTTTGTTAAGAGGGAGATAGTAAAAGCACAACTTCAGGCAATACCAATGAGACGGAAACATGGAAGGTGCCTAAAGAAGCCAGGGTGGCTATCTAAAGAACTTTTAACTGAGTTAAGATTAAAAAAGGATGTGTACAAAAAATGGAAAAGGGGGGAAACCACCAAAGAGGAATTCAAACAAATAGCCAGCACGTGTAGACACAAAGTCAGAAAAGCTAAAGCACAAAATGAACTCAGGCTTGCTAGAGAGGTTAAAAGCAACAAAAAAGGCTTTTATGGGTATGTTCGTAGCAAAAGGAAGAACAAAGAAACCGTGGGGTCACTCAGAGGAGAAGATGGTGAAATGCAAACAGGGGACACAGAAAGGGCTGAACTCCTCAATGCCTTCTTTGCCTCAGTCTTCTCCGATAAAGAAAACAATGCCCGACCTGAAGAATTTGGAGCAAATGATTCAGCAGAGGAAACACAGCCCAGAATAACTAAGGAGATAGTACAAGAATACTTGGCTAGTCTAGATGTATTCAAGTCTCCAGGGCCAGATGAACTGCATCCAAGAGTATTAAAAGAACTGGCAGATGTGATTTCAGAACCACTGGCAGTCATCTTTGAGAATTCCTGGAGAACAGGCGAAGTCCCGGCAGACTGGAGGAGGGCAAATGTTGTCCCTATTTTCAAAAAGGGGAAAAGAGAGGACCCAAATAATTACCGCCCAGTCAGTCTGACATCAATACCAGGGAAGATTCTGGAGCAGATCATTAAGCAAACAGTCTGTGAGCACCTAGAAAGGAATGCTGTGATCACCAATAGTCAGCATGGATTTCTGAAAAATAAGTCATGTCAGACTAACCTGATCTCGTTTTTTGACAGAATTACAAGCCTGGTAGATGAAGGGAACGCAGTGGATGTAGTCTACCTTGATTTCAGCAAGGCATTTGACAAGGTGCCCCATGATATTCTTGTAAAGAAGCTGGTAAAATGCGGTCTTGACTATGCTACCACTCAGTGGATTTGTAACTGGCTGACTGACCGAACCCAAAGGGTGCTCATCAATGGTTCCTCTTCATCCTGGAGAAGAGTGACTAGTGGGGTGCCACAGGGTTCTGTCTTGGGCCCGGTCTTATTCAACATCTTTATCAACGACTTGGATGATGGACTCAAGGGCATCCTGATCAAATTTGCAGATGACACCAAACTGGGAGGGGTGGCTAACACCCCAGAGGACAGGATCACACTTCAAAACGACCTTGACAGATTAGAGAACTGGGCCAAAACAAACAAGATGAATTTTAACAGGGAGAAATGTAAAGTATTGCACTTGGGCAAAAAAAATGAGAGGCACAAATACAAGATGGGTGACACCTGGCTTGAGAGCAGTACATGTGAAAAGGATCTAGGAGTCTTGGTTGACCACAAACTTGACATGAGCCAACAGTGTGACGCGGCAGCTAAAAAAGCCAATGCAATTCTGGGCCTCATCAATAGGAGTATAGCATCTAGATCAAGGGAAGTAATAGTGTCACTGTATTCTGCTCTGGTCAGACCTCACCTGGAGTACTGTGTCCAGTTCTGGGCACCACAGTTCAAGAAGGACACTGACAAACTGGAACGTGTCCAGAGGAGGGCAACCAAAATGGTCAAAGGCCTGGAAATGATGCCTTATGAGGAACGGCTAAGGGAGCTGGGCATGTTTAGCCTGGAGAAGAGGAGGTTAAGGGGTGATATGATAGCCATGTTCAAATATATAAAAGGATGTCACATAGAGGAGGGAGAAAGGCTGTTTTCTGCTGCTCCAGAGAAGCGGACACGGAGCAATGGATCCAAACTACAAGAAAGAAGATTCCACCTAAACATTAGGAAGAACTTCCTGACAGTAAGAGCTGTTCGACAGTGGAATTTGCTGCCAAGGAGTGTGGTGGAGTCTCCTTCTTTGGAGGTCTTTAAGCAGAGGCTTGACAACCATATGTCAGGAGTGGTCTGATGGTGTTTCCTGCTTGGCAGGGGGTTGGACTCGATGGCCCTTGTGGTCTCTTCCAACTCTATGATTCTATGATTCTATGGAGTGGTTCTGAAACTGGGACATTGGTGTGCTACTCCTTCAAAGTGTACCCCCGAATGGTTATGGCATTTCTAGGACACCCAGAAAAATGGAATGGGGTGTGCGTATAGCCTAAGATTCACTAATCAGTAGTGAAATTGGAGAATTGAACACTTTGGCACTTAGCACTCACAACGTGAGGCATGATGTTTACTTCATAATAGTTGCCAACATTCCAGGACAAAACAGAATGTTGGGCTGTGGGGATTCTATCCTGGCCTCTTTTAGTCTTGGGTTGGGTAGGGGGAACTCCATGTAGCACAGCAACCAGAAACAGATCTGTGCTTTCGGAATAGCAGCTTAATTTACTAGTATGCCATACACAAAAAATTATAAAATAAAATTGGTAAGAGCTGTGTTAACAAGCTACAAACATGGGGAATTTTTTATAAAATATTTCAGGCTTCTCTGCCACTCAAAGCCTTTTGAGTCCCTCTTTCAGTTATGTCTCAGGGCTGCTTCACTCCTATGGTTTCTTATATGGGCATTATTTTTTGCTTTGGGAGACCATGTGTGTAGTCACCTCTGATGAGTATAGAATATGGATGTCCGTTTGCTGAAACAACGTATGATAGGAAATGGCAATTGGTTGTTGCTTCATGTGTGTGCTCATCAAAATGGAAGCAGCAGGTGGAGACTTCTGGCAAGTTTGGGGTTGTCCTTTCTTATGGGTGCCATTTGGGAACTAATAAAAATGCTAGAAGGTCATGCAAATGACCAAGTCTCTGTGAGCTGCAGTATCCAGATGCAAGGTAGTGCTTAACTAGTTAAATCCATCCAGGTTAAGTTTTTTCCAGCTGTAAATTCCTTAAATAATGTATGGTATTAAGTCAAAAGTATAGTTAAGTGTCCTAAGTGCTCAGGATAGAACAGATTAAAAAGGTTAGAGCAAAAAGGTCACTTTGTTTGCCTTCATTCCTCTCAGCAGTGACTCCAAAGTGTTGACAGTCTGTGGAATCATCTGGTCAATTGCTATCTGCTCTTCTTTTCTCATCAGATATGGCACAAGGGCACCTGCATCTGAGTCATCTGAACAGGGACATCCAGACGCAGCCCAGCTCCACTTCGCCTTTGGAAGGCCCATCCCCAACCGCTGTGCGTTACCGAAATGGCAACCAGCGTCGGTTTTCAATGGAGGTGATACGCAGTTGCAGAGTGCAGGGAATCTGTATGGAATGTTAGAAATTAGACTTGTGTACAAATGGCCTAAGGGACGCGGGTGGCGCTGTGGGTAAAGCCTCAGTGCCTAGGACTTGCCGATCGTATGGTTGGCGGTTCGAATCCCCGCGGCGGGGTGAGCTCCTGTCTTTCGGTCCCAGCTCCTGCCCACCTAGCAGTTCGAAAGCACCCCTAAGTGCAAGTAGATAAATAGGTACCGCTTTATAGCGGGAAGGTAAACGGTGTTTCCGTGTGCTGCGCTGGTGCTGGCTCGCCAGAGCAGCCTCGTCACACTGGCCACGTGACCCGGAAGTGTCTCCGGACAGCGCTGGCTCCCGGCCTCTTGAGTGAGATGAGCGCACAACCCTAGAGTCGAACACGACTGGCCCGTACGGGCAGGGGTACCTTTACCTTTACCTTTACAAATGGCCTCTTGAATTTCACCACCCTATTTGTGGGCACAGAAACTGAGTGGGTGGGGTGCCATTTCACACAATTTCTCCAGAGAGAAAAGAAATTCTCCAGCAGTTTCCCGGGCATGGCACTCACCGTTAGCAATGACAAGTAGCATAGACTCTTTCCTCTTTTTTTGTCGTAGTGGCAGCCTGGCCATCATTCTACATCCCCCACAATGCCAGTGTTCCAGGACATTGTGGAGCTGAGATGGCAGCTGCCCCCCAAAAATAATAATATTGGGGGGGGTGTAATTACACAAAGTGGGCTTCTTTTTCTAGGAGGCTGAGAAAAAGAAAAAGAATTCTTGAAATGCTTTCTGAAATGTCATCAGGTGTATTCTCAGAAAAATTTGGAGAAATTTTGTCTTTAGCTCTATTAGATATGATGTTTATGGACCCCTTTTAATTGCAACAGGATGCTGACTGTTTGAGAATCAGAGTCAACCAAGAATCTGCCTTTGAGAATGAGTGGTCTGTTCATATCAGAAAAGAACTAGTGTTGCAACTGAAATTTATTTTATTTTAATATACTTATACCCCATTTTTCAGCTCCCAAAAGATTCGGGCGATATACAAATCAAATATCTAACAACAACACTGGAACAAAGTTGATGGCCCCTTCCCACATTTTTGTGTTTTCCTCCCCCGATTAGTGTATTCAGTTAGTCTTCAAGATGTGTGTGCTTTACTCAGTGTAGGAATTCTTCTTACGAAACTTTGAAATAGCTTTGAAATGGCTGCATGAGTGCCTGTTCAAGGATGTTCCCGTAAAGTGGTCAGCGTTGGCAAAGTACATTATGTGACCTTGGGGAACTTGGAGTTACTTTTCCGGGGAACATGTCTGTGCCGGTAGAGGCTAGTGACTTCTTGAATTTGCAAGCTACAATTCCACACACACACACACACACACACACACACACACACACACACGGCATCAGAATTTGAATTCCATTTGTACACAAAAGTGTGCCTTTAAAGCATATGCAAAATGCCATGGTCCGCCTACTGAGAAGCAACAATTATTTCTCCTATACCCATAGATGGGGGAATCGCTTCTTTGTGAGAGGACATGAGCATTAGCTCCAGACAAAGTTGAGACCCAGTATTTAGAGATTAAAGTCACACAACATGACATAAATGCTTGAATTCATGTATTTTTAAGAGAACACACATACCACTTGCTCAAAACTAAAGCCTGGCTCTCCTGCCTCATCTTCACTATCAGTTTGAGGCTAGAGAGTGGTTTGAAGAAGTGAAACATATAAACAAGGCAATGTAGTTGCATTTAATTGTATTTCTCCCACCCTTCAAATGCTAGCGCTGCAACTGTTCTATGTTTCCAAATGAGCAGAAGATGAAAGGGTTGTTGTGGGACATACAGCATTAGGGCTGTGACCACCAGAAGTCTTTTGGATGGCTAGGAGGCCTTGGGAACTAATTCTGTGCTGCTCTTCTCCACAGGACGTCAGCAAGCGCCTCTCTCTGCCCATGGATATTCGCCTTCCCCCAGAGTTCCTCCAGAAACTAGAGATGGAAAGTCCAGAAATTTCAAAGCCTCTTAGCAGGATGTCTCGACGGGCTTCTCTTGTGAGTCCCACTCTTTCACAGGGGTTCAGAACATGCAAGTTCATGCAACGCAGCAGAACTTTGCCCTTGTGCACTTGCACATATGAAAAAGCTCAAGTGTGATGGGCCTAAACCAGGGCAAACACCTACTTCAGTACTGAAACTGCATCGGAAATGTGTGCTGTTCAGTTATTCCAGTCCCTCTGGGCAGCTAAGGCCAGCAAGTAGCTCTTTATTTTTCCCCAAGAAGAGGTGGGGTTGGAACTCAGAACTCTAAGGCGGAAAGAAGAATGAAACCTTATATCTCAGGGTTTCCCATTTACCTGTGCAGTGTTGTTTGTCTCTTGAATAAAATATATGCAGCTGAAGCAAGTGTCCCATAAATATCAATAACCTCATAAATTAACAATGTGTGCTGCTTTGAAACTCACAAATGTAGGGCTGTTACTTTTGTGAAACATTGGATCATGTTAAAGCCTCCTTTGCTTTGTCTGCAGCCTTATTATCATTTTCACACGCAAATAGAAGTATTCCTGCTTAAAATATGGAAAACGTTTGCTTTCCCCCCTCCACCTCACTCCACCTCTGGCCAGTCCTGCCTGGGTTATGGCTGTGCAGGTTGCAACCCGTTTTCAGAGTTTGTGTGTGGCTGACCCTTTAGATCCAGTAGGAATCATAGTTGTAAGATTCATTTTAAACCAACAACTGATCAGGCCAAGAAGCTTGTTGAGCTGGAGGCAGAAAAGCAGGGAGAGGGGCGCTTTTTGTGGGGGGATCGTGTAACATCTCTGAGGTATCTAAAATGCATTGCAATCCAGTCCTAAGCATTACTTGGAGGTGCGTAGGAGTGCCAGACTAGAGAAGTATGTCAGAAGTGCATTGTGTTGAAATACCGGTAGCTGATTCCAGGAAAAGGGACAAGCTATATGTCGCTTTAAGCACACACTTTAAAAACATGTTTACCACCCTGTTTCTTTAGCAAAAGCAGCTCCCCTGAATTGCTTTCTTTCTCTGCTTTCCACACTCACAGCCGCTGTGTGTTTTAAGTTGCAGTGTGATCGATCAATCTGAATCCCATGGCTAGAATCTTGTTCACGTTCCCTGCCCCCAGTATTTAGGCGCTGAGCTTGAAGAAAACACCTGAAATACTGAGCGAGAACCGTTGGTTAATTCATGATCCTAAATTGCTTCAGATGCAGCCCATTCACAAGTTTTCCCTATTGAGCTGAAAATGAAATATTTATTGAATCCCATGGGTCCTTTTCTGCAAAGGTGGCTGTCTCTTTACCACCACCTAGTGCTGAATAATATCATGCTTAAAAGGCAATACATGACCTAAGTAGCATTAATACTTGCTTTGAAAAGCCTCTTATCACCACAGAAGGTTTAATCCTGTTACTCCATCATGTTTACAAATGGTATGTACATTCAAACACCATGTTCACACAGTAAAATGCAGGCCAAATATGCAACGTTTAACAAGAGGCATTGTTAGCCCTATTTGATATTCAGCAAGAATAGAGTACATGGGATGTGAACAACATTTGATTGCTTATTCAGGGCCATATGAGGTGTTGGTGGAAGAGGTTGGGGGGATTGACCTGGTTCTCCTGACCCCAGGTCAACGCTGAGCCAGGATCGAAAGGCATTACACAAGGGAATCTTGTATAATGGGAAGGGAAGACCCAATTAGGCAGCTTAAACAGCTCTCTGAACACAACAATCTGGCAGACTGATGGAGAAGTGTGAGAAATGAAAGCAATTGGAAGTTTTCCTTGCTGCAACACACCCCAAGTGAAGAAAGCGATTTCACTGAATATATTATGCACTAGCACTATGGGGACTTGTCCATGATTTCACTTTTGCAAAAAGTAGCTCACACAAGGTGTGTTCAAGGACCTGCGTTGATTTTTTTGTCCCCTTCCTCTCCACCAAATGTATTGCAGGCAAGAACTGCTTTGCAGAATGTGATCATCAGTAAGTTCCCTAAGGATCTTTTGTATTGACACTTCTTCCTTTTTCATGACAGTCAGACATTGGGTTTGGAAAGATTGAAACCTATGTTAAACTGGAGAAGCTAGGGGAGGTAAGAATAAGCTCTGTCATCATTCTACTCCCATGTTGTGTCTTTGTGATAGAATTTTAACTGTTGCCATCCACTTTGGTTTTATAGATTTAAAATGGGGCTAGGGGACCAGTGGCTCTCCAGGTGTTCCTGGGCCTTGACTCCCATCATCCCTGAACCTTGACCTTGCTTGCTGAGGCTGATGGGAGTTGGAGTCCAATAATATCTGGAGAGACACCAGGTTCCTTGCCTGCACTTAAACTTGCTCCTTGAGTTGTGAATAGAATTTTTCAAAAGTTTTGCAAGGGATCAACAGCATAAGGAAACAATTTGGTTCTGTTCAGTGTGCTATAGTAGGGACTAGGATGTGCTTCCCAAATTGAATGCTTCCTCCGTGCTGAAATAAACTTCTTCTTTTTTAAAACTAATTTCAGATCATTTGATGCAGATTATTAAGCATATATTTACCAGCAAATGCTTCTCAAAGAAGCATGGCAAGAAATAAATCTAGTTTGTCAACCCAAAAGAGACAAAGTTTTAAATCAGATGAAGCCCATCTGAAGATATTGTTTGGAAGAAGACTGCAAAGGAGTCGTTTTTAATCCAAATTAAGCAGGGGTGCTACAGAGATCTAATCTAGTTCAGCAGAACCAGAATAATGCTGTTTTGTGTAGGAAGTAATGAGCGGGGTTTGCTGTGGGATTTGTTAGTGAGCTGCTTACTTTTCTTGGCTTCTTCCTCTCAGGGCACCTATGCCACTGTCTTTAAAGGGCGCAGCAAGCTCACCAAGAACCTGGTTGCCCTGAAGGAGATCCGATTAGAGCACGAGGAAGGGGCCCCCTGTACAGCTATAAGGGAAGGTGAGGAGCAGGGTTAATTTTCCAAAATGTAAACAAACGGAGAAACATCAGGTAGTGCTATTCCCACATACACTTGCCTTGCTTATACACAAACATGATAAGGAATGGAAACATCCGATCATGTGAACCTGCAATAGTAGCAATGGAAATACTGACAGTGGGGGCCACATGCCAGTGGGGGGGGGGGCTAAGCCAGATGCCAGAGTGGGTGAGGTAACAAATGTAAATTTTACCTTGTACAATAGGGTACTTTCTACCCCCACTCACAGACCCCCCACCCTCCATCCAGGCAAGCAAGAAACATTATCAGAGTTCAAGGGCACATTCCAGACAGACATACACACTCACTGAGTGTGAGAAACAGGGCTGGTGTGGGGTCTGGCTAGGGAGTTGTGGTCTGGGGGGAGTCTTGAGGGCCACAGAGAGAGGCCTAGTGGTCTGCCTTCAGTCCCAAGGCCTGAGATTTTAGTGCAGGGCGTACACCCCACCCGCATACCCTTGTGACTGAAGTCTCTCTGCCTTGCAGTTTCCTTGCTGAAGAACCTCAAGCATGCGAACATTGTGACCCTCCATGATATCATTCACACGAAATGCTCCCTAACTCTTGTCTTTGAGTTTCTGGTGAGTCAGGACCTTCTGTCTTACAGGGAGGCTGGCTGGTCCAGGCTTGTCTGCAGCACATGTGTTATTTGGGCAGTAAGGGAAGGGCTGTAGTTCAGTGGTAGAGCTTCTGGTTCACATGCAGAAGATCACAGGTTCTATCTCTGGCATCTCCAGGTAGGGCCAGCTATGTCCTTAACCTGAATCCCTGGGGAGCTGCTGTCAGTCAATGCAGACAGTACTGAGATAGATTGACCAAAGGTAAAAGGCAGCCTCATGTGTTCAGGGTCAGTGGTAAGTCTGAAGGTTCCTTGCCCCCCAACAGCAGCATCTTGCAGAAAATGTGGTCTCCATGTAGTACACAGTAAAAAAAAAAAAGAAATCATGTTCTCCGACCACAATTGCTTACCAATATTCCAGGTGGAACACCATGCAGGTCCAATTGGGTTTGGTGGGCTTGCTCCCAGCTAGGTGTGAATAGGATTTTCCCTAAATAGCAATAGAAAAATGTGTGTGTTTTCTCAGAACAAAATGTGGTTTGAGTTCAGGGAACCTGGAAATTCTCCACAACATATGTGCCAAGGGACAAAATACTTGGACTGAATCTGACCTAGCTATGTTGATTAGGATAGTGACTTCGAATCTCTGGTTGTGTAGTTTTGATCTGTGTATGAGCCAGAGGAGACAGTTCACTTCAAGCGTCTACCTTGCTTCGGAACTGCTGGGAAATACTATTTGACTTGCATTTTTTTGTTGCCAAATACATGTTTGGTCACTTCAGGGGCCTTGGTCTTCAAGGCAACTGGGGCCTCTCAGGACATGCTTGTCTTTGCAGGACAGTGACCTGAAGCAGTACCTGGATAACTGTGGGAATCTGATGAGCATGCACAATGTGAAGGTGAGTGAACAGGCTGGATAGGTGCAGGGCTTCCTCTTCTGTAAAATGATTGGTAGGCTTTCAAGTCAGGGCAGGGGTAGGAATCCCAAAGTGGCCAACCCCTCATGGGCCCCATTTGCAAGTGGGTAGGGTTGCCCACCCTTCAGTCACATGGTGACCTATGTCAGGCGCAGGAAAGGAACAATTGAGGGTATACAGTTGAGGATGTGTTCTGCTTGTTCCTCTGTAGTCACAGCTTTACCTGTCCCACACCTGATGGCAGGTGAGTGGCAAGTGTATGTGACTTGCCCAGAATGGCCTTGTGGGTTAGACCGGACTCTGGCAGCCCAAGGTGTTTTGGCACCTCCAGTGAAACACCCTGCTGTCACCCCCATGATGGGGGGGGGGGTGCATACTCCATAATGAATCTCCAGTGCCAGATCCTTGCCAGATCCCCCCTTCCTGCCCTGCAGTGGAACTTTGCATCAGCTCCTCCCTTAAGCAGAAGCTGGTGCAAAGCCCCCCAACCAGGTGGCAAAGCTGAGTGGCAGAACACTTCCCCTCTCACTGACTCAGCAGGAGGGGAGGCATTCCACAGAGCTTTGCCACTAGTCCCTCTTGGCCCCTAGAGGCTGGGGAGACCAGCAACAAAGCTGGGCAGCAGAACAAAGGTGACACCCCAAGAGGGATGCTGCCTGAGGTGGCTGCCTCACCTAGCCTCATGGGTGAGCCGGCTCTGAGACTGGAGGTCTGGTGGGCCAAATTATGCAGGTTCCCCCACTGCCAAGTTAGAGGATTTTCCATCTCTTTCAGGAATGATATCTCATGCCTTAATTCTTCACAGAGCAGAGTCTACCATTAAAGTATCTCTAACTGCTTTCTCTCCCCTCTTCTTTCCCTGTGGTTCCAAGATCTTCATGTTCCAGCTGCTGCGTGGTTTGTCCTACTGCCACCAGCTCAAGATCCTACACAGAGATCTCAAACCACAGAATCTGCTCATTAATGGGAAAGGGGAACTGAAACTCGCAGATTTTGGTAAGTTAGGAGATAAGCTGGGGAAA
Organism: Podarcis muralis; assembly: GCF_964188315.1. NCBI lineage: Eukaryota > Metazoa > Chordata > Lepidosauria > Squamata > Lacertidae > Podarcis > Podarcis muralis. The sequence continues at coordinate 61,407,207 of NC_135659.1, forward strand.
TGCCAGCACAAATTTCAGCTCGGTTTTGAATAGGAGGGTACTATGTCAGGGAGCAGAAGGACCAACCTGTGGCCTGCCAGATGTTTTTGGACTGCAGCTTCCATCTGCCCCAGCCAGCATGGCCAATGGTCTTGGGAGGAAGGGAGCTGTGATTCGGCAACCTCTGGAGGACACCAATTTCCTATCCCTGGCTTAGGTGCTCCTACATTTTCAGATTGTGAGGAAATTATTTTGGGGGACTTCTACCACTACTGCCCCCCACCCCACTTCTAATTTACATGCAACAAGTTTTAAACGGAGTGAAAATGTTTGCCAAACACAGACTTTCAGTTATTTGTTCATGTGGTGCTTTATACATTATGGCTTAGAGACCATATGAAACTCCACCCCACCCCACCCCCACACACAAGCATCTTTAGGCTGCAATCCTATACATAGTCACCTCAGAGTAAGCTCAGCTCAACTCAGTGAGACCCACTTTTTATTAGACTTGTCTAGGATTGTGCTACTGGCAACTTGTATTCCAAATATTCTGATCCGTCATGCTTTGCACCTCTGTGCAGCTCTCAACAGCGCTTGTGGAATATATGACCAACATTAGCAAAGCATTACAATTTGTGATGCTCCATGAATCCTGTTGGGCTGCTGGGTTTACTTTCCAAATCCAAGGAACAATTTCCATTATTGCTCTTATAGGTTATACAATTATGCAATGCCTGCTCAGTGAAGCAATCACAAAATTGATTTTTCCTAGCTCAGCCCACTGTATTTTTCTCTTGATTCTTTAATAAAATACTCCCAGCTACTCTCTAGGGCCACTGTTGGAGTCATGGTAGATAGTGTGGTACCTGCTAAAGCCCACGCCTTTTCTGGGGAATCACTGTCCCTCACACATACTGTCAGGATGAAACTGGTAGTCGCAAACCACAGGATTGCATCTCACTGACTTCCCTTCCACCCTCAGGTCTAGCCAGAGCCAAATCTGTCCCAACAAAAACATATTCCAATGAAGTGGTCACATTGTGGTATCGGCCTCCTGATGTCCTACTAGGATCCACAGAATACTCCACTCCCATTGACATGTGGTGAGCCAAGGGGTCTGTGTTTGGGAAAGGGTGGGTACAATAATTCTCTCCATTGTGACTTTTTTTCTCCCGGTTTGCCTTCTCCATATTGCTTCCAGAGCCTTTTCAGTGTTTAACACTATTCAGGAGGAATGTGGGACTTGGTACTTTAGAGATGTTTGGTTGGATGCCAGCACTCATCATTCCTGACCATTGGCCATGCTGGCTGGGTCTGGTGGGAGTTGGGCTCCAGTATCATTTAGAGAGCTATAGGTTCCCCATCCCAGCTACAGGCAGTTTCTCATGGCTTGTTCCTTCATGTTCCTGAAGTCCTTCTTTTCTCTACTGATTAGGTGGAGGGGGGGGGGAGAGAAACAGTTCCTGCCTCTCACATTGTCTTCTACAAAACATCTTGGTGGTCCTCCTGCTTTTTCTGCAGAGACTGAAGCAATGAGAGGAAGACTTGGCAGAGAATAGGATGTTCTGAAGGACCTGATTGCTTCATGTTCTTGTATCTCTTTTTGGTCTATGGTAGGGGTGTGGGTTGCATACACTATGAAATGGTCACAGGGCGGCCCATGTTCCCAGGATCGACCGTGAAAGAAGAGCTGCATTTAATATTCAGGACATTGGGTGAGTCCTTTGTAATTCTCTGCTTCTTGATGTGGACTGGGGAGGAGGGTGGAATGAATAGAAGGATACAGAAAAAACTGTAGCCTTTAACAGCTACGTGTGAACTAGCAGGGTTATTTGGCTGGTGACAGAATGCACAGCCCCCAAAGCAAATCTCTGTCAATGATGTTTTCATAATTTAAATATGCATCCAAGGTTTTATTTTGTTTTGTTCTGATTTCATTTAAGAGCACATCCAGGGAGACCAGGGTTCAGATTTCCACTCAGCCATGAAGCTCACTGGATGACCTTGGTCAAATCACCTCACAAGGTTGTCCTGGTGATAAAATGTGGAGGGGGAGAAGTATGTGAAACACCTTTAGCTCCTAGGAAAGGTGGGATGTAAATGCCCAAAGTCCCGAGTTTCTTACCCATCATTTTCAGTTTAAAAGGGTCTGAGACAGCAGGGCCAGAGAAGCCCAGTCAGATTACACAACAGTAGGCTAAATAAGTTCAGTGACTCAGCATCAGGCATCCTCCTGTGTTCTAACAGCCCGACACTCCATTTGGTTTCTGAGTCTTTTAACAGCAAGTGTGTTTCTCAGTGTTCCTCTGCCGTGAAAGGGGCTTTGTGTCTGTGGGTGGATGGATTTCCCTCCCTCTGTGTTGTTTTTCATGATTCTAAATTCTAAATGCCAGATATTGGATTGCATCTTGTGCAACGCTCCATGTGGATACAGTAAATGTGCAACTAAGCCTATTTCCTGCAGGAACCCCTACAGAAGAATCTTGGCCGGGCATCACATCCAATGAGGAATTCAAGGCATATAATTTCACACAGTATCGAGCCCAGCCATTGATAAACCATGCACCAAGGTAGGACAATGGCCTTAAAAGGCAGGGCAGACTTCTTAATGGGTTTCTGCTGCTGGAAAATACTAGGGGAAGGAAAGCACCAGTTCTTGTTTTTCACTGGATAAACATGCACACAAAACAAGCAAGGGTGACAGAAGAATCTCTGTTAATTGTGTGGAATAGTATATCAATAATCTGCATTGCGATCAACATATGATCAACAGTTCTTCTTTTTCTCAGTATACACCATCCCCATCTCCTTTTGGTCTTTCTGGGGCTGCCACTAGGTGGCATCAGCATTCTGCAAGCAGCATCTATGTCCAACCTGTTGAGTTGCCTCTTCCCCAGGAAAGAACCTTAATTGCCACTTGTGGTCTAGTATTTTCTAGACGTTCCACAGCTTTTCTCCATATGTTCTGGTGTACACGTGTCCCAAGTGTACTGCCCTTGACAATAGCCAATTGCCTCCCAAGCTCCTTTCTTCTCTTGCAGACTGGACACAGAAGGAATCGACCTTTTGATGAGTCTCCTCCTGGTAGGTGGCTTCAGTTGCTGAGCCAGATACCAAAGATTCCATGCTTCATCCAACATATACTTTGCTGCTGCAGCTGCTTATTGTCCGGGATGGTGGTGATGGCTAAGTACCAATTTTAGTGGTTCTCCCACTTAATGGCTTAACAGGGAGTATCTAGGTGCACAGGGCAGAACCTCCCAGTGACAGCTGCAAATATTCTGCTGGGGGAATTGTTTCAAGTGTCCATCTTCTTCTACGAGTCTTGATATTTCTGACAAAGGCATCTTTGTGCCTGCTTCTTTTCAAGGGTATAAAAGGTTACATAGGGATGGTTTTTTAAAAGCTTTAAGATACAGATTATGTCCCCTTTCTTACCTCATACAGACAATGGCTTGGAGTGATAAATGAATGAAGTGTCACATCAAAGTGTAGATCTCTTTGCCCGTGTAAATAATATTTTTGATGATTTGTGAGAGAGATGTATTTACTTATTTGTTTGTTTATATGGTCATCTGTCATGGATGCTTTAGCTGAGATTCCTGCATTGCAGGGGGTTGGACTAGATGGCCCTTGGGTCCCTTCCAATTCTATACTACTTTTATACCATGAGACTCTTAATCTCATGGTCATGGGCTTGAGCCCTGCGTTGGGCAAAATGATTCCTGCATTGCAGGGGCTTAGACTAGATGACCCTTTTTGCCCCTTCCAGCTCTATGATTCTTTGATTCTATTATCGTGTCTCATTTTGCATTTAAAACCCAAATGAAAATCCATATATAGTTACATGTTTTATCACAAAATACAATGTGTTTTCTCTCAATGTTCGCATTTCTAAATGTATTGTATCCTAAATTGGTGTGCATTTTGGGGGCATGAAATCATACTCCAAAATTTGAGCAGGTGCAGAATCATACTCACACACTCAAATGAGCACCTGGGCCCATGATGTAAATGCTGATACTTGCCTGTACATGGACACTTATGTCTAATCATATTTTGATCCGTGTATTGTCCTTAGCTTAAAATGAGGCTGATTAGCTTTAAAATGCTGACAGAACTAAATTCTCCTCCCCCTCCAGGTGAGAAACAAACCCAACTAGTAAGAAAAAGCCAAGGAAATACTACAGCCATTGGCAGGACAATTCATAGCACAGAGACCTGGGAATAGTTGGACAGCCCAGACCTCATCGAGTTAAAAAATAGAAGACCCTGATCAAACCTATCAGACCATTTAAATTACCCCAAACTGGCTGGCGTCACTGAATCAGTTTCAGAGGCTCCCTCTGGGAGACAGGGAGCTGCCTGGTGTTATGATTGCTGGATCCATCAGATATCTAACTTTGCTGCCCACCCACAAGTTAGTTATGGGGGAAGCCTACTGAGGACACCCTGCCCTAGCCACCCTAGAGTCAGGCCCTCCCAGATCAAAACTATGTCAATACCTGTTATCTGTTAGGTATGACTTACTGCCACTTCACAGACACAGAAATTACCAAAGTGGAAATTAGTATGTAAGCCAGTCCTCAGAAAAGGATTTGCTCAAGGAAATGCAAGATGTCTGGTCATAATGGGGAACTGAGACAATGGTTCCTCCTTTCTTGACCTGAACTTTGATCTTTCCAAGCTTCCGTAATCGAAATCAATGGAAGTCCAGAGCATTGTTGATTGTTCTGGTGGCTTGGCCCTCCCTCTCCTGCCAAGATTCTTTTGCTCCTGTTCAAGCTCTCCTAGGGGAGACATTGTTTAGCTCTGCAGCAGCTGCTTGACCTATCCCAGCTGAGCCAAAACTAAAGTACAAAACGTAGAGTTCCTCAGGTACAATTGCATTTATCTTGGTCAGTGGGATATGAAGTGGCAGGGAACATTTCACTCAGGTTTGGCCTTGAAAGCCAAGGAAGCTTTCTCCTCCCCTGCTCAACTTCGATTACTGGCCTTGCTTTCCTGTATGTGCATATTTCAAAGGGGAAGCCTGCGTCATCACCTATTCTTTCCATAATCATTGAGACCATTAAAGTTCAGTCATTCTTTCCAGGTGCATTATAGCTACACACGATTAGGAAGAACTTCCTGACAGTAAGAGCTGTTCGGCAGTGGAATTTGCTGTCAAGGAGTGTGGTGGAGTCTCCTTCTTTGGAGGTCTTTAAGCAGAGGCTTGACAACCATATGTCAGGAGTGCTCTGATGGTGTTTCCTGCTTGGCAGGGGGTTGGACTCGATGGCCCTTGTGGTCTATTCCAACTCTATGATTCTATGATTCTATGATAATGCAAACTCTACAATGAAGATCATATTTATCCTTCAAGGAGCTTACGATTGTAATCTTCTGCACACTTACCTGGGAATAAGCCCCACTGAACGCAATGGGTCTTGCTTCTGAGTCCGCATGCATATGGCTGTGCTTTAAAGGAATGTTGTATAGCATCAGAACAGCCTTGCAAAGCAGGGTAGGCTGAAAGAGGTGGACTTGTCCAAGATCACCCAGTGCTTCCCACTTGCTTCACTATGCTGTCTCTGTGTACAGGCAGGAAAGTATAACTGCCACATAAATGCCACATATTATCCAGAAAGATAGGATGTGGCTGAGCAGCAAAAAGAAAACATGCATGGCACAGCTGCACAGGGGAGTTGAGTATTTTGCTGAATCAGTTGACCTCCATGAGCCACATAGCACCCATACTGAGCTGCACAGGAATGTAGGAGGGTTCAGGAATCAGGCATGCCTGCATACATACACACTCAAATAAGCACCTGGGCACATGAGATAAATGCCCATACTTACATGCATATGGACACTTATGTGTAAACCTTTCTGCCTTTCTCTCTTGCTAGTATGAAGCCAAAAGACGCATTTCTGCAGAATCTGCCCTGCGGCACCCTTACTTTACGGCACTCGGTGAACAAGTGCACCTCCTTCCTGAGAGTAAGTGTGTGACCACTGCTGCATGGAGCAGCTATATTCTTCTCCCCTGCTTTGACTGTGCAGGTGACTCACTAAATCTACCGTATTTTTCGCTCTATAAGACACACTTTTTCCCCTCCAAAAATTAAGGGGAAATTTGTGTGCGTCTTATGGAGCGAATGCAGGCTCCATGGCTTCAGCGATAGCAATGCGAAGCCTCCGATGCGCAGTGGGAGCGCTCCCACGCGTTGCTTTTGCTGAAGCCTAGAGAGCGAGAGGGGTCGGTGCGCTCTCTTGGCTTTGCTTCGCTGGAGAGGCGCTGCACAGCTTTCCCTCTCTGCACAGCGCCCCTTCAGCGAAGCGGGAGGAGAAATGGAAGGGGCTCCGTTTCTCCTGCCGCTTCGCTGAAGGGGCGCTGCACAGAGAGGGAGAGGGGGGGGAATTTCTTGTTCTCCCTCTCTAATACTAGGTGCGTCCTATGGTCAGGTGCGTCCTATAGAGTGAAAAATACGGTAGTTCAAGGAGCACAGCCTGTTTTTCTTATTGCTGGCTTAAAAGAAAGGGGATGGGGAGTTTGAGTGCAAGGAGAGAGATAATTCCCAGAAAAGGAGAAAAGGAACTGCTGCCGGGATGAACCACCTCTGACAGATTTGGTAAAACCTAGTATAGTAGTCTCTTTGCACAGACAACACTACTTGGAAAGATTAGAAGCAATTCTAAGAGAGTCATACAGCATCAAGGACTTTACTGGAAACCTAAGGCTTATGCTGAGACCTTTATTCCCTTCCCTTCCCTCCACCCACACACACACACACTGGTATACCAGACAGACATTTCATATCTCTCCTGCAATCCTTGTTTTCTGTAATATAAAAATGGAGCTGGTGGCTGCTCTCCTATACACACTTACCTGAGAGCAATTCCTATTAAACTTAGTGGTCCTTGCTTCTAAGTAAATCTGCATAGGATCAGAATGGCAAGTGAACTGTGAGCAATACAGTCCATATTCTCTGCCCTTCATCTTCAACTAGGGGCACCTCTTCCTGTCTCTATGCTTCTGTCTCAGTTCTCTGCAGAAATTGTAATTCTGAGGTACGCTAATTCTCATCCCCTCTGTCCTTGTCTCCTCATCCACCCTTTTCCTCCAGCTGCCTCCATCTTTTCTCTGAAAGAAATCCAACTTCAAAAGGACCCTGGCTATCGAGGCTCAAGCTTCCAGCATTCTGGTAGGTACCTGATGCTTTTTTGGTCTTATTGTCTTGTGGGGTGGGAGACAAGCAAGTTTCAGGGCCTTTCAGAAACATGTTGTCCTCTGTGCTACTGCGCCACTCAGTCGTAAGTCTCCCAAGTGCAAAGCAGCCATGTTGCAACTTGATCTCATAGCACACTCCTCTGTGTGTGCTAAAGCATTATTGAAGCCTGATTTTGCTGCCACCTATTTTGTAAGTTCCCTGGTGTAGTTAGCAAAATGAAAAGGGGGAGGGTAGTGTCCATCACATCTTTTGCCCTGCTAATAGTAGAATCCCAGTAGGCCAAACTTCCTTCCCACTTGTTCTTATGACATTCCCTGGACCAAAGATCTGACAGTGCTTCTTTACAATAGACAATCCCATTCATATGTACACCTTGAATGGGAAGCTTTTAATGTTCCTGTCCCTCTTAAACATACCTTGCTGTGTGCACTTGGCCAATTTCCAAGTCCGTTTGTTCTGAATGTAGCCTTAGTTATGGTGACAAAGTTGATCTATAAGCATTATTCAGGTTCCTGGGCTCTATTGGCTGCCCTTTTTTAAGACTGTTTGAAATACATATTTTAGCCTAGGGCTTGCTGATTGAAAGGTCGGCGGTTCGAATCCCCGCGGCGGGGTGCACTCCCGTTGCTCGGTCCCAGCACCTGCCAACCTAGCAGATCGAAAGCACCCCCGGGTGCAAGTAGATAAATAGGGACCACTTACTAGCGGGAAGGTAAACAGCGTTTCCGTGTGTGGCTCTGGCTTGCCAGAGCAGCGATGTCACGCTGGCCATGTGACCCGGAAAGTGTCTCCGGACGGCACTGGCCCCCGGTCTCTTGAGTGAGATGGGCGCACAACCCTAGAGTCTATCAAGACTGGCCCGTACGGGCAGGGGTACCTTTACCTTTACCTTTATTATTATTATTACTACTACTACTACTTCTACATCCCACCTTTCCTGCAAGAGGCTCAAGGTGCTGGAGTACATGGTTCCTGCCCTCCCCCTCTTATTTTATCCTCACAACAAGGCATGAAGCCAGTGAGCCAGTATTTGAAGTATTAGCTAGCGTGCAGCACAGCATGGCCTAACTGCTTCTGAGCGATAAACTTCAATAAACCTTACAATGTCCAGAGCCGCTCTCTGGCACTTGTTGTGACTGTTGTGATAATTTAAATCATTATAAACCTTTAGAGGCTGAGGAAGAAGGGACTGAGCAGCTTTCTCTCTCACGCACTCTCTGTCTTATCCAAATATTCATCTTCACAAGGCACCCTTCCTCACGTGCAATTCAGCAAAGCCAGAAGTTTCAAATTTGGGTATTAGGATACATTGTGCAAAGGTAGATTTTTTTCGCATTTATATGATTTAGGGGATCATGACTTCAGATTTTGCCTCACCTTGGCATAGAAGCTGTCAGCTTCCCCCCCCCCCATCCTTTTCCCATGCTAGAGATTGTTAGGGGGGAAAAGTTAATCAAATACTGTATACATTTCTGGTCACTGTGTCTCTAAAAGGATATTGTGGAGCTAGAAAAGGAACAGAAAGGGTCTTGTGCTCTTAAGTTCCTTGGGATTTAAAAGGGCACCTTGATCTGCCCTTCCCCCTGGAACATGTACCCCTAACGAGAGGAAGCTGCCTTATACTAAATCAGAGCATTGATTCATCTAGCTCAACTGCTTCAATTTGCAGAATTGGCACTACTGCAGGTGCCACATAATACTCGTTCCGCATTTGTAAGAACTCAATCATTTAGTGCAGGCATAGGCAAACTCGCCCCTCCAGATGTTTTGAGACTGCAATTCCCATCATCCCTGTTCACTGGTCCTGTTAGCTAGGGATAATGGGAGATGTAGTCCCAAAACATCTGGAGGGCCAAGTTTGCCTATGCCTGGTTTGTTGTTGTTGTTTAGTCGTGTCCGACTCTTCGTGACCCCATGGACCAGAGGAAGCCAGGCACTCCTGTCCTCCACTGCCTCCCACAGTTTGGTCAAACTCATGCTGATAGCTTCGAGAAAACTGTCCAACCATCTCGTCCTCTGTCGTCCCCTTCTCCTTGTGCCCTCAAGCAGGCACTGTATTCTTTTCAGTGCCTGCTAAATATATTCTTGTTTAGACAAGCCTTCCCAGATGCTTAGAAATGCTGGAGTGACTTTTAATCTATTTTAGTATATTTTAACTGTTGTATGTTTTATGACTGCAATTTTTTCATGATTTCTTTTTTTCCCTGTTTGTAAACTGCTTTTTTACAATCAAGCGATGCATAAATTTTAAGAAATGAATGAATAGCTCAGCACTGCCTACACTGACTGGCAGCAGCTCTCCAAGTTTTCAGACAGGATTTTCTCCCAGTTCTACCTGGATATGTCAGGGATTGAACCTGGGATCTCCTGCATGCAAAGTCCTGTGGAACTGCAGCTCCAAGCTATGTGGGAAATCTGTGGCAGAGAAGAAATTGCATTCTGAGTTCCACCTTAGCCACTTACAGTGACACTCGGTATCTTGAGCATGAATCCTCCTCTAAAACTGGAGAAATGTAATGAACAATGCAACCTTTAGGAATCATCACATCCCTGTGATGATGTGGCTCTGTGAACAATGAAGCTCTTGATTGCTGAAGTGTCACAGATGGTCCATTATGCTAGACCATACCCCACGGGCAAAAGCTCGGGGAACAAAAGATTCCCTGCGAAGGTAGCCTGTGTGTTTGAACTGGTAGTTCTGGTGTATGGTTTGGAAATTGCACTTATATCACCTTCTGTGCAAAGGGATCGAGCAACTTTAAGTTATAATTATCCCTCAAAATGTGAGTCAATGGACAATTGGAGATAAAACTGGGCTTGGGAGGCTGGTTCAGTGACCGAACCCCAATATTGTGCCAGAGATCCCTGTGCAGAGGCATTGTCCTTGCATGCCTCAGTTCCCCGTACGTTGCCACCCTGTTTTGTGGAGGAAAACTCCTCTCTGAAATACCCTTTGCTGTGTAATCTTCCAGGCTTTGACCCATCGTTCTCAGGCCTTTTTAACATTTCTCATTTCCCCCCAGCTCGAGGAAAGAACAGGAGGCAGAGCATATTTTAAACCTGGTTTAACTCATTCATTGCATCACTGGGGAGATCAAAGCACTGAGAAGGGAGAGGACCACACAGATCCCATGGAGGCCACGCTCAGAATGATGAAGGCCGGTATCGATACAACCAAAGCTGCCCTGCATTACAAAGCTGCTGCATGACTGCTTTCCAGGATTCCACAACTTTCAGCAGTCCCCCACCCACAACACCCCAAAAAGACCTGGTGCCTGGCCCAGCCCCCATCCATCGCACAGCAATTGGCATAATCCTACTCTCTGGATGAGGATCAAGCAATTAACTGCCCCAAGTACGCTTGCTGCTTCTTTAGAGGGAAGCAACATGGAGGCAGCAAACCAGGGCCAAGATCTCGCTGCAGAGTCAACACCTGCTTTGCTTCTTAGATGACGTGTCATGATGAATGTGCAGAATTCCATTCTTTGTTTCTCCCCCCCCCCCACCCCCATCACCAGGCGACTCCTAGGACAACATGATGAGTATGATGTTAACAGCAGGAAAGCCCTTTGATCCACTTTTATGCAGAGTTCTCTGGCTTTGAACTGAAAAGGAAACCTGTTTTCTTTTGAGTTGCTTCTGCTCTCTTTATCAGGAATGAATCTCAATTCCAAATGGTACAAACATTTAAGAGAGAGGATGGGAGTGGGGAGGCCTTTTGCTGGATTTTCTTTGCCCTCTCGCTCCCTGCCTCATTCTGTTTCCCAGTGTTTGTTTTCTGAACTGAAGCTGCTATACAAGGAATCGTGATTTCTTAGATTTCTACCCAATGTTTCTGAGAATCTCTCTGTAGCTCGTCCTGAGAATCATTCATCAGAAACCTAAATAAATAGGTGCACTTTCGCTACAAAAGAGATCCAGGATCCCAATAATTCAGGAATTGCAGAAACAGCTGAGTCCCTATAAAATGTGTCACGGTAAAATGTGAAAGAACTCAAGCCATCCTTCCACTTGCTATTCCAAGTTTCTTTTGTGGATTCTGCCTTTGTGACCAGAGTTCAAAGATGTTCTGTCCCCTTACTTTTTTGCCCATATCACCAGGGAAAGAAACCTTCTTTAATAACCAGTAAATGTTTTCAAGGGACGCGGGTGGCGCTGTGGGTAAAAGCCTCAGCGCCTAGGACTTGCTGATCGCATGGTTGGTGGTTCGAATCCCCGCAGCGGGGTGTGCTCCCGTTGTTCGGTCCCAGCGCCTGCCAACCTAGCAGTTCGAAAGCACCCCCAGGTGCAAGTAGATAAATAGGAACCGCTTTATAGCGGGAAGGTAAACAGCGTTCCGTGTGCTGCGCTGGCTCACCAGATGCAGCTTTGTCACGCTGGCCATGTGACCCGGAAGTGTCTCTGGACAGCGCTGGCCCCGGCCTCTTGAGTGAGATGGGCGCACAACCCTAGAGTCTGTCAAGACTGGCCCGTACGGGCAGGGGTACCTTTACCTTTACCTTTAAATGTTTTCAAAGGACACATATGCACACAAACTGAAATCCATGCATGTTTTACTCAGAAGTATATCCTGTTATATCAGTAGGGCTTACTTCCAGGTAAGTGTGCAAAGGCCTGCAGCCATATGAACCCAGTGAAATCTATAGGGCCTAAGTGTGCTCTTAGGTTCCAAGGCAGGCAGTTTGTTTTTGCTGCATCAGCAGCAGTTGCTATTCAGGCAAGTCAAACAAGGCTCTTTGGGGAACATGTCTCCAAAAGGGCAGGCCAGTTCTGAAAATGTCTTGATTGTGAACGTTAAAAAACAGAATCTGAACTTCTGTCACTTTTCCTGTATTGGTCTATTTTTATTTCAACCGTCAGCTAGCCACCAGCGCGGTATGTGTATGGACAGAAATGTCATGAGAAAATAGCACATTCTTATAATCAGATATGGTTTCTTGCCTGCCTGTTCTGAGGTCTTATCCTGATTATAAGATTCAATCGGTACAGCCTCATGAGAGAAATAACCCCTCAGGGTTCCAGTCACTAAAGGGAGACATTTGACTGAGTGATATTTCTGAATACTGGCAGAACTATACAGGCATCTGTATGGTGCAGTAAATCAAGCACACAGCTGGACTTACCAAGAAACAGATTCCATAAGGAGCACCAAGTGAACTGTCTCCTCTCTTTATCTCTCTGATTTTTCTTTTTTCAAATAAACTCCTGGCCAGGCAGGGTTTAGAGACAGAGATGGTGGCATTGCTGCCCTTTAAGTTGAAAACTTAGGTAAATAAGCTAGCATTGTAGTTCCCCTTCTTGAGGCGAGGTGTTTGGGACCAGGAAAGATTTCACTGCAAATATTGCATGTATTTCTATCCAAGGGAAATAATTGGGTGTCTAATACAAATCAATATGTGAAATTCAGCCTCTTCCCTCTTGCTGCCTTTGATCCAGCAGTGCTGCAGGGACAGTGGAATCTACAACTGACAGAATTCCCCTTCTCTGCAACTCTTAAGGGCATGACTAGGTCTGGACTCAAGATGGCGCGATCCTATGACCTCTTGACACCTTGAGCCCTTCAGACTTCCCTTGCCTGTCCACTCCTTCCTGATCATAATGCACAACCCTTCCTGCTGCGCTCTGTGTGATGTTTTACCCCAGACTTTCTTTTCTCATCCTATCTTCATGCTGTGTTACCTGCAGCTCTTGTTTCCTCAAGCCACTGCTTTCCAACCCACTTCTTGCTTTCATCCATTTGCTTTAACCATCCTTTCTCCTGGCCTACCTGTGCTGCATTCCTCATAACATAGCTCCCTGATAGTGGCTACCTTGGGGTTCATTCAAAATTCCTTTTGCAAGAGGCTGTTTGGTTTCTTGTTTCTTTTCCTCAGGCCTCCTTAATCCCTTCAAGTTCTTGTTTCTCGGTTCACAGGCTCCTTTGTACCCTTCCTTTAACCACCTTGCCTCTGAATCCTCTGTTGTTTAAGCTTCCCTACATCCTGGAGCTTTGCACTGCCCCACAAAGTTGTTCCTATCTCTACAGCTTCCATTCAGCCTTAATCTTCAGCCAGACTGCCACCTTTCCCTTCCCTCACAGAAGTTGAACAGAAAATATTCTGACAACTTTAGTTTCCTGAACCTGCAGATAAACACATTTTACATTGACACACCATTTCAGCCAAACAGTTTGGAACAAATAGGGCCTCTCAAAACAAGGTGGTCCCTGCATATTCAGAGGATGCTTATGTGTGCCAGCGTATTTTCATCTGTAGATTAAGAGGTAAATAAATGTTTAGAAGAAGTTTGTCAAGGAGCTATGCCCATGGACCTCCAAGATCTATGGACTGCAGAGGGCAGTTGAGCCAGGTAATGTTGAGTGTGTCAGTTGAAGTGGGAGAAGAAAAATGGGCAGACGTATTTGCCTGCTTGAGTTTCTTAAGAATATTATTGGGGTGGGGGGAGGTTAGGGTTAACTGGATGCATCCCATAAGTTTTTAAAAAAACCAACAACCCTTCAACATTCTGTATTTTTCTTTCTCACTTTCTCACTCAACGCTCAGATTCAGGGCTGGCAGCCAGCCTCAAAACTCCATCCTTAAAGCTCTGTCTTTAAAGTTTTCAGGAGGATGGCAGCTTCTCTGCCACTCTACCAACCCTGAACAGTACTACAGTGGTCCTGTTCCAACCTAGAGCAGGCCCTTTCCCCACCACGATGTTTTGTTACAGGTGCCTTGTAGATTTTGCAAGAGTAAACTGTAACTGGAGGCAGGGAATGTGCATTTCAGCATGCGGACTGTGCTCTTAGAGATACAGATTTCCATTTCTGAGTCAGGTCCTGCTGTTGCTTCCACAGGAAAACATCGTGTGAGGCCCACTCATTTTGGTGGTGCTTCTTTATTAGTACCTCAAAGGTCAGATTATATATCAGGCCTTACGACTACATATACATTTACATTTCAGAACTCTTTACATTCTTCTGTTTCTAAGTCTCAGCCTTCAGTCTTGCGCTTGCTTACGTGAGAGTAAGCCCCATTGAACTCAGGGGGATTCATTTCTGAATAGTCATATGTAGGGTTGCCCTATTAGTGTGGTGCAGGAAAAAGCAAAGCACTTCTATAATCAATGGAAATAAATAACCAAGCACAGCTCACCAGCTTTTCTCTTCACCATATGCAAATGAAGCAAAGTTTGAATGTTTTTGTGAAGTCGGGTTATTAGACTAATAACATATGTCCCAATAAACACTCTGTTGAGCTGAGCTTATAATGGTATTGTTTACCTCATTCCATGCTCAGATTGGGTGCTTCAAATAATTGACTGCATGTGAATGCTTAATAGTCACTTAGTATTGACTGAGCTTCACTGGCTATAGTGGCTCAACTGACAGTCCTATTTATGAGTTAACAGCTCAGCTGCCTGTTTGATCCTTAGATGAAATTGCTCCCACAAGACACCGACTAAGCAAAGCATTTGATCGTATGCTAATGCTCAGCACCTAGGTTGCCTTATGGAGATCAATACACTAAGAATTAGGCTTGTGCCTGAGTACCTTGGTAGCTTGCTGTAATAAATCTCTTCCAAGGTAATAGGATGATAATCCATATTTCTGCTTTAAAATAAAGGGTTGGGGGCATATGCCCCTTTCCGTAACACTTACAAATAGATTTGTACACCAAAAAGCTGCCTTTTATTTTTATCTCGCCCTTACATACTAAAGCTTGATTCCTGTAATTCACTTGCAGGGTAATCCTAAGCAACCTTACAATGAAGTCCCAATGAGTTCAGTTTTGCTTCATCCCTATTGGGTTTCTATTCAGGATCGCAGCATACGGACAGATGTTTTGGCATAGTGGGGCTTACTTCTGAGTAAACATGTGTAGCATGTTAACCATCTTGAGTCCAAATTTTTGCAGATTCTAGCTTCAACACTTATTATTATTCTCCCTTGGTGTTTGAAAGTCCCATTCAGGAATCTGGCAGGATTTTCTGCCTCCCCTCAGGTGGTGGCTCAACATGGAGTTCTGAGCACCTGAAGCAAAATAAACTCTATATAAGTTCAAAGCCTGCTGATGTCATACTGGAGGAGGGGAGGCATCAACATAATCATGCTATCAGAAACTCTAACAAAGGATTCAAGACCTAAACAAATATACATACCTGTGAAAAAGCATCCGCTTTAATACAATGCTTTCCTAGAGAGAGATAAGAGCAGTGTAACATACATCTATCCCTTTGGGGCTGATGGGGGATAACAAAATTAATATAGTGCAGTGTATATTGGGGCCAAAGTCAAATTAGTACAGTATTATGCAACCATAGAATTGTAGAGTTGGAAGGGACCCTGAGGATTGTCTAGTTCAGATGTTTTGAGACTACAATTCCCATCATCCCTGACCACTGGTCCTGCTAGTTGGGATCATGGGAGTTGTAGGCCAAAAACATCTGGAGGGCCGAGGTTGAGGAAGCCTGATCTAGTTCAACTAATCTCAACTAAATCATCCATTACAGACGGCTATCCAACCTCTGCTTAAAAACCTCCAATGAAGAAGAGTCCACAACCTCCCAAGGGAGTCTGTTCCACTGTCAAACAGCTCTTGCTGTCAGAAAGTTCTTCCTAATGTTTAGTCGGAATCTCCTTTCTTGTAACTGGCAAAGGAGTGGCAGTCAGTGCCACCCGGATGAAATCAGTACATCCCTCTTGACTTCTTTGAGTGTCTTCATCTACACATCTTCTAATGGCTTTGAACAAAATCCCAGAGCTTGCTTAATTGAGACTATGAAAGCGACTCTCATCTTGACCCAGCGATTTCATTGCACATGTACACCAGCAACTTTCTAGTGCTGTTCCATAATTCTTATTCACTTCAGTGGGATTTTCCTGTGAAAAGAATCCCAGTGTCCTCAGTTTAAATGCCCACAGAACCTCAGCAGAACTTGTGCCTAGAACTTAATGCAAAATCATTGCAGCTGATGCATTTAACCACCTCCTACAAAACCTGACCTAAGGGATACTATAACTGTGTCTGCAAAGTCCTTGAACAGCAGGGAAAGGTTATTCTGGCATTTATATGCAATGATGCAAAAAACTCCTGCTGAACTTCCTCTTGCCAGTCCGCTGTTAAAGATCTAGGAGTTTTGTTGGGGGGGGGGGGAGGACGCTGGCGATCCTACATAAAACTTGGGGGTACTGTATGTAGTTTTTCTGCAAGAGTGCAAATGTGTGTCACGATTCAGCAGAGGGAGTAATACACAACTCTTTTTTGTTTCTACTGACCAAAAAAGAGAGAAAAGAAACAAAACAATGCACTGTAAAACATGCAGAAGTTAAAATCAGTATTCACAACTAACAAAGAATCCTTTTAAACTACATGGTGATTCATAGCTACAGACATTAAATCTTATTCAGAATGTTCTTCAATCAACAATAAATTAATAAAAGGTATCTTTAAGCATCCTAGATGTTGGTGCTGACCTTTAAAGCCCTAAACGGCCTCAGCCCAGTGTACCTGAAGGAGTGTCTCCACCCGCATCATTCAACCCAGACACTGAGGTCCAGTGCCAAGGGCCTTCTGGCAGTTCCCTCACTGTGAGAAGTGAAGTTACAGGGAACCAGGCAGAGGGCCTTCTCGGTAATGGCGCCCACCCTGTGGAACGCCCTCCCATCAGATGTCAAAGAAATAAACAACTATTTGACGTTTAGAAGATATGTGAAGGCAGCCCTGTTCAGGGAAGTTTCTAATTACTGGTGTTTTAATGTATTTTTAATCTTTTCTTGGAAGCCACCCATAGTGGCTGGGGAAACCCAACCAGATGAGCAGGGTATAAATAATTATTATTATTGTTATAGCTGTTTTGCACATTCACATGCCCAACTTTTCTATTCAAATTTTGCTTCAGCCTCACTCTCTGCAATTCTTGCATGGCCAAAACTTTGAGTGACCATGGATTTGGGGCAGCTGGTCCAATAAATTTTGCTACTTGTGGTAGAGCAGCAGAAAAGGTGTTTGACCTCCCTGGCTGTAAAAATACAAGAAAAGGTAAATGTAAAAACCTAACAATTTTCTGCTCTTTCATGACGTCCCAAATCTGCTACCTGAGGCAGCTGCCTCACTCTGCCCAACACCAGCATTGGCCTCAGGAGACCTGGACAATGGTGGCTAGCAAGTGATTTAATATATCAGCAGGTTCTGTTTGATGCAAGACCTGTAAAGGGAAGTGGGAGCATGTGCCGGCATTGTGTAGCATGGAATGTGGCCATTCTGTAACTCCACCGAGTACATGGTGAGCTACAGCATACTGTACTAGAGAACCAGTACAATCTAAATCTTGCCATTCCCATTAACATAAATCCTTCACCTCTTGGCTTTGTTAGTACAGAGCAGATCCAGGGTCTGAAATGCAAGGAAATGTCTGAGCAAAAGACCAGAGCTGAAAAGTGGTTTCCTATGGCTATTAGGGAGAGCGGAATTAGGAACCTTCTCTGAAGCTGAAAGCCTGTTCCTGTAACTTGTTCCTCTGCCTACTATTGAATAATTTAGCCAGGTTTCCCCTACAGCTCCTTCCTGAAGGATTTCTCATTGTCAGGACGCTGTTATTTATTAGGTCATGTCTGGCTATCGGTGTGAGTTTGAGATAACCGCTTTTGTTCCAGTGCAGTTCAATGGCTCTTTACTCCTATTCAGCTAAGTGATAATTGTGTGCAAATATTTGGCTCTAGGCTGTGTGAGCCTTGATTTATAATCCCGCTTTGCTTGCCCACTCATGTGGCTTGGCAGACTCTGTTCCAGTCGGTGGCTGTGTTTGTTTGTGTGCAGACGCACACACTGCCTGTATGGCTTTTCCTTTTCCCTTGTGTCTGAGTAAGCACTTGCAAGTCAGTAAGTCTGCGTAGGTATCATTCTAGCAGAGGCAGTAACAACACTGGCATGTTCCCTTTTGTAAAGTCACCTAGTCCCTCTGATTGTTTATATGCACTATCTCTATTCTCTTCACTGGAGATGACCAGACTGTTATTAGAGCACAGTGGTAAGTGGCTGCCCTAATTATTTTGAAACATTTGACTCCTCTGTATACACTACCTGTGTCCACTGTAAAGGAATCCAGCTACTTGGGCAACTTGTGGTTCTTCAGGTGTTGTTGATCTCCAACTTCCACCAGCCCCGGGCAGTATGGCCAATGGTCAGGGGTGATGGCACTTGTAGACCAGCAATGTCTGGAAGGTCAAAGCAGCCCCAGCCCTGAGCTGCAGTCCAATACATATTTTCTCTCTCTCTCCCTCTCTCTCTATATATAGCCATACCTCAGGTTGAAGTAGCTTTGGGATGAATATTTTCAGGTTGCGCTCAACGGTGACCCGGAAGTAACGGAGTGCGTTACTTCTGGGTTTCACCGCTCATGCATGCGCAGACACTCAAAATGATGTCACACGCATGCGTGGAAGCGGCAAATCGCAGCACGCACGGACATGGGTCGTGTTCGCTTCAGGATGCGAATGGGGCTCCAGAACGGAACCCGTTCGCATCCAGAGGTACCACTGTATATATATTTCTTTCTTTTACTCATGCCAATTTTTCCTTTCCTTTCTTCATCCTGAAGAATTCAGTTCCTAATAACTATATTGATTCAACAAAAAAACCGTAATCTGAGGGAGCTAGATGGGACCCATTTTCCAACACAGAGCTTTGCCTTCTCCACCTTCAGCCTGAAATCTTGTACTCATACCTGGGAGTAAGACCTGTTGAACTCAAAGGGGCTTACTTCTGAGTTGACATGCATGGGATTACATGGCCAACTACCTTGCCTTCTCAGATCTTGGCAAAAACTTGAAGTGGAAAAAATACATTCGTAATGCATAATAGAAATTTTTGATTATGTTATTATTACATTTAAATCCTCCAGGGAACTCAAAGTCGCATGCATAGCTCCCTCTCTGCAGAGAGCTAGTGCACTGTGCACAGTGTTGAACTATGACCTGGGAAACCAGGGTTCAAATCTCCAATCTGTCAACTATTCTGCTTCTCATGGGGTTGTTCTGAGGATGAAGTTGTTTGTTTTGTTTATTACATTTACCGGTATATTTCACCTTTTCTCTGAAGAGCTCAAGGTGCAGGTACATACTTCACCTCTCCCCTTTTATCGCCACAACACCCTTGCAAGGTAGGTTAAGCTGAGAGTGACTGGCCCAAGGTCACCCAGTGAGCTTCATGGCTGTGACTGAGAGGGGATTTGAACTCGGTTCTCTTGAGTCCTAGTCCAACAATTTAACCATTATGCCATGCTGACTCTCTCCCTTTCCTCCAGCATATACTGGGAAACTGTCGCATATTTTCTCCACCCCATCACTTCATTTCATCCCTCTCTCCCTCCCCCCTCTCTCCCTCCCTCTTTCTCTCTCCCTCTCATGCATTGCTTTCACTTTATAAACAAAACAAGACTGTTAGAACATGAACTTGAGGTGTGCTTTTTTATTTTAAAAAATTGTTTACTTATTTAATTTAACACAGATGTGAAGGCAGTACAGGCAAGCAGGCAAATATCATGTGTTTCCAGCAGGTGCTAAGATCAGCTGACGGCAGGTTAGGAGCACAGGACCCTGCAATGTCATGTTTTAAAGGTCCCCTTTGAAAACGCTTTCACTGTCCAACTCAGGCTCACTGGCGCCTGCCTCACGGTCTCTTTCTGAGCCCCAGGCTGTAGTCCTGCTTTCATAATTGCTGAGACCTGGGATGGCTTCACTTTTGGTCCTTTTCCTTCCCTTGTCTGGTTATGGGTATGAATCCACGTGGCCCATTTACACTACATACTGGGTTTAAGTACAAAAGCAGTGCACTGTATTTCATGTGCACCGTACTTCTTTTCCTGATGAGGCCAGGATGTGAAACAGACGAGGCTTTGGAAACCAATAGCCACAGGCTGATGCCTGATCCATACTACTCTGGCTGTGCCTGTATCTACCTTAGTTCCTGTCTTGTAGAGTAATATGTGGAATGTGCCCAGATGCTCCCTTTCTTGTCTCTTGCTTACTGGTGCCCTGCAGCAAAGAGGCCCAAATGTAGCCCTGAGGTCAGAAACGCCTCCTTTGGTTTCTGCCTCACCCTCCACATCAAGTAGAGGAGGAAACTTGTGTATTCAAGACGGCACAATATATCCTACTGTGAACATTCTCTCGTGCGATTCATACTGAAAATGCAGATAATATATTTAAGTGTATTGTTATTGTACAAACAAAAGACGTGTTTAAAGGGGAGATGATTGTATAAGATTTATTCCAAGTGAAGCAATGATGTTTTTAATGGAGAGTTTTGGAATAAATGGAAAAGTTACCAATATAAAAACTGTATTCATTTATCAGCGCAGTGTCTGAGTGTTTTATAAAGAATGGGTGGGTGTGGGTGTTTTGTATTGCAGACGTGACATGGATTATTGTGAATGTTGATCATTTTCTCACAGAGGCTTGTACTGCAAATATATCCTAAATGCTACAAACACTGGAAATAAACTTTGCTGAGTACCAGGTTGTTCTGATCAGAGATTTTATTTTGGAAAATAGAAAGATGAAATGCCAATCTCCGTGTTGTTGTTTTCTTTGCTTTAAAATGCAAAGGCTGGCTGTTCCAAATCCCTCCCACATGGTGTGGATAGAATCATTTTTAAAAGGAAGGTGCATTTTATGATAAAAGAACAGTTGCACAGCTTAAATTTGTTGTTGTTTAGTCGTGTCCAACTCTTCGTGACCCCATGGACTAGAGCACACCAGGCACTCCTGTCTTCCACTGTCTCCTGCAGTTTGGTTAAACTCATGTTGGTAGCTTAAATTAAATTGACAGTTTAATGTATTTCTTTATGGTAATTATATGCCACATTTCAGGACAAAGCCCTCCTGAAGTGGCTTACAGAAAAGTACAAAGAGACGTGCCTGATACACATTGATGACATCTGTATCATCTGGACTCCTGGAAGGGAGGCATTTGAGCAGTTGCACAAGGATTTCAATAAGCTTTACTGCAATATTGACCTACGCCTCAAACAGCCCATATAAGAGATTCACATAATGAGCATGAAAACCACTACCTTATAGAGGAAGCTATGCTACGCATCCTTACATGCTTCCAGCTCCCACCACAAAACCCACTGTCTCCAGCCAAGCCATACAATGCAACCACATTTGTTCAGATTCACCAGCCAGTGATTCACAATGTAAGAATTCCTCAAAGTACAATACCTGCCCAGTAAATGGGGGGAAACAACAGATCAGCAAAGCAGAATTTGTACCCAGGAACCATCATCTACAGGGCAGACAGACATAGAGAAGAAAACAACAGAATACCATATGTCATGGTTTGTAACTAAAACCGCTTCATCATATTAGTGATCTGCAACTTCTCTTGACCAATGACACTTTGCACAGGCCTTGGGTGGTAGGGCTATACAGTGGTACCTCAGGTTAAGTACTTAATTCGTTCTGGAGGTCCGTTCTTAACGTGGAACTGTTCTTAACCTGAAGCACCACTTTAGCTAATGGGGCCTCCTGCTGCCGCTGCTGCGCGATTTCTGTTCTCAACCTGAAGCAAAGTTCTTAACCCGAGGTATTATTTCTGGGTTAGCAGAGTCTGTAACCTGAAGCATATGTAACCTACAGCATCTGTAACCCAAGGTACCACTGTACTTGCTTACTCTCTCTCTACTTAGCAGCAACAACAGACCACACATAACAACGATGCAGACACAGGGACCAGCCCCTGTGGCATGCCCAGATGCCAACACTGTCCCTGTATATGCTCTGGCAACATTATTACAAGAACTAATGCCATCCACAACATTGAGCTCATTCACTTGCTTGTCTTCCAATTTGATATCTGCCAGCAGTGCCTTTCTGCAGTCCATGTAGGAAAAACAGGCCAGCCCACATGTATAATTAGGCCCAGTAGGCCATTTTGGCACAAACCATGCCCACCTGCCATTCACCTGGTGTCAAGTGGCAGGCAAAAAGGTTGGCTGGCTTGGGTCAACAGGGTGCACCATGCAGGGCTCTTTGCAAGGGGCAAAAATGCTTTGGAGTCCCCCAATTGGCACCTTCAAAGCATTATGAAAGGCTCTGTTGCTCAAAGTTCCAGGTCACTTTATGTCATTGTGATGTGCTGGAACCTGTCAAAATTTACTCACTGGGCAACTCAAGTTCCACACACTTGCTCTACACAAAAGAATGACAATTATATATATATATAAAAAAAACTGAAGTAGCAATTTTCGAAAGCTAGAGGGAGAATATTTCAACCTCCCAGGGCACTCTGTGACATTAGAGTGACCTTCCTAAGGCAAAGGAGTTTCAATGGGAAACTATCACTTGTGGTCTGAAGCAAGAAACAGGGAATTTTAGCACATTAATCATGTTAACTGGCTTACCAAGACCAGGATGCCTTTGTTATCAACACCTGCTTTGTGAATTACCAGTTAATTATGTTATTATCATTCCCTGCATTTTTCTGCAATTCACTTCCCTTTAATCCCACTGTTCACATTCCCCGCCCTAAAAAAACCAAACCCACCAGGTATACTTGCAATTTAGGAGGACGCTTCATGCATATGATGAAGTGGCCTGTAGTCCACCGAAGCTTATGCTGTTTGTGAGTCTTTATAGTGCAACAGGACTTGCATGCTTACCCCCCTGGGCATATCCAGGATTTTGTTTGGGGGGGGGGGCCGCCAAAGTTCTGCTTCTGTCGGGAGGGCAGGCTTCCGCTGGGGGGGGGTGGACCTCAGATAACTGAGTAATTTCAATGCGTCTCAATAATCTTTGTGGATATTGAATATTTGTGAAAATCCCCCCCCCCCGGTTCCCGCTAACACATGGTTACCCCATGAAAGTAGTTACATCATAATTAGCTTCATAGGCAGAACAGAATAACAGTGTCATACACAGAAAAACAATCTCTCAAAGAACCTGTTGATGGCATTTTACCATTGTACTGTTGAGAGTGTATTAACTTATGCTCTGTGTGTGTGGTTTGGGAGCTGCACGGTCAGGGGGAAAACAATGCTGTCCAGGGTTGTAAAGACTGTGGAGAGAATAACTGGGTGCACTCTTCCCACCTTGGATCAAATCTATGCTTCCAGGTGCTATAAGAAAGCTGCAGAGATAGCGCAGGTTAGTGCACACACCCCGGAAATGATCTCTTTCAGCTTCTGCCTTCTGGAAGAAGGTACAGAGTTATAAAGACTAAGACTAGCCACCTGAGAAACAGTTTCTATCCGAATGCAATTTTGGTTTTAAACGCAGTGTAAGGAGTCTCTATGGGAGTATATTGTATTTTTAAAATGGGGTGTCAGAGTTTTTAGGGGGCTAACCAGGTTGGGATAGCTGGGATAGCAGGCTTGTTGGTTTTGAATTTCTTATTTGGTTGGGTTTTTTCCCCAATTTCGTTGTTCTGTATGGGACAATGACAATAAAGATTATTGTATCATATCGTATCGAGCAGGAACATTGTACTGTTTACAACTTGTAATGGTTCTAATCCTGCCCCCCTTCCTTTTGCCCATTGGCATGTGTAATCCAGAAAATGTGCACATCCCTTTAACATTTTTTAGTCACTTCCAGCCTCTTTGGTTCTCTCCCTTTCCCCCAAATGTCTGTGGGCCCCTCCTTCTCCTAGGCCTGCCTGTTGAAGACTTACCCTGAAGATAGGAGAGAAGGATTGCCAAAGGAATTGAGAGGAGTACAGAGAAAGGCAGAGAAGCTCCCAGTTAATTCAAAATGTTTAACAGCTCTCTGGCTTGCAGCACAGCAGTAAGAATGTGTTTTGACTGATAGCCCTTTAAAAAATCTAAGCACTGTTCCGAAGTTAAGAAAAAAGAAACCTTGCCCACAGGCTCACAATCTAATAAAAAGAACCGCTATATATATTTGGGACAAGTTCGCTACCACTTACTTCCTGACATCCCTGCTGATGAACACCAACACAATTTTATAGATGCTGTGTGCCATCAACAGAGAAGAAACCAGTTTATTGGGCTTGCACTCACTCCATCATCTGTTGGTGTCATTATGCCTGCTATCCAAATACAGAAATAGGAACTAGCAACAGCTGTACTTGGCAATATGTTTCTCCTCTGGGACACTGCACAAGCAATAAGCCAATCACAAACTGGGCCCATCTGTTGGGAGACGCAGCTCAGCTCAGAAGAAGACTTGAAGCCTGGGAGAGAACCATGCAAGAGCAATAGGTGAAATACAAGCGCTGCATGTTATTATGCAATGGTTGGAGTTGCCACCAAAACTAATTAAAACAAAGTGTGCAGTTTTGTCAAAAGCACCGCAGTGTTTCATGTTTACAGCGCTCTCATTGAATCTGCTGCATCAAGCGCACTAGTATTTTTGACATCAAACCAACAAATATTAGCGGATGCAAGTGGCTGAGATGGCTCAGTACTGTGTGAACCCCACACAAGGAGGGCCCAGACTGCATGCAATGCAACCCTAAGCATGTCAATTCATCAATGGAGATTGATGGATTGGATCCAGACTAAGCAAGGTCCCTTTGGGGGCGGGGGATAAGGTGAAAAGTTGGCCACAGCTAACTTTAAAGTCCCATGGATTTCAGTGGGAACAAAATAGCATAGTCTGGATCCAGCCCAATGAAACTAACTCCCAGTATGTTTGCAGCCTTAGGCCCATCACTGTACCTGGTTTTAGAAGGCAAATCAGATTACCGGAGTCAGAAAAGTGTTTTAAAATGGCTACAACATGGACATGAGTTTCGACAGCTACTTGAAGAGCACCCTTGCCTCCCACATTTCAAGATGGGAAAGACTGATGCTCAGTGGCAGAGCAAGTGCTTTTCATGCAGCAGGTCTCGGGTTCAATCTCCAGCATGCGCATATATATATATATATATATATATATATATATATATATGCAGGTTTTGGTGTCCTCGGGTGTCTTCCCGTGTAAATGTTGGGGTGTCTAGGCGACGTTTCGACGAGGTCTCACTCGTCATCTTCAGGCTGGTGCTTTCGGCTTCTTGTATTTTTCGCCCTATAGGACGCACTTTTCCCCCTCTAAAAATGAAGGGGAAATGTGTGTGTGTCCTATGGGGTGAATGCAGGCTTTCGCTGAAGCCTGGAGAGCGAGAGGGGTCGGTGCGCACTCCAGGCTTCGGGTAGCTCCGCGCAAGCCGCGGGAGGGCTGCCCCGGCTTGTGCAGAGCTGCCTCTTATCCCGAAACCCCGGCGCGCTGAGCAGTCGCGCCGGGGCTTTGGGTAGCTCTGCGCAAGAGCAGCCTGTTCTGGGGGCTGGGGTCGGAGGAAGCTATTTCTTCCATCTTCCAATATTGTGCAATCAAGATTCTTGCCGCTGTTGTAGCATACATAAATAATGTCCATTTTTCTTTTGGTAGCTCTTGATTTGAGATACCTAATAAAAAGGCTTCAGGGTGTTTAACAAAATTCATTTAAAACATCTTTTTCAATTCATTGTATATCATTTCCCAATATTTTTAATGCATTTGCATTCCCACCACATATGAGAAAATGTTCCTTCCTTTTCCTTACATCTTCAACATATGTTATTTTCTTTCCTAAACATCTTTGCCATTTTCACTGGTGTGATATACTATCTATACATCATTTTCATGTAATTCTCTCTTAATAGTATGCAATCTGTGAAATTTATATCAACTTTCCATAATTTTTCCCAGCTTTCAAATTGGATGTTGTGACCCACATCCTGAGCCCATTTAATCATAAATGATTTAATCTCTTCCTCTTTGGTTTCCCACTCTAATAAAATACCTAATGCTTTTTTTTAACAATTTAAAATTCTCTTCCACTATTTCTTTTTGAAACCTGGAGATTGTATAACTGAACCCTTTTTTATTGTCTTCCTTAAAAATTTCATTTAATTGCCCATGGTGTAACCAACTTTGTAAATAACCTTTCAGCTCATCATACTCTTTTAGTTTGAGTTTAACTTCTTCTTCTGTTAACAACTCTCTATATATCAACCAGCTTACCTTTTTGGTCGACTTAAGTGAAATGCTTCAGTGGATGACAGCCACCGTGGTGTTTCCCGCTCTAACAAGTCTTTATATTTTTTCCACACTCTTAATGACTTTCTTATTATATGGTTTGAAAAGCCTTTGTGTATTTTCCCTTTCCCATACCATAAGTATGAGTGCCAGCCAAATCTATTGTCGTGGCCTTCTAATTCTAACTCCTCTTCTTTTTCTAATTTTATCCAATCCCGTATCCAAACAATTCATGCTGCTTCAAAATACAATTTCAAATCTGGGAGAGAAAAGCCTCCTCTATCTCTTAAGTCTGTTAGTATCTCATGTTTTATCCTTGGTCTTTTCCTATTCCAGATAAATTTTGAAATATCTTTTTGCCATTTTTTGAATATATTGTTATTTATCACCGGGATCATCTGAAATAGAAATAGTATCTTTGGCAAAGCACTCGTCTTTATTGCTGCAATTTTCCCTAACAAGGAAAGATTCATCCTTCCCCAGATTTCTAGGTTTCTTTTAATTTCATTCCATGTTTTCTCATAATTATCTTTTTATATATTTATGTTTCTCGTTGTTAACCATATTCCTAGGTACTTAACTTTTTAATGAATTTCAATTCCTAACTATTGGGGTAGTTCTTTCTTCTCTTCTTCTTTTTGATTTTTAAGAAGTAGCTTAGTTTTCTTCTTGTTAACTTAACTTAACTTGGCATCCATCTGTCTGGAGAGACAATGGAGTGCACCTCCAGGGGTGAAATCAAACTGTGTGTTAGGAGCTATGGATGAGAGCTGAGTGCAGGGTAGGGACCAAAGGTGGGCAAAGTATCCCAGAAGGACTACAACATGTCCTCCACCAGAGGTACTACCCCTCCCCTAACACCCCATACACCCTCTGTGTGTGTGGAGGGATGATAGATAAATAGATTACTAAGCTATTTCTCATGGGATCTAATACATCTTCATATGTCCTTCCTTTAGGATATGTTATGCAATTCAAATTCAGATCCTGCTTACACTTTGACATCAATTTCAGCCATACCCCCTTGTTTCTCCTGTCTACCTGCTTCCCACATAGCCAAGTACCTTGCACTCTCTGAAAGTAATAATTTGATACCTGGGCTGCCATGTTTACACTGAGAGACTCTATGACAAAGGTTGGAGCAGACCGCAAGCTACCGACATTGCAGGCTGGGTTTAATATGTAACGTGAACTTCCACTGAATGTTGGAAGGAATGTTGGTGTCTTGCCAGCTGTGCTCATGTTCAAACAAGGATGCAGCCTGGAACAGGTATGAGTCATACATACGAATGAAATGTGGGTGACAATTGTTCACCAAACAGGTTTCCTCCATTTGCCATTCCTTTAATATTGCTTCAGACTTGGCACCCTGGCATGGCACCTGCAACATTCCCATGGAGAACCAAAGGGAGCAGAGATGTTACCAAGTCCAAAGGCAGAGGTAATCTAGGCTTAGAGGTGTTGAGGGCAGTCTCCCATACACCCAGTCAACCTACTGGATGAGTCACACACTTGTGTTCATCATGCAGCTGTCATAGGATAGCAGTTTTCCAAAATCATGAAAGTGGAGATTCACAAGCTAGGAGCTCTCTTATCCTGTGAATATATTTTATCCTATCAATGGGAGGCATGCTTATTGCTGCCATGTTGGTCAATCATAACCCGCAGCCTGTTGTGGCCACTCTTGGCTGAACCATCTCTTTACAAAGCTTCAGCTTCTAACGGCAGCCAAAAACACCAACGATCCTTATAGCTGCTTCCTTGTCAGGATTGAAGGGAGTTTTATGTTGCTCAGCTGAGTTTTTAACTTAACCTCATTTCTAGCCGATGAGTCATTTCAAAGTGTGCAAAATAAGCTGCCTGTTCTCCCCAGCTCTGTCGCATCACTTGGAAAAT
This sequence comes from Podarcis muralis, assembly GCF_964188315.1. NCBI lineage: Eukaryota > Metazoa > Chordata > Lepidosauria > Squamata > Lacertidae > Podarcis > Podarcis muralis. Next base: position 61,435,302 of record NC_135659.1, read on the forward strand.
GGATGTGCTGCATAGGACTTAATGGGGAATGGGGGCAGTCAGGACAGGGCAGGATAGGCTAGGAAAGACTCTCTACTAAGTCCTGGCTTTGTAGCAAGATAACCTTCTACCTCCCCAAACTGTCCAAGGTAGACACACACACACTTTCAGCATTTTGGGAATGCCCCTGAAAGGATGCGGGGTGGAAATCAGCTGCTGATCATGTGACCACAACCTGCATCCTTCAAGGCCAATTCTAACCAGATTGGTTAGAATTTATTAGTAAAACAAAAAACAAGACCAAATGATCAGTTAATAGGTTATAGAAGGGATAGTAACCCCCCTGCCTCTTCACCAAAAGGATGGGAGGTAATTGGACTCTCTCTGTTACTCAAAGGGATCTGGGGAGATTTCTCTAGATCAGTGATGGGGAACATGTGGTCCTCCAGATGTTGTTGGATTTTAACTCCTTTCACCCATGATGTCCATTGGCCATGCTAGGTGGGATTGAGGGGAGCTGGAGCCCAAATACATCTGAAGAGCCACAGGTTCCCCATCCTGTAGTAAATGAAAATGTTACTGCTCTTCATAAAAAAACAGACACCTAGAGGTGCTGGTGTTAAAAATGTCCTGACCCGAAACCATTGATCTGCCAGGTGATGAACCAAGAACATACAACCTAATTTTTCCAGCTGCTGGCTCCTCCTTAATGTGTTCAGCTTTTTATGATCAGCGGGATTTAAAAATGGAGCTTCTTTCAAATAACCAGGCCCCTATGTGCAGGCACTTCCAAAGATGTACCATGTGCCCCCTCCATTACATTTGAATCAAACCTTTGGCTGCCATGCACAGGTGATTTGCAGGTGAGCCACAGCTCTTTGGTCCTTCGGCGGTGTGTTCACCTCTGACAAGAAGCCATCCTCTAAACAAAAAAATCCTCTCACTGTGCCATCCAGATTCCCCAGCTCTTTCGCTCTTTCACAGCTGACTCACTGAAAAGAACTACCTGGTTTGTGGTGTGGGGCTTTTGTAAGCATTGTTGCTGCCTCACACCCTTAACAAGTTCCTGCTTTCTCTTTACTTTGGGCATGTGTGCAAGCATACAAACACACACCGAGTGTGACCTAGAAAATGCTTATTAATTATCCACAGGGTGGAGATAGCAGGGAAATGAGGCAGGCAGTTGCTCAGAGTTGTTTGTGTGAAATAGTTACGTAATATCTCCCTCTTGACTCCACAGAAGTTTCAGAGACCATTAACTAAATTCTCTGCTATGAGAGAGGGAGGGAGGGAGGGAGGGAGGGAGGGAGGGAGGGAGGGAGGGAAATAGAGTAATTTGTCCAGTGCCATAGGTTTGTTGTAGAGATGGGGACAAGTGTTTGAAGCTGAGATGCTCAACTATACAAGCACCCCTGCTTGATTGATTGCAAATGGACTATTGTGGCTGCCTTGAGCAGGTCCCCTGCCTTGATTCTGCTTACACCTCCTCTCTGGCTAAGTGGTCCAGACTGCTTTTTGCAGCCCAACACCATAGCTATTGTCAGTGGTGCAACTAGCACTGGACCTTGGGGCCAAAATCCAGAGCCTCGCAGTGCAGGGAGCCCCCAAAGGACATCCATAGAGTGCCTATGGCAGTGGCAAACAGGCTTCACATCACCAGCTGGGCTGGCCTAGGAACGTCAGGGCCCATTAGCTATGATGCTTGTCACTGCAGCATCATTTTTTATTTTCTTAGAAAAGATATATAGCCAGGAGGACAACCAGGTAGGCATCTACAGGGTTTCAGGTGCTCATTTTATTACTTCTACATTATATAAATACTACCCTTTTCTGCAACAAAATGGAGCTTATTCCCTAGTAAATGTGTGCATGAGGCAGCAGAAGCAGACCCCATTTTAATTCTGTAGTCATGATGGTGCTATGATTTTGAGTGGGTTTAAAATGCTCAGAATATATACACTTGTTTAATTGGGAGTTGGCATCTGTGTTTGTTTGTTTGTTTGTTTGTTTGTTTTTTCTCTAACATATCAGGAATTAGAAGCAGATGTAAAGCATGGAGCAGCAGAGGAAAGTCCTCTTGAGTGTGTGCTTCTCATCTGCATCAATACACATGGCTATCTAAAGGGTCCAGGGTCTAAATTACCTAGCTGCATCACCGGCTGCTATGAGCATCCATGATCTTGGGTTGCAAAGCTTGCAGCTCTGAAAATGGCTGCAGCAAGATGAAAAGCTGAAGATCCACTACTGAAGATCCTCTTGGCCCAAGCAGGAGGCTGAGTTAAGCCCTACTCCAGCCATTGTTGGAGCTGCAGCATTTTTAACTCTACCCATTCAAGTAAACTGAGACATGAAGCTTAAATTATCTAAATTCATTTTAATAGGCAGAGTTAATAGGCAGAGAGTGTTGTGTTTTTTTAAAAGTCAAATTTGCCCATATTTGTGCATCCCTACTTTGTGGAGACCATTACTGGATGGCCAGATATTCTGCTACAAATCCTTTACTACATTTATACCATACCTTTTGACTCCAGATGGGTCCACAAATAAATTTACAACAACTAAAAATAATAAGGAATTATTTGCATTGTTAAAGCAAATAAAAACAATGAAACCCAAGAGTCTGGCAAAAGCAGCAGCAGCAGCAGCTAACATAAATCCGTAGCTCAATCGATCCTGAAGGCTCTCTAAAACTAAATTGCCATGATCAGATGTCTAAAACTTACCAAAGAAGGAGCAATGTAAGCTATCCTGTGGAACAAGTTGCATAAGCTTGGTGTCACAGGCAAAAAGGACCAGTTTTGCATGTTTATCCTTTGCACCACCATCAGAGAAGAAGCAAAGAGCAGGAGCATTTGTATGATATAGTGGTATACAGTTGTACCTTGGTTCTTGAACAGAATGCATTCCGGGAGTCCATTCAACTCCTGGAACTGTTCGAAAATCAAGGCGTGGCTTCCGAATCAGAAGCCACAGAAGACACACCAGACATTTGGCTTCCAAAAATCATTCGAAAACCGGAACACTCACTTCCTGTGTTCAATCGTTCGGGAGCCAAAACGTACGAGTTCCAAGGCGTTCGGCAACCAAGGTACTACTGTATAATGACTTTTTTTATAACTAACTAAGTAAGAAAACCATAGGCACATAAGAAGGCACATAAGAAACCATAGGCACATAAGAAGAGGCCTGCTGGATCAGACCAAGGGCCTATCTGGTCTAGCATCAACCAGATGATACTACCTTGAGTTGGGAGGGGAAACCTCCTGGAAGCCAGAGAGGTTGTTTTGAAATTGAAGATAGATGTTACATGTAGTTTGTCCCTAGCAGCCAGGGCCAGCTGCAGTTTTAGGGCATAAGGAAAACAAATGTTGTCAACATTGATCAATAGGTGAGCTGAGGAAATAACAGCAAGGCATTTTTTTTTTTTCAAAGGAGGGGAGGATGCCGACCACCCTTTGCTGCCATTAAGTGACACCTCTGTTGTCAGACATCCTGGCTGTGTGGTGCTCCATCTTCATGGATGGTTTCTACCACCTCAGAATGTATGTGGGAATTTGCTTGTTTAAAAAACCGCCCCTGCATCAGGTTAAACTATGGAACTCTCTCCCACAGGAGGCAGCGATGGCCATCAAATTAGATGCCTTTAAAAAAGTATTGGACCAATTCATGGAGGATAAGTCTATCCGTGGCTACTAGCCCCAATGGCTATACTTCAGGGACAGTAACACTTCTGAATTGCTGGAAACCACTGTGAGAATAGGATTCCCGACTAGATGGCCCACTGGCCTGATCTTATTATATTATTATGTAATTCTCTCTGCATAAGAAAGCTTAGCACCTCAGGTTTAGATCCTGAGATATAAGTACCTCAGAACACGTACGTATGACTGTGCAGCAGTGATTCAGGGAGAAGGCTGCTTCTTTGGTCAAGGTTGCATAAGAAGTCTGAGGAAAACAGAAACCCAAATTCAACCTTTCCCAGCCAACACCCTTACTCTCAGGCCAATACTGCTCCTTCGCTGTTGAAGTGGAACACCTCACTGCTAACTGTAAAGGTTTCTGAGGCCGAGGCATTTTTATTTGGCCAACGAACTGGGCCTTTGAGCCCAAGGTTCAGGATCTGGAACAAATCCTGACTTTCTAGACAGGGTGTGCTCAGAGTGCATTTCAAGTCCAGGGCAGGCTTCAAGAATAGGGAGTTTCCATTTCCACACCAACCTGTTAAGTGAGTCTTAGCCTAGCCACAAATGTTGAAAGGCTTTGATTTTGAAGTTCACACCCCTAAGTAGGAAAAGCAGAAGCTTAGGCATCTATTGTGTAAATAGTCCCATTGTATAAAGATATCCGTCTGTTGCCTCAACTAGGAAAAACTGATTTATTTTTGTGGCTATACTGGACTAGATGGAGCAAGAAGGCTTCCCCTTCAGCAATGAATTCCCCTGGCTGGAAATCTCTTGAGTGCTCAAAGGAAGCACCAAATTAATAATTTTCAGCAGGGTGGTTTCCCCCCCCCCCCCAAATGTCTTGCCTTGAACACTCAGAAATGTAAGTGTTCTTGTCACCGAGTAAATGAACCTATCACAAAACAAGGAGTAATAACTTCCCACTACTCCAGACAAACCGGTTATTTTCCCTAAGCGTTTAGAAGTACCTCAGATTCTCAAATAAAATCAAAATATACATTTATCAGTAAGGTACAGCACGCAGAGCAGGGAGCAGTTAAATGTGAGTGGGTGTGCTATAAATATAGGGAACACGGTACAGATTCAGAAGAAAACAGGGATCATAATCGAAATTCATATAATGGGGATTCTGCTCTATAATAAATATGTAGCTGCTACCTGTGAAGTCTGAACATGTTATTAAATAATATCTCTGAAGTTTCCCTGCTCCAAAATTCCTCTTCTGTCTTCCAAGGTGAGTTATCCTCAATGGTGGAGAATTCTTATTCTGTAGCACTGCAAGGTCCTAATTCATTTTCTTTTAAAGCTACCATTTCCTTTCTCCTTTAGAAAATGGTCCAGTGAGAGAGGTAGCAACAGAAACCACACCATAATCACATTATGCTGAATGCGAGCATCTGGCTTCCTGCTGAGAGCACTATTAAAATGCAGTCATTGTAAGTCACGTCCCATTACATTAAACAGGCTTTGGCTTGCGCCAACTGCGAAAAAGGCAACCATCTTGCAATAATGAGAGACGTTTAATAAGAAAGAGAGACTTTTGTGCTCTTGCAAAAGAAAGGCTCGCGTTCTGGGTAGTGGAAGGTGTAACTGCAATACCCACCTGAATGTATCAGACAGGTCCTGGTAGCTCCCTGTGAAATGGGGAGCTGGGTGATTTTTAGCATTTAACATGGGAGAAGAGGAGGAGAAAACTGATCCCTTCCTACCTGTCCTGTTCTCTTACTATCCACCATCTCCATGTCCAGCACTTACAGAATAAGGCAGTGGACCTTTAAATGAGCAGACTGCTCCTCAGAGGGGGCGGGGCCAATCGGAGGGTTCAAGCCAGCCTTTAGAAAGCTTCAGCATACTGCTGAGGTAACAGCTCCCTCTGAGTGAGTGCTACGCTTCTGTGAGCTCTCCGGGGTGCTGATAAGGTATTTTGTGCTCTGCCTGGCCCTGTCTGAGCTGTGGTAGCATCTAGTCTTACTGGAGTTGCCTTGCTGTGATTCCTGCTCTTTGGGATGTTACCTTTGTTCTAGGAGTAAATGCCCTGCTCCCTTTGCCAGGGAGAAAGCAGGGCACCGTGGCGCTTTCCCTCCACAAACCACTTTTTCGGTCTCATTTTCTTTCAGCTGGGATTATGTCTGCCAGAGCAGAAAATGGCTTAAATGTAGGTTTGGGGGAGAAGTACAGGTGTACCTTTGCTGCTTCATGGGGTTCAGGAGCAGTCCTGACCCTCCATATCTAGTTTAGCCCCAGTGGTGCTAATCTCAAACCCACTGAAGTATATACCAGCTTACATTATCTCAATTTTGTGAACAGAGAAGCAGGCACAGTAAGGTTCCATTAGCTAGTCCATGTTGTTTTAAACATCAATAAGAGTTTCAGCAGTTAGAGACAGGCCTTTTCAATGCCTTAGTCCAGTCCTGGCATCAGCTCCTGACATCCTACAGCTGCTGCCAGGGCCCCAGTAGGGTCCACCTGCAATGGCATCTTGTCCTAGGCTTTGTATGTTATGCCTGTGAGCTTCATGATGCCCCAGAGTGACACTATGTTGGGACACTGTGGGAAATGTAAATGGCAGCTTCCAGCCTCCCTTGGGCAATGTTGTTTCTGCCACCACTACTGCCATGTAAGCCTGAGGGGACTCACCAATGTAAGAGGGGGCCCGCCAGAGTACATGTACTCCAGAAGTCCCTCAGACCTGGAGCTGAACCTGACTTAGCTACCCTGGTCACCAAAAGTAGCATTTCCCTACTTTTTTGCTTATCAGTGGTGCAGCGATTCTAATTTGCAATGTGAACCACAAGTTGTACTTATTCTGTTAATCAACCTGGAGTAAATGGATAAGATCTGACGAATGTGCCTTCTGGGTTTCCAGTCACTTGACATTAAATCGCCAAAAAGGCCTGAGTGACATGGCAATCTATAATTTTCAAAAGTGAAACATGATATCATTGATACCCCACTTAAAACTTGCATGCTGTTCAGTCCTTCAAGGACTTCAATGTCACTGAGGCTACTGAAACAGCAAGGGTGAACCATATTATTGTTTGCCAGTTGCAGCTTTATACATTGTTAGATAGATTTGCACCACAAGCATACTGAGGGAGAGAAGCTGCTTTCAGGGGGAACTGAAATGTTCTTCCCCACCCCTCTCCATTCCAAATGTTCATCTTTTTCATTCCTGTTTGCAGCCTAATCTGCTACTATTTTGGCACAATTCCCACCTGCCCCTTGGTTAGGGAACTTACTTGCAACCTTCAACTTACCTGCCCCTTGATTAGGGAACTTACCCACAAGAAATGTGATGGCATCGTAGTGTGAAGTAGCTAATACTCTCTGGCTCTGTGATGCTATAATGGGGGCAAATGAAGCCGGTTGAGAATAGGGTCAAAGAATGAGGTTGCACAGAGAACTCCAGGGAATCAGAACCATCCCTTGCCTTTATTCTAAAGCAGCTCCATAGAGAAATGCATCTGCAGCCTTTTGAAACATACCCAAAGGGTTTAAAGGGTGACAGGATGATCAGTACATTAACTAATGATACTTTGCTCTGCTTCGCTTCATCCTTAAAAAATTGCTGTTAAAACAACAAGGCTAAGCACTAAAGTAACTCTGCTCAAAGCATGCCTATAAAGAACGATGCACATTGCAAGTAGATACAGGAATGGGACTATTTGGTATCTGTTTCCATTCTTTAAGCTGCCTGCTATGGTAGCACAAGCAAAAGGTTCCAAGTTCAATCCCTGATGTCTCTAGGTAGGACTGGGAAAGGCTCCTCTCTGAAACCCTGGAGAGCAACTACAGCCAGTGTAGACCAGTCTTTCTCCAGCCTGACACTCTCCAGATGTTTTGGGCTACAGAGGCTGTGCTGACAGGGTCTGATGGGGAGCTGTAGTTCAAAGCATCTAAAGGTACCAGCTTGGGGGTGGGGGGAGCTTGTGCAGACGATGCTGAAGTCTGGCTCGGTATAAGGCAACTGCCTATGGTCCTATCTGCAAACTGCATCTAGTAGCAATTCTCACTATTGGCTTAGATTGATCAAATACCAGTTGCTGATTGGTGGCGAGAAAAATTCATACAACTTCTGACTGAATCCCATACTCTGCTTGGAATATCTCAACAACATTTCAGCTTGAGACTGGCCTGCTGTCTCTTTCCCTTTGGCTCTGCTTGGTTAAGTCCATTGAACCTTCTACCGCTTTGCTTTTAAAGATAAACTTCTATCTTTTCCGATTTTGAATCTGGCCTTCATCCTCCCTGGGAGAAAACAAGCCAGAGATAGTTTTGTTACCTGGAGATGAGAGGGTACTTGGAAGGCCAAATGTTGCGGATGTATTCTCTGCGGACAGATTGTTCTTAATTAGGCCAGATGGTGTATGACAAAGCACATTTTCATGCTTCTACTCGTTTTCATGCAGTGATCTGTTCTGTGCAGGAAAGCATGTTAGTGACTTCAGGATATGGTGCGAAAAGAGCTGGACAAGGGCGGCTCACAAACATTTGGACTTCAACCTGTGATGGGATATATAAAAACCAATATAAAATCAGCAGACACATTGGTTCAGTTACAAAGAGCCTCACCAATCAAGTCCTGGTTCTCCCAGTTGCCAGCCAGGTGCCTCTGCGAAGCCCCCAAGCGGTTGTCCCTCCTGCAACTGATATACAGTGGCATGCCACCTCTGAACACTTAGCCATCTTTCAAAGTGGGCTTCCCTTGCTTTTTAGAAGCCTGATTTTCCAGGGAACCTCCAGAGCTCATTCAGGGCAACAGGAATAGCAATGGGAAGTGGAACTAGCTAACATTCTTGTCCACACACACACACACACACACACACACCCTTGTAGATTTACGAAATGAAATGAAGAACAACTCTAGAGGGCCACACCTCTCTTCTGAAATGATGATGTCCCATAAGGCAATTGAAAGGCATCAAGGTCATGGGTGAACAGCAGAGAGGGGGGGGGTATTTCTGACTGTGTCATTAACGTATAAAGGACTTGCCCAAGGCTGTCTTTCTGCTCCAGCCATTATTCCTCCAGCAACTTGGTAGATGACTTATGATCCAATGTTGTTGAGATACCTCCTCAGTTCAGCCTCTGAGTGGTAGGTTCAAAGTTGTTTATCAACTTGGCCTGTTTACCTCCTTTGTTCCGCATGCTAATCAATGCTATAAAATCTTTTACAACGAGGCCTGATCTACACTTTAAGAATCCAACATACTCTCCTACCTCCCACTGCACCCTATTAGCTGCAGAGGCTGTCATAAGCATAAGAATGTTTTGTAACATGCACACCACTTCTAGAGCATGAGTCAAAACCAGCCACACACTCTTCACCCGGCTAGCGCATTAACCTAAATGCAACGATCCTTCCTTTAATGATGGTTCCCTTTGAAATTACTGTTTTGCACTAGTGACATGTTCTTGCCACTCCTCTTAATTAGCACTAATATAAATGGGATCTATCTAAATGTTTTGATTCTTAAATTTATTTACTTGCTTTATCTAACATCTTTCTGCCAACGCACTCCCAAAGTTGTTTGCCGTTTAATACCACAGCTTACAGTCTAGGAGGCATGCTACTAGAGGGAAAAGGGGTGAAGAAAATAAGCAAATTAAAGTCACCAACTATTTCACAATGTTGTATTGTGGAGTTGCCTAAGCAGGACTACTGGAGGCAGTTCTGGGGAGGAAGGAGCTAATTGTCAGCTGGTCCTGGCTGAGCCAGTGGAGGAGGCCTTGTTGCCTTATCTCTCACTCTGATGCAGCTGGAGGAATGACCACTGAGAGACAATCGAATAACAGAATCAAAGAACTGTAGAGTTGGAAGAGACCTTGAGGGTCATCTAGTCCAACCCCCTGCAATGCAGGAATCTCAACTAGATCATACATGACAAATGGCCTCTGTCTTAAAAGCTTCCAAGGAAGGAGAGTCCACCACCTCTCGTGGGAGTCCATTCCACTGTCGAACAGCTCTTCCTGGCAAAAAGCTTCTTCTCAGATCTTATGTTTAGTCAGATTCTCCTTTCAACTAAATCGAACTAAAACAGGCCAAACAGATAGAGCAGTGTTTCCCAACCTTGTGCCTCCAGCTGTTTTTGGACTACAATTCCCATCATCCCTTGCCACTGGTCTTGCTAGTCAGGGATGATGGGAGTTGTAGTTCAAAAACAGCTGGAGGCACAAGGTTGGGAAACACTGAGATAGAGAACCTTTCACACTCCAGATGTTGCTGAACTACAATTCCCATCAGCCCCAGCAAGCATGGCCAGTGACCAAGGATGATGGGAGCTGTAGTTCAGCAACATCTGTAGGGCCAAAGGTTTCCTACACACATAATGGCTTTCTAGTTTGATTTTCTGAAACCTCCCATTCCCTACTCAATTTCCACTATTCATTTTGGGAATGCATACTAACTTTTTGCAATAGAGAATGTTTTTTAAGACATATTTTATTTTTAATTTTTTTAAAGATATTTATTAAAGTTTTCAAATTTAATACAATCAAAAAGAATCAAAAAGAAAAAAGCAAAAAAGTTTAAAAACACATAACGTTCACAATGCTTATTTTTCAATAACATATTTCCCTGACCTCCTCATACCTCCCCTTCTTGTATTCCAATTCAAATTGTTAGTTCAGCAAATCCTTATCCGTAATTTTTAACCTATTTCTGTACCCTATTTTTTTCCCCATATCACTCACAACATTACAGCTAAAAACCCCTTAATTTCTGTCCGACATCATTCAACATTCATTAATTTTACAATATTTCTGTAAATAGTCCTTGAATTTCTTCCAATCTTCTTCCGCCGACTCTTCTCCCTGGTCACGGATTCTGCCAGTCATTTCTGCCAATCCCATGCAGTCAATCATCTTCATCTGCCTTTCTTCCAGAGTGGGTAAATCTTGCGTCTTCCAATACTTTGCAATGAGTATTCTTGCTGCTGTTGTAGCATACATAAAGAAAGTTCTATCCTTCTTTGACACCAATTGGCCGACCATGCCCAGGAGAAAGGCCTCTGGTTTCTTGAGAAAGGTATATTTAAATACCTTTTTCAATTCATTATAGATCATTTCCCAGAAAGCCTTAATCCTAGGGCACGTCCACCAAAGGTGAAAGAATGTACCTTCATTTTCTTTGCATTTCCAACATTTATTATTGGGCAAATGGTAAATTTTTGCAAGCTTGACTGGGGTCATGTACCACCTATATATCATTGTCATAATATTTTCTCTTAAGGCATTACATGCCGTAAATTTCATACCGGTGGTCCACAACTGTTCCCAGTCCGCAAACATGATGTTATGTCCAACATCTTGTGCCCATTTAATCATTGCAGATTTAACCGTCTCATCCTGAGTGCTCCATTTCAACAGCAAGTTATACATTTTTGACAAAATCTTAGTTTTGGGTTCTAACAGTTCTGTTTCAAGTTTAGATTTTTCCACCTGGAAGCCGACTTTCTTAACTAAATTGTAAGCCTCCATTATCTGATAATAATGAAGCCAATCTCGCACTTTATCTTTTAATTTCTCAAAACTCTGCATTTTTAAGACATATTTTAAAGATGACTGATACATAGTTTTTATTTGGCTGCATATGTTTGCCTACTTATGCGCTTGTTACATTTTATGTGAGTCATGCTAGGAGACCCTCCTGGTACTAGAAAGTGTCCTTCAAATTTTAGTATAAACCAGGGTGGGAAACCCTGTGGATTTTGTTGAACTACAACTCCCTTAATCTCTTGGCCATTGGTCATGCTGGCTGTGGCTGATGAGAGTTGCGGTCCAACATCTGAAAGGCCAGTTTCCCTGCTCTTGGTATAAACATGGACACCACAAGGAACTGCAAGATTAATGCTATGTTTGCACAAGCCTCCAGATAACTATTGCCAGGCATGCTGCCCTTGAGACAGAGAGGGATAGCTAGCTGGAAGTGTGTTTGTATATGTGTTTTTGTCAATTTGTGTGATTTTGAGGAGACACGTGTTCAGCTGTAGCACCCTAACTATCTCAATACTTCCAGTTACAGATAGGTAGCCGTGTTGGTCTGCCATAGTCAAAACAAAAAAAATTCCTTCCAGTAGCACCTTAAAGACCAACTAAGTTAGGTAGTTCTTGGTATGAGCTTTCGTGTGCATGCACACTTCTTCAGATACACATATATCTGTGTATCTGAAGTATCTGAAGAAGTATCTGTGTATCTGAAGAAGTGTGCATGCACACGAAAGCTCATACCAAGAACTAACTTAGTTGGTCTTTAAGGTGCTACTGGAAGGAATTTATCTCAATACTGAAGGAGTTTGAGCCTGCTTTCCTACTAGCCTTGTTGCAAGGGCGTATTTATATTGCTGGTTTTAGCTTCTTCTAACATGATTTGAAGGTGCCATGCACTGAAGTGCTGGAGAGCCTGAGCACAGTGATCTACTTCCAAAAACTGGACAACCATCATATATACTAATATCTATGGGAATGTTATGGGATGTGGGTGGCGCTGTGGGTTAAACCACAGAGCCTAGGGCTTGCCGTTCAGAAGGTCGGCAGTTTGAATCCCCACGACGGGGTGAGCTCCCGTTGCTCAGTCCCAGCTCCAGCCAACCTAGCAGTTTGAAAGCATGTCAAAGTGTAAGTAGATAAATAGGTACCGCTCCGGCAGGAAGGTAAATGGCGTTTCTGTGTGCTGCTCTGGTTCACCAGAAGCAGCTTAGTCATGCTGGCCACATGACCCGGAAGCTGTACACCGGCTCCCTCAGCCAATAAAGCGAGATGAACGGTGCAACCCCAGAGTCGTTCGCAACTGGACCTAATGGTCAGGGGTCCCTTTACCTTTACCTAAGGGAATGTTATGCATGTTTAGGAAAGGGCTGTGGCTCAGTGGTAAAGCATTTGCTCTGCAGCCAGATTCAATCCCTGGCATCTCCAGGTAGGCTGGAGAAAGACTCCCTTCCTGAATCCCTGGAGGTAACTGAACTGTTTCGCAGATCTGGGAACCTCTCACCCACAGATCCTCTGTCCATGTGGAGAAGTATTTCTAGCCAGCATTAGCCTGCATTCAATCAAACTGAAGTATGTTCTCTAGATTATATAATCTGGATTCTGGGACACACACACAAAATGTGGGGGTGTTGGCAGCAAAACCGCCTCCCACACATTGCTTGGATGCCTGGCAAAGGAACAGGCTGAGGTAGGTACTGTTTAGATAAGATGAGCTTTAAAACAACAATTGCGTCGCACAAATTGGCACCTTCAACCTGTCAAAACACACATCTCAGGAGTGGGCAATGACATTACGTGCCTCCCCAGAGCACTCAGGCACAGGAAGAGGAAAGAAACCGCAAGACGCTCCAGCATGCACTTGAATCAGCTGAACACGTCTGTGTATTGCTTTGCCTTGGAGAAGAGAGAGGAAGCAAAGCAAGAGCGTTCTAAAAATTGCCAGTTAGCGTCTCAAATGCAGCAGGTGAAATATTTATAAACTCAGCCTCCTCCAGAGGGAGTTTTCTGCGTAAACAAAAGCATCAACCACTCCAACCCAGCCCCAGATTTGACAGTCATAGTAGTTACATATATCCCTTAAGCAAACAAATGAAAAAGCCATGGAGAATCGACAAAAGAAAAAAATATTTTTCTGCCTATATCGCAAGTGTGCTAATTACAGTATTAGTATTCAGAGGTTGCCGTGTGTGTGTGTGTGTGTGTGTGTGTGCACTTTCTGCCTCCTTTCTGCACTTTGTGGTACAGAAAGGCACAAGATTCCTTATTACCATTTCAAGGAAGTCAAGCAGAGCTGAGGTTTTTTAGTGATGCTGGATCCCAAAAAGTCCTTCAAGGAAGGCTCATGGCCTGCTGTATAAATACCCTTGCCCCAGAACATTATGCATCACCGGAAGTGATACATAATGTTCATGGCTGTCTTTTTTGTTACTCTTTACATGAAGTACAGTATTGCACATCAGACTCATCGTCAGGTGAGCCCATTTATGTTGTTGTTGTTTAGTTGTTTAGTTGTGTCCGACTCTTCGTGACCCCATGGACCAGAGCACACCAGGCACTCCTGTCTTCCACTGCCTCCCACAGTTTGCTCAAACTCATGCTGGTAGCTTCAAGAACACTATCCAACCCATTTATATCTTATTGCTATTTTCTGATATCGCACTCAGCTAACAGACTGGGTGGAAAGGCCCAAGATTAAGGGAAGTCAGAATCCCCAAGCAGGATCAGTAAAGGGTTCAACTGAACTCAGATGAAAGACTGGTCTTTGGCTAAGTGTAGCTTCTGCAGGCTTAGGGCTAAACTAGACCCAGTGAGTGCAAGTATCAGTGTGCTGCCCCTTTGGGTTTGTTATGTACACAGCAGCATACCCTCCAACATTTCTATATTAATAATAATAGCAATAATTTTATTATGTATACCGCACTCACCTGACTGGGTTGCTCATGTCACTAGGGGCAACTTCCAACACAATAAAACATTAAACATTACATAGACTTCCCTATAGGGCTGCCTTCAGATGTCTTCTGAATTTGTATAGTTACTTATCTGCTTGTCTGGGGGGGGGGGGGTCACATAGCTCCACACCCTCTGACATTTCTCTGATGAAAATAGGGAAGTCCTAAGGAAAAGTGGAGCATTCCAGGATCAAATCAGAAATCGGGACAGCTTCTGTAAATCCAGGACTTGGGAAACAGGGACACTTGGAGGGTCTGCAGGGGAAACCTCTATATTCTCAGAATTGTGAGTTTAGGAGTCACCTCCTTGGGGCCCAGGAGTCTTCACCCCCCCAATAAAACATTTAAGGGGGCCAGCCCCCCCATACTTGATGGGCATTGCCATTTAAATAGTGTGCATGCACAATGTCATGTGATTGATTATGCGGGGCGGGGCTTACCAGCCCCCTCCCCAATCTTTTATTCAAGTTGGGCCCCCTGTTTGCAGGGGTGGGAGAAGAGAGGAAATATAACAATTTTGCTGCCCTGGTCTCCACAACCATCTCCTCTCCTAAGCTTCTATGTGCATTTCAAGGGACGTTTCCACGACCTTTACCCACGTGTTCAACTTGAGTCTCTCCCTGTGAAGCGAATGGTAAGTAAGCTACTCGTGTCAGTAGCGCTGACTTCAATAAGGGAATGATGATGGTGTGGATGAGAGACTGAGGTCACCTGCGAGTCTCACTTACGGGTGGGGGGAGGGGGAGAGAGAGAGAGAATAAAGGAGGGAAAAGAAACCAGCGCAAAAGAGTTGTTTCAGACGTTACGATTTACTTCCATCCCGTGTACGACAAATGATCGTCGCGTGTAATTACTGCGGGTATTTTCAACTGCCTGCAAAACGAGATAAAGGCAGGTAGCTGCGGTGGGCCACGCCAGCCCTCTCGCAGGCGGGCCGCGTTTCCGAAGTGATGGAGACGCGTGTGCAGTGATCACACCTGGCGATGGGTAGCCGCGCAGGTGTTTTCGGTTGTAGGGAAACCACTTGCAGCTGCTTCCTCGCCCGGAAGGTTTTGCTAGCTGGCGGCGCCCCTTTTGCAAAGCTGACCCCGCCGGGGCTTCGCCTGGGAGCTGGCCGGGGGGAGAACCAGAGCTCCCCGTCCGGCGAGCCCAGCTTGGGACCCTCGCCGCTCCGCCGGCCCGGGAGGCGGGCGTTGCTGGCGCCTGTGCGCGGCTCCCCGGGCCGAAGGGGCGGAGCCAGTCCCCGCCCCGCGCGCGGCACTCCGCCTGCTGCTGCTGCTGCTGCTGCTGCCTGCAAGCCCGGCGAGCGGGACGCGGGCAAGGCTGCAGCGCCCGCGGAAGGAGGCGAGCGCCGGATCCTCGGGGCGGGGGCGGAGGCTCCTCGCATGTGATCGACGACGGGCTCGCCCAGGGCGGGACGCGGCAGATCCGGCGGGCAGGTGTTGCTCTCCGAGGGGATTCCAGCGCGAAGACCGGGGCAGCAGCGAAGACCCGGCTCTCCCTCTCGGCCGCGGCGGATTGCGCGCGGCTAGGGGGCGCCACTCGCCCGCTCCGGTTTCTCTCTCGGTCTTAGCCCAGGGACTTGCTCTCGAGGGCAGGCAGGCAGTGGCGGGAGAGCGAGCTGCCGCGGACGCTGCTTCCTGGCGGGCGGCGGGAGCCGAGGATGTGGTGGTGGGATGCGCGGGTGACGACGCTCTTCAAGAGGAACCTGCAGCCCACGCTGACCTACTGGAGCGTCTTCTTCAGCTTCGGCCTCTGCATCGCCTTCCTGGGGCCCACCCTGCTGGACCTGCGCTGCCAGACCCAGAGCTCCCTCTCGCAGATCACCTGGGTCTTCTTCTCGCAACAGTTCTGCCTGCTGCTCGGCAGCTGCTTGGGAGGCATTTTCAAGAGAACGTAAGGCGACCCCCCCCTCCCCAAATCTCCTCCTCTCTCCTCCCCCAGTTGCGGGCGCTTCGCTCTCCGGCCATTAGCATCGCCTGCCTGCCTACCTACTCCCCCCACCCCCAGCCCGCTTTCCTTCTGGAATGAGAAGGGTCCTGATGCCCCTGAGAAGCTGTCTCCCCCCCCCCCCATCTCTCACCTCGTCCCCCTTTCAAAGCCTCCAGAGAGGTCTACTTTGCAACGTGGTCTGTGCCAGGCTTTGCCCTGCAAATCAGCACCCCATCCTTACAGTGATCTATTCCTATCACCCTCTGTGACGCTCCAGCCTCTCTCTTGGGTCTCTAACCCTTCTTACTTAGGGATCCCGGGCAAAGTTAGGTGCGCCTGAACCCAGTGGGAGCAGTGCCCAGCTCCTCGTAGAACCGGGATGCTCAGCTGCATTTCTGCCAGCGCTTGGGTGAATGAACTCAGCTGGGTTTGTTTCAGAACAAATGGATGTGCATAGGAACCGCCGAGCTTGAAGCAGCCTGGGGGGGAATGTAGTCTGTGAAAGTGACCTGGTGCCTGTTTATAACGTGGGCACCTGAAGGTCTCTTGATGGTTGCTACACATTCATCACTGTGGCTTGGGGAATTTGATTGAAGTCTCCAGGGACAGGGAGTTCTGGTGTTGTTGGGCAGCCATGCAGAAAGCCCAACGGCGTGGCTGCTCAGACCTTGTGCATGGATGGTAAGATGAGATGCACTGTGCCTGGGTTAATTTTGAGTGTGTGCATTGGCAATGGAACAGAAAAAAATGGGAGATATTGTAGAACGGTGGTCATGTAGAGCTTTGGTGGTCAACAGCTCTAGTTCAGTGGTGTTTACTCAATGCCATGACACCTCTAACCAGTTCTAGAGACAGAGTGGCCAAATTTATTTTTTGCCAGACATGCTTCTGTGCCTGTAGTAGCAGCCCCCCATGTCAAAATCTTGCAGCTCCAGCAGTACATGTTTATCTGTGTAGACCACTTTCAAAAATAAAGTAAGAATGAGGCATATTTGCAGTACAATTTCAGAAGAAGTGAAAATTCAGTTGCCCTGGGAACAATTAATCACTTAAGCTTCCCCCAAGACTTTCTTGTGATTGTCAATACAACAGAGGCTATCTTTTTCCATTTTGTTGCCTTTTTAGCAAGTCCAGGTTCTTGCAGATGGGTCCTGTTCAGTGAGCATGTCGTCATCGTCCAAGCAGTGGCGTAGTGTGGGTTGCCAGCGCCTGGGGGCAGGGCAAGTGTTGCACCCCCTGGTGGACTGGGCAGCTGGGGTGGAAGTGCGCACCCAAGCCTTGAATGCCTGGACACAGCTTGCCTTCCAGTGCCTCCGGAAGGTGGCAGGAGCTCAGCCACGTGGTCTTGATAAGGGAGCCTGTCATGGGGGAACCTGTTTGCGCCTCTCTCCGAACTTTACACCCAGGGCCACTTCCCCTCTGTCCACCCTCCCCATGCTACGCCACTGCATCCAAGTCTTTGCTTCTGAATTCTTTATACAGTGGGCATTGGGATAAGCAATGTGGCAGGTCTTGTACAATGTCTCAGATTTTAAAGGAATATTACTGTAACTACTATCCTGGGACTGTGCCAGGCATCTGCTGAATTGCACGAGGGTCAGAGGTTTCCTGGTTGGGTATTTTTGGAAGAGCTGGTAGCTTTCTCATCCAAAATGTGTGTGAGCATATGATTCCAGGAGGCAGCCTTGACTGAACTTGGTTTTAACATCTCTGGTTGTGTATGCGTGAATGCATCTCTCCCTCTGTCTTAACTAGAGATTTTGCTACTGCAGACCTTATGGTCTTGTGAAACCAAGAAAGCCCTCTTTTTAAAAAGACAAAGCTTACAATACTCTTGACCATAATGTTGTGTCTCCTATGTCTGATATTTGTATCAGAAGTTAAATAGCTTAATGTGGACACCCATTTCAATGAGTAACAGTTCAGTCATAAGAAGTAGGAAGAATGCATTTTGGAGAGTTCCTATTATTGATCAAAGGGGGGTTGTATTCTGAGTACTTTTCAAGATTTGATAGCTCATAATGGCAACACATTCCATCCTTGTTGTAGGAGTAAATGGGCAGGTAATACCTGCTATTCCACATTGAAAAGTTGGAGGTTTTCCTGGCAAGCGTTCCACCATCAGGTTGTTTAAAGGCAGCAGAGGCAGTAAAACAAAAGTTGACTAGTGTTGGTAGCAGCGTCGTGGAATTTGTTCACCTATTGTGAGCTAAATTCCCATTTAGCTCAATACTCTTCTTTGCTCCTCTCCTGCTACTTTCCCGTCTTTCTTTCCCCATTGGCCTAAGCCCATCGCCAGTGTCTCTGTTCCACTGGCATCTGAGAAACCTTTCCCCACCCCCACCCCATTCCTTTCCGTCTTCCTTTTTTGCCTGTGTTTATCTCCTCTCTTGAATTATTTAAGGGCATATCTTCAAAAGCATTCAAAGGGCTCATCTAAATAAGATCAAAGTAATCTGGGTGCTTCTTGATCGATCCAAAAATAATTTAGACAGGTTTGACACAGAAGCCATGCAGAATGAGCTTTATATAACTTCTAGAGCCCTGAGTCACTTGAGTGACTCCCCTGAAATCACCACGGCTGCAGGATTTTTGCTCTGTGGGACCCTGGCTCTGTTGCAGGGCCTACGCAGGCAGACTCTCGGATCTGCTTGCTGTTCCTGTGATGTCAGCATGGATATCTGAGGTCTCTTCCCACATGGAGCTGGTTTCAGAATTTGGGGAACTGGGGGCATATGGCATGATCATGCAAAAACATATGTCGTTGAGGAAACAGAACATTGCTGTACATTGACAAGGAATCCTCAGGCTGCAGAAATCAGCTCAGGGATTTCTCAATGTGTTTTTCTGTAACCCAGTGGTTCTCTTGTAAAGGACCTGTTTTAATAACCTTGATGTCAAAACTCAAGCTGGCCTCCCATTCTCCAGAAAGTTGGCAAGCAACATCCAGTGTCAAACAAGCACTTAAAGGTTGACGTAGGATAAAACAGGCACAGTAAAGATTCCATTGTCACACAGCGTTGCTGGAAAGAATAGTGTTATGCTTGACAATTCATCAATGATACCATCAATGAGGAATTAGTGTCTCTCGCATAGAGATCACTTTAAAACAAACAGCTTGTGAGTGGTGACTCCTCTCTCTCTCTCTCTCTCTCTCTCACACACACACACACACACACACACCAATCTTCCTTTGCTGTAACTCCTTAGCTGCTGTCGAGCACCAATCTTGCTTGGATTTGTTTTAGGACTGAAACTTCATGCTAATATTTAAGTGCTACTTTTGAGGCATTTAACTTATGAACATCTTCAAACTACTGTTTAACTGGTCTGCAGATATATTGGCTTTCTCAGGATTATAAATTTGAGAATTGAACCCAGGCTAAAGTCTGCTGTTCTAGGCAAGCCTCAGGGGACACAATGGATTTACTTATCTGTAAACATTCATAGGATTTTGCTGTAAAGTTATTAGCACTTAGATCCCTTTGGAATATGTAAAATTAATCCCGATTTAGTTCTCATTTATTTCAGTGGGAACGAATTCATGGTTAGTTTTGCATAGATTCTAAAGGGACCCAAGTGCAACTTACTTATCCTGGATCTAATCTTGAGCATTTTAAAGATTGGAGTTATAGTTGATTAAACCAGTCAGCTGATTATTAAGCAAGGCATGAAACTCACTGAGGGACCTTGGGCCAGTCACTCACTCTCAGCCTAACCTACGTCACAAGGCTATGAGCATCTGTGTCACCTTGAGCACATTGGAGGAGAGGCAGACTATAAATGTAAAAAAAATGAATCCAGCAGAAAACCCTTATCTTGCTTATAAATATTATATTTACATTATATTTAAAGAGCTGTTTCCTTACTGATTCATGCTTTAAAGATCCCTCTGAAAACACATTGCTCCAATCAGGGCAAGCATGTAGAGTAATCAGAATAGTGTTCTAGATAGAGAGCACAGTTCAACAGGGAACAGTTCTGATTAAAATTAATTACACCAATTATTATTTTTCAGCCCTACAATTATGGACTGGGTTACTCAGCTATCATGGCTTACTAGCCTATATAATTTTACGTTGTTTGCACAGCACATTAGAAGTACAAGTCCAGCTCTTTTAACTGTTGATATGCCCAGGTTTGCTTTATCCCTTATAACAACTTGGCATAAACATGACGGTGTTTATGGGAGTTTCTGTCCAAAACATCAACACCAGGTTGACGTTGGCTGCTATCATACACACATACTGACCTGCTGCAACATTGGGCTGTAGTAGTCCAGGACACTGTTTGGAAACAGAGGCAGAAAGCTGCTCCCTAAGCTGCAACCATAGAATCATAGAGTTGGGAGGGACTGTGAGGGTCATCAACCCCCATGCAATGTAGGAATCTCAGCTGAAGCATCCATGACAGATGGCCATCCAACTTCTGCTGAAAAACCTCCAAGGAGGGAGAATCTTCAGCCTCCCGAGGGAGATGGTTCCACTGCCGAACAGCTCTTACTGTCAGAAGGTTGTTGGAAATTTAGTGCAGAAGACCCCTTGCTTCTGCCAACTAAATGCTCGATTGTGCTACCTGCACTGCTCTCCTTTGATGCAGTCATGCCAGATACGTGGGCTTCTGGTCTAATAGATACTTAATGTCTTCTGTGGATCTGGTGACCTGGTGAGCAGCATACCTTTGAACTCCTCATGAGAGCTGGGGATGCGCTGACAGTGGGTCGTAAGTGTGCTCCTTCCATCTGAGGTCACCGAGAAAACATTGAGCACAGGCCTGTCTCTGCAGAGCATCTGGAAAGTGCATGACTCCTTAATTTCCTTCGACTCCAGTTACTGCCCAAGATACTATGTGTTCAGAAGCTGGCTTCATCAGCAACATTTCTTCTAAGCAGAAAGTATTTCCATGATGCAGGAAGTAATTCACCACCTCCTGTGTGCAGTTTGGCAGCTAGAAGTGTGTGTGTGTGTGTGTGTGTGTGTGTGTGTGTGTGTGTTGCTTCATACAGATGTACTGTGACACAGCTCCTTACCATACACACACCATAAATACACCCAGAGAACTCTGTTTTTGTGCATGTCCTATGTACACATGGATTTTGTGCATGAGCAGCTTGACATAGGAAGTAGGCACTCGGTAGGCAAACTTATCTATGGACTCATGAGCAAAAATATCAAGCTTTCAAAATCAGGGATGTGGCAACCTGTAGCCTTCCAGCTTCTCCTGGACAACAGCTCTCCTCATCCTTGCTGGCTGGGGCTGATGGGAGTCAGGATCTGACAAGATGGAGAACCACACACATTCACCATCCATGTTTTAAATCTACATATTCACAGCAGTACCTATTGAGAGGGGGAAGCCAGTTCCCCAACATTTAAAAGCTGTAGCAGAGACTAATTCTTTGGCTGCAATCAGGCTGTGGTCATTATTTCCTATTCTGTTATGTGGTTTCTTGATCTTGAGCTGGATTCTCCAGCCTGTCTGCACAGTAGAACTAATTAGAACGCATATTTTAGACTGATGCCATTGACGAATTTGTATCCCATTTACTGATTCTCAGAAGTTCGTACAAAACTTACAAGACAGAAGGCAGCTAATTACTTGCCATCCTACAAAAATGCTTCTAGGGGGCTTTTCTGCCCATCCTATGTAACAGTGCCAGCTCTCAGCATGGGCATATATGAATTGGTACTTATTTATTTCATAATGTAAATTCCATTCTGCTAATACTTGTTTAAAGGAGCTTTAAAACGTAGCTCAGTTATGTAAATGATCAAGCACACAATCATTAAGCTTAAAACAAATAAGCTGTGTCCCATCCTAATAAAAACTATTAGTCACTAAAAAAAAAAGCATCTCTCAAAGCATGCTGAGAGGAAGTTGCATAGTCTGAATGGATATGCACTCTTTCCCCTCACATCCCATTGGAATAGTAGTACTTGTATATGGTCCTGCCAACCTAGCAGTTCGAAAGCACGCCAAAGTGCAAGTAGATAAATAGGTACCACTCCGGTGGGAAGGTAAATGGCATTTCTGTGTGCTGCTCTGGTTCACCAGAAGCGGCTTAGTCATGCTGGCCACATGACCCGGAAGCTGTACGCCAGCTCCCTTGGCCAATAAAGTGATATGAGTGCTGCAACCCCAGAGTCGGTCACGACTGGACCTAATGGCCAGGGGTCCCTTTACCTTTACCTTTATATATGAACACAACTGATCAGTCCCCAGCTCTTCCAAGCAGGACGGGGAAATACTTGGCTTCTGAAACCCATGGAGGAAAGCTACATCTAGTATAGGCAATAGGGAGCCAAATGAACCATTGACCTGGCTCTGTGTAGGGCGGTTTCCTGTGTTCTTCACTATATTTTCAGTGACTCTTTCATATAATCATAAGCATTGGAAGATACCTCAAAGGTCCTCTAGTCCAACTGCCTGACAGTGTAGGAAATCTGGTGCTGCAGCCTCACTGATAGGCAGCTATCTAGTCTCTTATTAAACCTCTAACAAAGGAGAGTCTTGTCACCTTCCACGGCACTGTGCTTCACTCAGTGTTTGAAACTCCCATTGTTCTAGGCGCATTTTGTGACAGGGAAAACTGCCACTGCTGGAAGGAAAGGAGGACCTGTTTCTGCCTCCCCACTTCCAGCTACTCTCTGAAGACTGCAGAAGAGACCCTCTTAAGAATATTAGGGGGTGGGCAGGGGAAGGACTAGACCACATGAAAAATGAACATTTTAGCTTAGTTTAGTTTAGTTGCAGTTCATTCATTTTCAGCTTTGTATTCTTGTTATTTAAAAAAAGTGCCTAGACATTCTGTTGTTGCACCCATAACCTAGGATTAAGGTGCCATTTAGCTCCTAGCTTTCATATCTCAGTTTCTAACACTGGTTTCACTGTTAAACAAGTTGAACTGTGAAGACCCTACAAGGAGGACACTGGTGCAACAGCCCTCCCCATTTGTATACAAAGCACCTGGTGTTCAAGGTACACTGCCTTTGAACATGGAGGCTCAGTAACATGGTTTGAGTGTTCAAAATTCCATTTAGAAAGCTTTACTTTGATTGTATCCTCTAGAGACCTTTTGCTAGCCTTAATGGCTTTCATAAAAAGCACTTTCAACCCCCTCTTGCAGTGCTAGTGGGAAGCAAGAGTTCTAAGGGGAGGAATGGACATAATAGTGAACAGAGTTTTTATATTTGCAGCACAGACACAGGAAAATACAATACGTTTATTTAGCAATATGTGTGAAGGAGCCTATACTATTCTCTCTTACTCCTGGATTCCAACTTACAGTGGGGAATGTAAGTGGGGAAACATGCCGTTCTTCAACTCAGAGCAGTTTTATTGTGTGGTGACACTGTGTTGATGCAGATGGCCAGGTTTTGATGCTAAGCCACTGAGCAGCCACCAAGAGCCACTATGTCTGCATCATCAAGTTAGAATAGTCTCTAAACACTGCTGCCCTGATGCTCCACAGTGAATGGTGCTGTTCCAAAATCTGGGGCCACCACAGAAAAGGCCCTCTCGCATGCTTCCACCTTGCAGACCTCCAAGGGCACTGGAGTTGCCAGCATTGCGTCTGTTGTGGATCTTAACTCCTGAGCTAGTGTATAAAGGAGGAAGTAATCTTTCAGGTATTTGGAAATCAAGCCATTTGGGGCTTTGTAGATCAAAGATAAGATATTAAAGTGGCTAGGCAGCCAATACAATTATATCAGAAGCAGTGTGATAGGAGTGCCAGTCATTAGTCCAGATGCTGTTTTGCACTAGCTGCAGCCTCTGAGCTGTCTGCTGCCCCTGTTGACCCTGCTGCCCAAGGCAGTTGCCTCACCTTGCCTTGTGGCTGGGCCGGCACTGCAAGCAAGTGGTACAGAGAGGACTGTTTTGTGTTCCTGGTGCCTCTAGTGGGCCCTGATCGATACTTAGCATCTGCCCCAGAGAATCCTAAAAATCTCAAAAGAATTTGTGGCTCTCCAATTGAGGTGGCGTCTTGCTCTTAAGACAAACAGGCAATTGAATTCCAGATACGATATTAGGAGGCAAGCAGTTCCTCCATCTTCCTCATGGCCAGGCCCAGGGGATCGATGCAGTGGAGCAAAAAGCAGGCTATTGCGATGGTTGCTGGCAGTGCATAACAAAGCTTTTTCATAATCTCTGTTTTAGATTAGGGAACGAAACTTGGTCTTTACTCCCCAATTGCCACCATCGCCACACACACTCTTTTAAGTAGCACAGATCTTTATGCTGCTGCCCACAAGCAATGATTGATTGTTTAACTGCTCTGTGTGCTCTTAAGCCAGGCGAAGATAGAGGGGGAAGCTGTTCCTGTTAATTCTACAGAGCACGCATTGAGTTCCAGTCTTGGCGCAGTTCCCATCTCCAGCGTATCTGCTGCTTGCACCTGCATCTTTATCCCCTGGTGTGCTATTTTGTCTCCCAGAGGTGTCATTCTGCAGTTCTGGACCTGTTGCTGAGGCAGCATTAGCATTTGGCAGTTGTTTTTCGTCTGGCGATCCTAAATTTTGTTCGCATGGCTGTGTGTTTTTACGTTAAGCACCAACTTAGGCTGCTTACATGATGCCCTCCTTTGTAAGAAATTGCATGTGTGGAGTACATCCATGTAGCTGCAAACACAGCAAGTCTTTCCTATGTAGGAAATCTGTTGCATTTGGAGAAGTCTTGAGGACATTTGCTATTTCAGAGTGGGTTGGGGGTTTTGGGGTTTTGTTTTGTTTTACTAGGTTCATCTCAAGTGTTGTGAGTAAACTGGTCCAGTTTGCTGATTCATCACTTGCATCAAATTCATAATTAGGCCCAATATTAATTTATTTATTTGTATAAAATGCTTAAATACAGTTTACAGGATGGAAACATACCACAATGCATTAATAAAGGCAGCCATAGACAATAAAATCATCCAGAAACACAAACGTTCAATATCAAATGACATTCGGTAACAAAATGCAACTAAAACCAATTGTGGCTCAGTTGGTCTTCCTGGGGAAGGCCAAGAACATCAGGTGTCCCTTCAGAGTTTTTGAGTAGGTCTGCTGGCCTCCAGGTGTCAGGGCATTCCAAAGGCACGGGGACCACGGTTTGACTGACTTCAGTGGGAGAAAGTAGAAAGATATCACCCTCTGGTATCATGATCCCAGCAGCTGGAGACAGAGCTGTTGCGGTCTGCTAGCTGCATTGGACCTAGCGTGCAGTCCTTGTATGGGATTGCAGGCACATAATGTGGCCATAACTGCACAGGTGAACAGGCTTTTAAGTATGAATTGCATTTCCTATCCAGTATGGGAGCTGTAGCCCTTATTTCTTTATTTGTAAGAATACTTTTCTACTGCAATTTCATACACACAAAGAGAGAGCTTTTTATTTTTTAAAAATGAGGTGCTATTACCCATCTTGATTAAAGTGGCATGGGTCCTGGCACAAAATGGCTACTGCAGGCAGCAGGAAAAACATGATGGTACTCCACACCGTGTGGGGGGGGGGTCACAAAAACATACATATTCTCCCTGCCCCCTCCCCCCGGCAATCCTTTCTCTCTGTATATAAATATAGATATGTGTGAATTGTTGCCCCTTTGAAATTTGACCTGTGCTCAAGGGAAGCCTCATAAAAAAACAAAGCCACCCAACCATTCTCTGAAATGTATCTGCAGCTACACAGATGTGCTCCCTACATCTGACGGCCAACACACAGGTTCACATGCTTGAGGCATTGCTGCCACCCACCACCCATTGTACCTGGCCCCTCCCTTCCCTAGCTGCCACTACACGGGCTTCTGCAGAACTATCCTGCCCTGAGGGACACAGAAAGAAGCAGTCAGTTTCTACTAAACATAGAAGTTTCTTTTCCATTTTATTGTAATTTTTTTAAAAAGCAGTGTTTATTGCTGCAATAAGCTTATGTAAACCACTTTTTTATGTACACCGGAGAAGCAGTATATAAATACCTCAAATAAATGAATAAATGCACACTCACAACCCCATGTGAAAACAACCAGAATTGCAGATCACCCTCTAGCTGTGAAAAAGAGGCATGTCCACATAAGCCATGGCAGTGTAAAGTTTTCAACCATCACCTAAAATTTAGTATTAAAAGATGCCTAGTGAATCTCTGTCGGAAGAGCGTTCCATAAGACTGGGTCAGCGATACTGGAGGCTCTATTTCATGTTCATATCAATGAGCCTCACCAACACAGGGCAGAGGGGATGGGCACAGCCAGAGATGCTCCTGCAAATGATCTCAGGGAGGGTTCAGGTGGTCGCTGAGGCCCAAGCTTATGCAACCCTTAAGCATTCCATTTTGTCCCAAGTCATTCTGAGCCCATATAGTGCACTTACAGAACTGCTGCTAAAAAGAACTCTTAAGGATTTCACCTTCCATTGTTCTTTTAAAGTTTCTGGTCCTTAACATTACAAAGGTAAGCTTTAAAGTGTGAGTGATCTCTGGCTCTGTTGCACCAGAGGGATGCTGAGCAGAATTCCTCCCATCTGCTGCCTCTCACTTCCTGCTCCTTCCCAGGTCTAGCAGAAGCCGAACGTTGACCTGACAAATGCATGTCCCTGTTCAAAGCAGCAGTGTGCCCTAGAAACCACCGAGAATGAAGACATCACTCTTCCTGTCTAAGGGAGATTTATATGTGGCTGCTTCTGCTGCCTGACTCCACACTGATTTTGCTTCTCCCAGCCTTTCACTGCCTGGTATCTTATTGCCTGCCTGTTTTCAGTCTTCAGCAGCTTCCTCTTTAGCAGTGGGCTGATCAGCTCCTTGGCCGTAGTGTGAGGTGTTCTGCTTGCGGGAGGGAGCTGGACCAGGAAGCGCCAGTCTGGGTTGTTGTCAGCATTGCTCTTTCCTTCACTGTGATTTATTCGTTGTTATATTTATAGTCAAAGGCGCCATCTTCTCCGGATGATTGAGGGGGCCCAACGCGACGTCTTGGCACCACTCGTGTGATGTCACAGGACATCCTGACATCACATGTGTGATGTCATGAGGAGCCAGAGGGTGGAGCCAAATCACTCTGAGCAGTTTGTGTGTGTGCACAGCCCTCAAAGTCCCCCCCTTCTTGGGGACCCAACTAGGCCTGCCTCCCTCCCTCTCTCCCTGCATGTAGCTCTTGTGTGGGGCTTTCTCGGCTGGTGGCTGGTGGGTAAAGTAATGGGGAGTTGCCATTGCAGCTCCTTGCCAGGGACTCAAGGAGCCCTAGATATTCCTCTGTTCAGATCAGCTCTCCTCATAGTATCTTGTGATTACATATAATCATTTTTCCATGTCTTTCTTAATTAAGACTTTGAGCAATTTTCCTGTTCGTTAAATGTTTCCCAGCATCCTCTTTCATCCGTCTACAAAACAATGCAAGATGAAGCAAAATTGCCACACCTAGCAGATTTTATTTTAATGCATACAGTGTTTCATGCATCCCATCAGTCTATTCTTTCAGCATTCCAGATAGAACAGGCATCACATAACAGTACTGTACTGGAAAGCATTTAGTTGGTTCTGCACAGTAAAAGTTAGGCACGAGCCTTTCCAATTTAGCTAGACCACAGGCTCAAAAGAAAAAGGAATCTTTAAAATGATACAGTTTTATAAAATTATTATTTTCTCCATCATGCCTACTAGTTAGGAAGGTAGTAACAGTGCCTTCAGGATAAGAGGCCGCATTGGAAAGCCCAAGTGAATAGAGATCTACACAATAGAGATCTTTCCCGTGCAAGCGTTCATGCCTGATGCATGGCTGCTGGGCAGATCCAGAGGCAGGTTCTGCCCCCCCCCCCCCAATTCTAAATGCAGTTCTTCCTGCAGTGTATGTGGCAGCCTGAGTATATTTAGGCTTTTTTCTTTATTTGACAGTTGTATAATTCAGAATGTGAGGCCAGTTTCTTTAATGCAGCCTCTTTTGCAAATAGGCAACTTATATGCACCTAAAGCCAAAATCGTGTATAGTGAAAACACATTGAGTTCAATAGGGGGTGGGATTACAAAAGTATTTTCCCTGAATTTCCGCCCCCTTTTTATTTATTTATTTAGCCAACTCCTAAAGCTGAAAGCACAAGTTAAATGTGCGTGAATTGCGGGATTACTGTAGCAAACATAGGAAAACTTTTTTTTCCCTGTTGAAAGCTGCTATTGTGTTAGCTTATTAACAAGTCCATCCGTCTCCCTTTTCTAGACATTGGCTGCAATTCTAACCTCATCTACATAGAAGCAAATCATACTGAATTCAGTGGGTCTTACTCCTAGGCAAGTGGGATTGGGATTGCAGTCAGATTCAAACTTCTTCTTTTTTTAAAAAAAGGATGGTTTTGCCTGGTTCTCTATGCAGAATTAATTGCATGTCTTGAATCACTAGATTCTACAAGTGTTACAGTCAAAATGCACCCACTCCACCAGCTGCTATCCAGTTTTATTGATGCCTCTTATAGCTGTCCTTCCTGGTTTTTCTGCATTTTGCTAACTGATTATAGCCTTTTATGAGGTTAGCAAGATTATCGTCTCACCTCTGTAACACAAAACCATAGAACACAACAAGGCTTCCTTTATTTTACCTAAAGGCATTTGACTTGAAGTTGTTTTCTATTTTTATTTTTTAAAGATTTTATCCCACTCTTCCTTGAAGGAGTTTAGGCAAATATACATGGCTGTCCTTCCAGTAGGTTAGGTGGAAATACTGTTTTGCCCAAAAGATACCCCAGTTGAGCTTTAAGGCCAGGCTAAAATCTCCATGTGAGATTGGAACATGGTTCTAGTCTAAGGGCAGAGCCATACTGTGGGTATTTGGAAAGCTCCGAGGGAGGTTATTTGAGGATTTGGAGTTAGGTGTCATCAGCATAGTGGGGGTGGACAGTTCTGTTCCTTTTTTATATCAAATACAGGTGAAGTGATGTGTTGAAAAGGTGGTTGAAATCAATAATGGGCTCAATGGGGTGCCAGTAAACTGGGTCATCCTATTGGCTGGTGATAAAGTTGGTCAAAGACTTGGGATACGGCTTGTTCTAGGTTGGGTTGCACTGCCCCCAAAGCAGCCTTCGTCAACCCTCCAGCGCTTTTGGACCTATTTGCTCTGGCCAGCACAGCTGTCAATGGCAGATATAGTCTAAGACAGCTGGAAGGTGTCAAGTCCCAAGGCTGCCCTAAAGAATCAAACTTGGTACTATTAGTTCCAGCCCTGCAGACACTCACGTGTCATTTATAGCGTAAAGCACCTCTAGACAAAGTTGATTGGTTTATAGCTGTGACTCATACTCTGTTAGCATTCAGGTGTGACTACAGTAATGCACTATATGAGGAAGTGCTCATGAAAGTTTAGTAACTTTGATTGGTCCCAAATACAGCTGCTACTGTGCAGATTGGTAGAAATAGGAGGCAGTATGTCTGGTCCCATATTAACATCACCAATATTTTTAAGATTGGGACGGTAAACCTGGTGATCTCCAGATGTTGATGGACTCCAGCTCTCAACATCTCCAGCCAGAATGGCGAAGGGTCCATGATAACGGGAGCTGTGGCCCTCTGGGTATTGCTGGACTGCAGGTTCCCTACCCCCTGGATGGTTGTTTTTTTTAAAAAAAATGGAAACCCACCTTTACTTTTGGAGGTAAAGTAGTGGCAACCAGAGACGGGGCCTTCCTTCTCTGTGGTGGTGCCTCAGCTGTGTCTCCTTTATACATTACTCTGATTCCTACACTGATTGTTTTCAGGTACCATGTAAACATCTTGTTGTACCGGAGGTCCAAGTGCTCAACTCTGCTGGTAATAATAATAATATAATAATAATTTATTATTTATACCCCGCCCATCTGGCTGGGCCTCCCCAGCCACTCTGGGCGGCTTCCATAAAAACCAAAAATACAATAAAATATCACATGTTAAAAACTTCCCTGAACAGGGCTGCCTTAAGATGTCTCTTGAATGTCAGGTAGTTATTTATCACTTTGACATCTGCTGGAAGGGCGTTCCACAGGGTGGGCGCCACTACCGAGAAGGCCCTCTGCCTGGTTCCCTGTAGCTTTGCTTCTCGCAATGAGGGAACCGCCAGAAGGCCCTCGGCGCTGGATCTCAGCGTCCGGGCAGAATGATGGGGGTGGAGACGCTCCTTCAGGTATACTGGACCGAGGCCGTTTAGGGCTTTAAAGGTCAGCACCAACACTTTGAATTGTGCTCGGAAACGTACTGGGAGCCAATGCAAGTCTTTCAAGACCGGTGTTATATGGTCTCGGCGGCCGCTCCCAGTCACCAGTCTAGCTGCCGCATTCTGGATTAGTTGTAGTTTCCGAGTCACCTTCAAAGGTAGCCCCACGTAGAGTGCATTGCAGTAGTCCAAGCGGGAGATAACCAGAGCATGTACCACTCTGGCGAGACAGTCCGCAGGCAGATAGGGTCTCAGCCTACGTACCAGATGCTGGTGTTTTTAATCTGCAGAAAACTGTACATTTCTGTTTAGTCCTGTTATAATATATGTGTGTGCGATATAGTTTTTCTTTTAATGCACAATGCCTCAAAGGCTACAGTTGGACGGTGGGATGTCTATATTTTAAATAACGAAACTGCTTTTTTTCTCTCTCTCTCTTTTTGGTCCAGGTTGGCTCAGTCTCTGTTCGCCCTCTTTGTGTCATCACTTGCGATCTCTGTGGTTTTTGCCATCATCCCAGTCTGCCACAATGTGGTGGTGCTTGCAGTGGTCATGGCCGTGGCTGGCCTGGCCATGGGCTGCATCGACACCCTCTCCAATATGCAGCTGGTGAAGATTTATCAGAAGGACTCTGCTGTCTTCCTGCAGGTTAGACAAGTAACAGGGGGCGGCTGGCCCCCCTTTTTAACTCTCTCTAGATGCTTGGAGATTTTTTTCCATCTTGAGCCCTTGTTAGGGACCCACACATGTTGGCTGGCCTGGTATCCTTGCACCCTCCCACCAAGGAAGGAGTTGGCCATCTCCTCTGATTTGCCACACTGAATGTGACCATTAGTGAGGAACTCCTGCCAGCGCTGCCATTTTTTAGCAGGAGAGGAGGATGAAGGGTATGTTTCTGTTTTCCTGAACACCAGAGGCACTTGGAAAAACTGGCCAGTCTTGCTGCTTTCTTGGGTGGCTCTGGAATCAATGCAGCCAGAAGAAAAGTCCCTACCCTGTCTTTAAACTTGGCAGAACGGTAGGACTCTCCCTAATTCAGGACTAGTGGCCAGAACAATCTGCAGTCACCAATGGCAGGTGCATTTGTGGACCTTTGATCTTTCCTTGTGTCCCAAATCCTTGTTCGTCTCTGTCCACACACACACTGTATTTTGTAAGGTTGAATGCTACCCCTATTGTACAGCTAGAATCGTTGAGTCACATCAGGACAGAACCTCTCCTGCTTTCAGCTTAACATTTAATTGTGAAACTGGAAACAGTTTCCAGACATCACTTTCCAAAAGAAGGTGCAATTTAGCATCAGAATCTAACCCACAGAGTGTTCCTTAGTTGCTTGGATTGTTCCTTCATTGCTGTGCTGCCTCCATGTTCTGCCCATCTTTCACATAGACAGTGAAGATCACCAGCGCATATGTCTTTTGAGAACACAGGAACTGAATGCCCTCTGTAAGCACATCCCATTACCTCACACATGCACAACGTCCTGTGCACAGAAGATGGTGGTGTAGCAACACTTGCATCAACATTGTCTTCCTGAAGTTATTTGCACCATTATTAATCTCACTCTAAATAAGCAGGTTCAGATATAACTACTCAATTCTGTTTTGGAAGAGTTCATGCTGACATTGAATATCTGCACAGAAGCTGGTCTGTGTAGGTATTGCCAATTTTGTCTGTCTTGGGGCATCTCTGCACAGCCCATGTCCCCATCCACATGCTTTGACATGGACTCAAAGTGGAAGAAGCAGCACTTTTCTTAAAAAATGCTTAGGGGTACTCTCATTTTCCTACTCATATTGAAATACTGCCCCTCAGTGAGGTCAAACTTAGATCCACAAAATGTTTAGGGGTATGCATACCCCTGCATCCACCCCCCCAGCAAAAAAGCATGCGAAGAGGTAACCCTGTGGTGCAAAGCTGGCTCCCTTCACACTCACCCAATACTATTGCAGCAGTGATGCCATCTTAATTGTGCTAGCTGAAGTCCTAGTTCATACTGTTTGCAGCACATCATATGTCTGCACACACAATACGCCAGTCACTTGTATCACAGCAGCAAGAGCACTTCAGTTGCTGAGGATCACATATAAAATCATTTGCAGACCTAATGAAATTACACGTTCTAACCCACAAAGGATTTGTGTGCCATTAAAAGTTGCATGTTGGGAGTTTTTTGGAGATAATGCAGCAGTGGTGATGGGAGAAGGCTTGTCCCAGGAAGGATGCTAGAGCAGAACCTTCTGAGTTGAGGGTTCTTACTGTTAAGGGTTCTAACGTGCTGTCAGAGGTGCTGTGTGTGCCTTGTTGCTGGACATCATAAGGATATTTTCTCATTCCTTTGTGTAGGCCCTTCATTTCTTTGTGGGCTTTGGTGCCCTGCTGAGCCCTCTGATAGCAGACCCTTTTCTCTCGGACACCAACTGCATCCTGACAAACAGCACGGCCACTGGCAGCAGCAACCTCCCTCACATCCGGAAGTCGCTCGTCCCCCATCATCCTGGAAACTTGTCACACTACGACCTGCCAACAAAAGGGCTGGTGGTGACGCGGGTGTCTTACGCCTTCTGGATTATGGCCTTGATCAACGTAAGTAGTGACACCCTCCTCCTGGCTGATCATTCCAGCCCAGCGCTTAAAGTGGTTTGACCAGTAGGGCAGCGGGGGGGGGGGGGCAGGGATGTGTCTCTTGGCCGGCTTCTTCAGAGGAGCCTGCATAAGGCGGTGTGTCAGGGAAAGTAACTTGATTCCACTTTGCACGTCTAAAACCGTTTTTGGTTTTATGTTGGCACCAAATCAGCTCTTCTGTCTTCCTGCCTTCATTGTTCTCTCATTAAAGTGAAATAGTATTGAAAGAAATGTTAACTGCAACAGAATGTGGCAGTGTGGGATGCTGCTGTCCAGGATTTCAGCCACTGTGTTCCATCATTCGTCGTTCTTTCCATTATCCTTTCCCACATCTACCCACACACCCCATGCAGCCAGTCAGCGTTCTCTGGCCTCTGGGCTTGTTCAGTTCTCATTGGGCCATTTTGAGAGTCCACACCAGGTTTATTTCTTTAAAAAAAATTTAAAAAATTATACTTCTGCAAATCTTTGGGCTTTAATATTTTATATTTTTTGTATTACGATCAATTAAAATCCACTTTGATACCACCTTTCATTCAAAAATATCAAGGAGGTTTACAGCCATCTGAAATACAAGCTTATTAAGATCAATACTTTTAAAACCACAAACACAATATAGTCAATACCCTGCTAATATCCACCTATTGCCAAGCAACACACAGCTACGTTGCCCCCATTAGCCACTGAAATGAAGTCAGAAATGCTAATGGAGGTCCAAAGAGCAAAGAACTGATCAACCACTTTTGAGTGGCAGCACAGGCAGTGATAACCTTGGCCTGGAAAACACTAGAAGGAATTTATTTAGACAGGGGGCACAGACAGGCATGGCAAATCACCCTCCTGGGAAAGTTGACCTTTGTTATGAAGGTCTCTAGGACAAAATAAGCATGACAAACCTATGGCACGATTTTATTGTGTACGCATACCATAGGAAACACAGGCAATCACCCCCCTTAGCATATAGAAGGCTTTGGACATACTGATATCAGGGGCATTGTTGCCTTTCCGCTTTTCTTCCTGCTTTTGGAATTGCCTGTGTGTAGCTTCCAGTCTTCCTGCTGGTTAGCATGAATCAAAGGGCTCTGTGTTGCTTTGGACGTATGGTTGTGTTTCTGTTGGGGTGTGAATGATCTGCACATACATGCATGTGCAAAAGCAGTTGACGTGAAACTCCAGTGCAGCCTTCCCCATCCTGCTGTAGCCTCCAGACGGTGTTGAACGCCATCTCCTGTCAACCCCAGCCAGCATGGCCCATGGTCAGGAATGGTGGGATCTGTAGTTCAGCAAACTTTGGGGACAAATGTTCTAGAGAGGGGGCACTACAGCCCTGTTCACCAAACTCCTCCCGAGATTCCGCACAAGCCATAAGTGTGGCAAGCTTTTGTCTGGGAATCAAATGGAGAAGTGGAAGGTTTTCACTGTCTCTGTAAAAGTAGGGATTCTCACAAGTTCCCTTCTCCAGGAAAATTTGGTACTGCAGGCAGAGCCACCCCATACATTTAAGCACACCCAATGCAAGTTAAAAACATGTGATTTCCCCCAAAGAATCTGGGGAATTAAGAGTTTTCCCCTCACACAGCTACAGATCCCAGTACCCTAAACAAATTATGGCTCCCAGGATCTTTTGGGGCAAGTCATGTGCTTTACATGTATGTTTAATGGTGTGGATCTCCATCATTGAGTCTCAGCAAATGTGCTTAGTGCAGCCTGGCTAAGCTGGGTGGCAGGAACGCCTCCATCTTGAACATTGTCTTGTATGGTACAGCCTCCACTGTGAGCATTATGCATGGAACAGCTGTCACACATGCCTCTTGGTTTCTAAGATGATAATACTCACTATGCTTGATTCATGATGAGAGGTAGGAAAGACTTGGGAGACAAAGGGGAATATTAAAGGAAATGGAAATGCTTTTTTAAAGCATCTCTGTTATTAAGGTTCTTGCTGGTTTTTGAGTGTCAAGTTCAAGCACAGGCTCTTCTCTTCTCTTCTCTTCTCTTCTCTTCTCTTCTCTTCTCTTCTCTTCTCTTCTCTTCTCTCCATCCCTCTCTCTATCTTTTCTCCCTATCTCTCTTCTCTCTAGCCTCATTCCCTGTGCTTTGCAGTTAGTTATGAACTAAACCAGTTATTCGAGCTCTGTGAGAAGCAGGGCGAGATTCAGAAATATTACTGCCACGTTACTGAGAAAATATAGGTGTAAACTAAGCAAACAGGACAAGAGTTCACATTTAGCGAAAGGCTTTGTTTTCTTACATCATTGATTTGTCCTCACCTTGCCAGCTTCTCCTTGCCAGCTTCTCCTTGCCAGCTCTGGCACTGAACCTAACCTGGCTGGTCCCCTAAGCTGCCTGGATGGGAGACTGTTTGGGAAATAATATAAGCCACACTGAACTTCTTGGATGAACAGAAGGATGCAAAAATGTCATGCCAGAGTTTTTAACTGGCTTATCAGAATACAGTAAGATCCCTGGTGCTCACTGCCCAAATTTTCCCCTCCTCCTTTTGTCACACTGGGAAGGTGAAAGCTACAAGAATGAGCTAAGAATAAGCCATGGTTTGTTCTTGGCTTGTCCCTGTTGTTTGTTTGAGAAGAGCAAGCAAGGAATACTGGTTTGCCTGTAACGGTTTGTTCCCAGCACAGCAAAGGAAGGGTGGGCATCAGTGATCTGTGCAGTGTTCACCAGCATGTTTGCTGTTAAGATGCAGATTAACTGTGCCTTATGCTTATGTGTGTCCTTGGGTTATTGCACACTTCCCGTTTCCTTGACTGCTGAGAAGATCCAGGGACAGGGCTGCCTGGTTTGGATGAAAGAGCATCTCAAGACACAGGGTATCTTTGCCTCTATAGTTTTACCTAGAGCAAAAATTACAAACAGCAGGTGTTCCTATGAGGCAGCTGGTCTGCTGGCCCACATCACATCTTCAGGGTGAGACTCCCTAATTCAAAAATAGGGTTACAGCTGTTGCTGAACTACAACTCCCATCATCTCTGGCCATTGTTCATAGCAACTGGGGTTGGTGGGACTTTGAGCCCAACAGTGTCTGGAGGGCCACAGGTTTCCCATGTCTGCCCTATATCCCAGCTTTAGTGAACATGTAGTTCATTTTCTTCTCCATGCGTGCGCACACACACCCAGTTTTTCTTGCAAACTGATATCTGTTCATGTGCAGACACACTTCTGCCCTTTTCTCTTAGCCAGGATGGGGACAGGTGAAGTCTCTTTCTCCAAGACCTGGTAGGTGTCTCATTCAACCCAGATTTCTGACCGTCTTTTGACCATTCAGTTGCAGGAGCTAACTGTTCTGGGCAGAGAGCCAGCAATCTCTGGCTAGTAGCCATAACAGTATTGCGTTATTAGGTAATTAGTGTCAGTCCCGCACCCCGAATACATTCAGAATGTATTTCTGGATACATTAGAAAAGTATTCTGAATACATTTTGGAGGTATTCTAAAGCAGCATTTTGGTACCAAATTATGACTGAACTTCAGCAGCCGAAGTAATTTTTTCTGGGTAGCATCTCCATAAGTTCTGTTGCTAGAGGGACAGTTGGTTATATTTATTTCCTCCTGATATCATAAGCCTCTTCTTTTTAAAGATATCCCATACAATATGCTTGCATAATTTTTTAACACTTCGCAGCCTCTGCAAGGATTTCTAGCCCTTGGGTGGGCGTTGAAACTTCTATTTTCTGCCTCGCCTGTGAAATATTAGAACCACCTGCTTGTATGCCAGATCTGATGTAGTCAAGCTAAACATATGGAGCTGGTTGGATAAGGAGGACATGAATGTTCTCTGCCTAAAGAGGAGGCTGGCGAAAAGCTCCAGCCTGAGATTCTGCAAAATGCAACAGAAGCACTATAACCAGGTTCAGTAAAAAGTGCAAAATCTCTGGTCACAGAGGAAAGAACAGGTGAAAAATGAGCATCAACAGTCAACATATTACATGGAATTTATTAAAATGATGTGAATCATGTAGCTTCTCTTTAGTAGCGGAATACAGGGCAGTTTACAATATACAAAACAAAAATATGTAAGATAGTGACAAACAAAAACAGTTTAGAAGGCCACTGATTGCTTAATTAGCCCATGGCCTGGTTGTAGAGGAACATTTTTGCCTAACACCTAAAGATATGTAACGAAGGTGCCAGGTGAGTCTGCCTGGGGACAGCATCTCACAAGCAGGAAGCCACCACAGAAAAGGCCTTTTCTCATATTGCTGCCCTTTGTGGAGGAGGCACATGAAGAAGAGCCTCAGATGATGATTGCAAGGTCAGTTAGGCTCAAGACACAGGAATTACTGAATCCCATTGCTCAGGGAAGACAATATTGCATTGGATAGCTCCTGCATCTAGCAGAGCCTTTGCACAGCAGCTTTTGAGACAGAGCAGTTGTATCTGATAAGTGGGAACTTAAAATTTCAGCAGTGGTACTCTTAAAGGTCCACAGTCATTCTTAAATTGCCTGAGTGCTGGTTTTGGGCAAGGTTTGTGTGTAAGTTCATTAACCCTCTCCCCTGGTTATAGAAACGAGCAGTTGAAGCACTCTTAAAACAGGTCTTGGCTAAAGGGAGAACCTCCCGCCCCATGAACTCAGAGACTTTGTCATAGTTGGCACCTGAGCACGGAAACACTTGACAGCTCTGCTGAAAATGGTTACGTTTTTCTTCCTGTTACACCAACCTGTTGAGTAATAGAACCTGGAGGTGAATGCAGCAGGTGACAGCAAAAAGAGCAACTGGGCTTATCTCAATGTGTTGCGTGAACAAGCAAGTCCTCCTCTGTGCTGCCTGATGCGCAATTCAAGGCAAGCCTTTGGGGGCCTTTCTAAAAATGGACCCTTGTCCCAAAGGCTTTTGTTTGTTGAAGCAATGGATATGGCCATATGTTGGTAATGAAGTAATGAAGAAAACAAGGGACTTTTTAAAAACTGGGATGATAGTCCATAGAAATCTCTGTGTTTGGGGAACTCAGAAGCTTATACAGTCATACCTTGGTTGTCGAACGCCCTGAAACTCGGACATTTTTGCTCCTGAATGCCACAAACCTGGAAGTGATTGTTCCAGTTTGCGAACGTTTTTGCGAACGAAGGTCCGATTGGGCTTCCACAGCTGCAGCCAATCAGAAGCCGTGATTTGGTTTTCGAACGTTTTGGAAGTCGAACGGACTTCCAGAATGGATTTCGTTCAACTTCCAAGGTACGACTGTATCTATATCTATAACCTCACTTCTTACGGGGATATACTATATCTGGGCTATTTTCCTGAAGGTCAAACACACCAATAAACTGAGTGCATTTTGCTGAAAAATATGCCCACATATTGGTAGAGGCACCTTGAAATGGGATCATGACTTTTTTAGAATTGGGACAGAGGGCAGGAGGTACTAAGTGAGGGTGGGGGTGCTAGTCTTCTGCTTACAGTAGACAAACGAGGCAAAATTTGTACTTTTTTATACAGTGGACGCTTGGGTTGCGAACGTGATCTGTACGGGATGCACGTTCGCAACCCGCAGCGTTCGCAACCCATGTCTGCGCAGGTTGCGATTCGACGCTTATGCGCAAAGTGCAATTTAGCACTTCTGCGCATGCGCGACCGCCGAAACCTGGAAGTAACCCGTTCCAGTACTTCCGGGTTTCGGCGGTCCGTAACCCGAAAAAAAGGCAGCCTGAAGCGGCTGTAACCCGAGGTATGACTGTACTAGCAGCAAGCTTTTTCTTGAGCAAGCTTGGAGGTAGAGCACTAAATAAAAACAAATGGGTGATGGGTCAAGGGATATAATGGGAGAGGACCAGTTCAGTATGAGAGTATCTGCTTTGCATGCAGAAGGTCTCAGGTTCAATCCCTGGCTTCTCCTTTCCTCTACTAGTTGTTTGATATGCAGAGATTTATCAAATGAAGATATTCCGGAGCCGGCTGTAGGGAAAGGTTCACCTGCCAAATTTTCCGTGACAGACTGCTGTAAATAGCACAGGAGCAGGGCCAGAAGAAAAAGCTGGCAACTGAAGTTGCATCACTCAGCCCCTGATGATCACCTGAAAATTACCCAGTTCAAGGCACCCTTAGATTTGTGTGTGTGTGTGTTTATCATGTCCAATGTGCATGGCTGAACACCACTGGTGTTTTTAAAAATTTGGTGTGTGATTTACTCCTAGCGGCAGATGTGCGACCAACAGAACCCTTGATGTTCAGAAGAGCAATGTCACCCAAGTGTGAAACTGCTAGTTTTGTTAGAGAGGCAAAGACCTACTTACTTAAATACTATTATACTTTTCAGATCAGATCAAATTAGCTGTTTGGACCATATGCCAGCAATAACAATAAATACTTGTTATACGGCATACCGAATGTGAATTCATAATTAAGCCAACCCACTGCATCCACAGGATAGCAAAACCTCTTAGATGAGCATTCTCTGCCACAAAGACATATGATAGGTAGAGCCACCTTTTCCGTGACCTTTTTCATCAATGCACAGGCTGGGTTTTGCTTCGCATTGTGGGCAGAGCATTTAGCCATGAAATGATTTTGCTGTTTGTTTAGGCTGGTGAGGCCTGTGCCAAGGCCTCGCATTAAACAGTGTACCAGGAGGTCTAGTATATTACCCCAAAGCAAGCATGCCGAGTTGTGAGATCCTGTAATAAAATGCCTTGGCCCTGCCTGTGTGTATCTTGGCAGATGAACCCAGCTGTGGAAGCCAAACAAGCTCATCAGCACCATTCAGCCTCCCCTCCCCCCCCCTTTTTCTTAAAGGTGAAAAACACAAGCAGATATTGAAAAGGGGTCGTTGTGCCTGTGAAACACTTGGATGGACTTAGAAGAGGGATTTCACCCAAGCATAATATTCAGTTGTCCATCTGAGACTGTGCTATAATAAATCTGTTAAGTCTTTCAGGGGCCACAATATTATGTTATTTTCCTTTTTTTAACAAAGAAAAAGAAAGAGTTGCCTGCATGGAAGCTTCACTCCCTCCAAGTGGAGGCCTAGCTCCCTTGCCCCAGATGTTTTGAGTGGGGGTTGTGCTTATTCAGGAGGGGAGAGGAAAGCACAGCACTCTGCCCATGCTCAATAACATTTGTTGCTTTTTCTTAACATTTGGATGCCTTCCTACCAAGACTTTTTGCACCTGGAACTTTGCAAAATAAAAATTGCATTTGCAAAACTGATCCTTCCACCTGTGTGTTTCCAACGTGGTTGATCTGTGGATTGTTTCTCCTCACCTGCAAGATGGCTGCCCCAGCACCACTATTGCAGAAGTCAATGGTGCTCCCACTATCGGGGAGGCAGAATGCCATCTGCCATGTGGCATGACAGTTCAAATGCTAGACTAGATCTAAAGGACCCCTGGGCAGTTAAGTCCAGTCAAAGGCAACTACGGGGTTGCGGCGCTCATCTCGCTTCAGGCCGAGGGAGCCAGAGTTTGTCCACAGAAAGCTTTCTGGGTCATGTGACCAGCATGACTAAACTGCTTCTGGTGGAACAGAACACCGTGACGAGTGCTAGAGCGCACAGAAATTCTGTTTACCTTCCCTATTTATCTACTTGCACTGGTGTGCTTTCGAACTGCTAGTTTGGCAGGAGCAGGGACAGAGCAAAGGGAGCTCACCCCATCACACGGATTCGAACTGCCGACCTTCTGATCGACAAGCCCAAGAGGCTCAGTGGTTTAGACCACAGCGCCACCTGCATCCCAGATGACACCCATATTCAAATCTTCATTTGTTAATGAGGCTGGGGGCAGGACAGGGAGATCTTGAGCCTTTCAGCCAAAACTACCAAGCAGGTCTGTTGGAGGCTTAATTGAGAGGGGAAAAGAACAATGTATAGTGTTCTTGGAGGCAGGGTAGGGTGGAAATGAAATAAATACATAAATCACAGCCCTGTGCATTATAAAATTGCTTTGGGCATCGTTTTATGGAAAATCAGGACCAAACAGCAACTCCTCTTGACTAAATATTGATTTCTCAATAAATACATGATAAGTACCCACACTCTTCTGAGAGAAGCTGTCTGTGCAGGTATGCAGGCTTTAGATCTCATTTGTTCTCATAGCTCTACCAGCAATAGCCCCAAATTTCTCTTTAAGTTTTAATTTCTGGAAAAGGAGGATATATGGCAACCATAGAATGCATTCTGGAGCTTTGTTGATACTTCTGAAGTTCTGGAACAGTAAGCCTGCAACCTACGCACATTGAACGTGTGCATTCAGTTTTACGTGAATGAAAGGGTTGGGGTTCCAGGGGAAATGACATTGGCAATCAGAGCTGCCATTGCACCCAATGAATTTTGACTCTACATGATTTTGGCTTTAGGTGCGATCCACAGAATGTAACCTCTGGGTAAGTTGCGGGCTTACTGTAATTGTGGATCAGGATCAAAGTTCTGAGTAGGGTTTTCAGCGTCCTGACTATTGGCTGATACTGGGAACTTTCCAGGGGTGTGTTCAGAAACTTTCACCCCAAGGAATTCTGGCAGTTGCAGCTTCAGGGCTCAGAATGTGGCTTGCATGGGCAAAAGTTGTGCCAGCTGCCCCCTGCAAAATGAACCATGCAGATCTAGCAGACAGTAGTGCTGAAGATTCCATTAGGGTCACTTTTCCCCCCTAAGAGCAGTATCCAATATTTCAGCATAGGCAATATGGCTCGTACTCCCAGTAGTGTTTGCTGCTCTATAGGCAGA
Organism: Podarcis muralis; assembly: GCF_964188315.1. NCBI lineage: Eukaryota > Metazoa > Chordata > Lepidosauria > Squamata > Lacertidae > Podarcis > Podarcis muralis. The sequence continues at coordinate 61,476,772 of NC_135659.1, forward strand.
AAAGGAGCTTTGGCCAACAACAGATTAGCAGACCTTGGAGGTGCATCATAAGCTACTGAATGCTACCTTTAAAAATTATCATTTCAGCTTTACTGCACCAGCACTTAAACCAGAAGCAGGAGACGGTTGTGCGTGTAGGGTTTGTGTGTCTGTGATATCTGTAGACTGTAATATCTGAAGGCTGTGCTGCATGTGTTTTCTCTAATTTGGCTTTGTTTATTTTTAGAGGAGCTAGCAGAAGAAAAGCTGTAGCAAAGATTCTAATTACCATTTTCTTGCTTTTGAACTGGACTAACATGCTGACCCAGTTAAGCAAATCACCGCAATTTGGGGATAATCTTCCAACCTTTGCTCACAAAGGTGACACTAGATGAGATTCCTCTTCACATACTGTATTTAATTCTCTGTGTTCATTAAAATCCAAGCCTTCCATTTGTCTTGAGTTTTCCATTCTTGGGAGCCTGAGATTGATTTCCTCATTTTATTCTGGAGCATTGTGATGGCTTGTGTGCAATTCAGAGACCAAATCTTATTTATATCCCACAGGGATCCCACAAGAAGATTAATAGGGATATTTTGTATGCTACTTTAATGTTTGGTGGTGCTTTTCCCCAGCCAGAACTCACCTTTGCAGCATTTGCAAACGAGGTCACTATTGCCATTTCACAAAGTAAAGGCTGAGACAGTAGGGGAAATACAGGATACCGGCCTTATACATGTCTAGCCTGCTGTTCTCCCAAAGGGCAGCGTGAGGTCTGTTTATTCTGCTCTGATTTTTGTGGCCATTAACGCAAACTGCTCCTGACCTCCGGAAGGATTCTAACTATTAGGGGAAAACGTTTTTCTTCCATGGGACCGAACTGGCTGTTCTTGTTCCTATTGTTCTGTGAACAATGGAGGGCTCTTAAATGAATTCAGCTGAGGAGGGGGAATCAAGAGGGAGCAAATGCTCCATACATTGAAAGAATACCTCCAGCCAACAAAAACCAGGAAATGTGCACTTGCAGCTCCTGCTCATTCACAGAGGAGAGCAAAAACAATATATGTGAAACCAGCTGGTAATGACAGACGACCTGGCTTCTGCCATCAGTCTGGTGGGGAGAGGAGGAAGATGGCTTCATTTATTCCTTTCATGCCCCACCACCATCCCACACATGAAAGAATACACCCAAGCAGATATTAACACTGTGACATTTCAGAGTTTTAAATTCATATGTTCTGTTTTGGGACCGCAGAGGAACAGCAGAGGGCGCTGCTTCTGTGTACCTGAACACAGAATTACACAGCGGTCTCTACAGTAAAGCAGGACTGAATTGTCCCATGTGAAAGCTTAGGCAACGCCTGTTCAGATTTGTGGGGAGAGAGGCGAGGAGACACCGTGGCTTGTAAGCCCCTGCTTTCTAAATGTGTAGCTTCTCAAGGCAGCTTGGGTTGGACACAAACGCTGTGGGCATCTATGCTGCTCGCCTACCATCTGCTGGCAGAGCAAGAAATGGCACTGCATTCTGGACGTCAATATATCAGCTGAAAACGGGTGTATTCTTTATAACTCACAGGGAAAGTTAGGTTTTAAAAAAGGGAATGAGCCATTTAGTGGTGGTGAGCTGCAGGAGGAGGTCTTTCCAGAAGATGTCTGAAATGTTAAGTTCCAGGTTAAGTTTTTTGCAGCTTGGTTTGCCGGGAGTCCCAGTATACCAGGGCAGAACTGAGGAACCTCTTTCTTTCTCTTTCTTTCTCTTTCTTTCTCTTTCTTTCTCTCTCTCTCTCTCTCTCTCTCTCTCTCTCTCTTTCTCTCTCTCTTTTCTTGTGCAGTGGGTGTTATTGTTACAAAACTGTTGATTTTAAAGTTTTATAGCCCACATTTCATCAACTCAGCTACAAGCAATGTTGCTGGACTCGCAGCCCCAGTGTGAAACAGAGTGCCAGACTTGGACCTGGGAGGCCTGGGTTCAAATTCCTGCTCAGCCATGAAACTCACTGGGTAGCCTTGGGCCAGTCACTGCCTCTCAGCCTCGCCTACCTCACAGGATCGTCGTGAGGATAAAATGGGGAGAGGAGAGCCATGTAAATCACTTTGAGCTCCTTGGAAAAAGAGATATCTAAATGCAACAGATAAATAACTCCAATCATTCCTGACCATTGGCCATGCCAGCTGGGACTGGCGGGAGCTCAGTGGCATTTGGAGGTGCAAAGGTTTACAAGCTCTGGCTTTTAAGATGTGCCCTGCATAAATAAAAAATCTGAGCCAACAGCAGCCCCCTCCTGTGGAGAAGGGCAGGTATCAACCCTAGGGGCTGAAAATTGTTATAAGACACACAACTGACTTTTCTTTTTGCCTGTTTTTCTGCAGCTCCCAGTCCCCTTTGCCGTCTTCCTGCTGCTCTACAAGGAGAGGCTGGTGCCTTGGTGTCAAAGCGGCAGCCCCCCACTACTGCCTGCGGATGAGCTGGCACTGGAAACGCGGATAGCCGACCGGGATGACTCTTCCACCTCCTCGCCAAGAACTCAGCCAGAAATAGGTGAGAGCTGCCAATCCGGGCTGTGCATGCAGAGCCCATTGCCATGGTATCAGAGCCCACTTCTCTCCACAGGTTGTAGCAAGAGGGTGTGTTGTTTTGCTGCGGGAAAGGGATGAAGCAAAGCACAGAGGGAAATATTCTGCATTAAGCTTCCCAGGTTTACCTTGTCTGTGGCTACTGCCTTGATGGTTGTGTTCTACCTCCTCCGACAGAGACAGTGTGCTTCTGGCCAGAAACTGCAAGAGGGCAAACCCTAACCCTAACCCTGTCAAGCTCAGGTCCTACTTGTGAGCTTCCCATGGGTGGCCACTGAGACAGCGGCATAGCAAACCCTGCTGCCACCTGGGGCGGAACATTTTAAGAGAGCACCCAAAGTGGTTGAGCTTTTCTAAGGACACCGGTAAAAGCCGTCAAGCTTTTTTGGTAGAGCATTGCCAAAACCTGCTCAGCTGGCACCCTGCCACCACCCACCTGGTGCAAAGGCTGAGCAGCATCAACAAGGCCCCCGCTGCCCCTCCGGTTTCTTTGGGGCTTCCTCCACCCTCACTGAGGTCCTCTTCAGGCTCTGTGACCTCATGAGCCACAAGGACTTTTCAGCTCTCTCCTGCCATTTCTGGCTTTGAATTGGATCATTTAATTATTTCCTGGCGCCGCATGTATACACGGTTGCGTGCAAGTTGATCGCACATAAGTTGAGTGAATACCTATACAGGGGGTTGGACTAAATGGGCCACTGGACCTGATCCACCAGGCTCTTCTTATGCTCTTATCTTCTGAAATGTTCATGGACAAGTGAGTCAAACACATGGAAACAGTATTTTGGAAACTGAAAAGGCTTGAGTACTAGGCTAGAACCCTATTTGTGCTATCAGCTACATAGTTCTGCTTAGGAAATTGAAGCAATTAAATGCACAAATTGTCATCTCATCTGTCCTCCCAGTTGAACGACGTGGCCCAGGGAGAGAGGGAAAAATAGTGGAAGTGAACAACTGGCTTCGCAAATGGTGCAAACAGGAACGGTTTGGATTCTTAGATCACGGAATGCAGTTTCTTGAAGATGGACTTCTGGCAAGCGATGGGCTGCACCTCACAACGGTTGGGAGGAATGTTTTTGCAAAAAATCTCAGAAACCTCATCAGGAGGGCTTTAAACTGACTAATGTGGGGGAGGGAGACAGTGCTCCTGAAGGTAGGAGCATGAAGATGATCATCCAAATGTCATAGACCGAATGGAGCAAAGAGCATGCAGACCTAGTGGTGGGAGGAGAAAATCCTTAAATAAGAGACACGGGGGAATGATTAATGGACTTCAATGTCTGTACACTAATGCGCAAAGCATGGGAAATAAACAAGATGAGCTTGAGCTCCTGGTACAGCAAACTAAATATGACATAATAGGAATCACTGAAACCTGGTGGGATAAATCCCACGATTGGAATGTAATAATGGAGGGATACAATCTATTTCAAAGAAACAGACCAGACAAGAAAGGAGGAGGAGTGGCGTTATATGTCAGGGATGTGTATACATGTGAAGAGATCCAAGATTTAGAACCTCAAAGCCAAAGTGAGAGCATTTGGGTCAAAATTAAGGGAGAGAAGAATAACAGTGACCTCATTGTGGGAGTTTACTATAGATCCCCAAGCCAAACGGAGGACATAGATGATGCCTTCCTGGAACAGATGGCCAAGCATGCAAAAGGAAGGGAGATAGTAGTAATGGGGGACTTCAATTACCCGGATATTTGTTGGATGTCAAACTCAGCCAAGAGCATAAGGTCAAACAGATTCCTCACTGCCCTTGCAGACAACTTCATTGTCCAGAAAGTGGGAGAAGCAACAAGAGGAACAGCCATTTTAGATCTGGTCCTAACCAATGTTGATGACCTGGTTAGTGGGGTAGAAGTGGAAGGATCATTAGGCGCGAGTGATCATGCTCTTCTGAAGTTTACTATACAGCGGAAAGGAGCAGCCAAGCATACTAGGACTCAATTTCTCGACTTTAAGAAAGCCGACTTCATAAAGCTTAGGGAAGTGCTGGGTGAGATCCCATGGACAGTAATACTAAAAGGAAAGGGAGTTCAAGATGGCTGGGAGTTTGTTAAGAGGGAGATAGTAAAAGCACAACTTCAGGCAATACCAATGAGACGGAAACATGGAAGGTGCCTAAAGAAGCCAGGGTGGCTATCTAAAGAACTTTTAACTGAGTTAAGATTAAAAAAGGATGTGTACAAAAAATGGAAAAGGGGGGAAACCACCAAAGAGGAATTCAAACAAATAGCCAGCACGTGTAGACACAAAGTCAGAAAAGCTAAAGCACAAAATGAACTCAGGCTTGCTAGAGAGGTTAAAAGCAACAAAAAAGGCTTTTATGGGTATGTTCGTAGCAAAAGGAAGAACAAAGAAACCGTGGGGTCACTCAGAGGAGAAGATGGTGAAATGCAAACAGGGGACACAGAAAGGGCTGAACTCCTCAATGCCTTCTTTGCCTCAGTCTTCTCCAATAAAGAAAACAATGCCCGACCTGAAGAATTTGGAGCAAATGATTCAGCAGAGGAAACACAGCCCAGAATAACTAAGGAGATAGTACAAGAATACTTGGCTAGTCTAGATGTATTCAAGTCTCCAGGGCCAGATGAACTGCATCCAAGAGTATTAAAAGAACTGGCAGATGTGATTTCAGAACCACTGGCAGTCATCTTTGAGAATTCCTGGAGAACAGGCGAAGTCCCGGCAGACTGGAGGAGGGCAAATGTTGTCCCTATTTTCAAAAAGGGGAAAAGAGAGGACCCAAATAATTACCGCCCAGTCAGTCTGACATCAATACCAGGGAAGATTCTGGAGCAGATCATTAAGCAAACAGTCTGTGAGCACCTAGAAAGGAATGCTGTGATCACCAATAGTCAGCATGGATTTCTGAAAAATAAGTCATGTCAGACTAACCTGATCTCGTTTTTTGACAGAATTACAAGCCTGGTAGATGAAGGGAACGCAGTGGATGTAGTCTACCTTGATTTCAGCAAGGCATTTGACAAGGTGCCCCATGATATTCTTGTAAAGAAGCTGGTAAAATGCGGTCTTGACTATGCTACCACTCAGTGGATTTGTAACTGGCTGACTGACCGAACCCAAAGGGTGCTCATCAATGGTTCCTCTTCATCCTGGAGAAGAGTGACTAGTGGGGTGCCACAGGGTTCTGTCTTGGGCCCGGTCTTATTCAACATCTTTATCAACGACTTGGATGATGGACTCAAGGGCATCCTGATCAAATTTGCAGATGACACCAAACTGGGAGGGGTGGCTAACACCCCAGAAGACAGGATCACACTTCAAAACGACCTTGACAGATTAGAGAACTGGGCCAAAACAAACAAGATGAATTTTAACAGGGAGAAATGTAAAGTATTGCACTTGGGCAAAAAAAATGAGAGGCACAAATACAAGATGGGTGACACCTGGCTTGAGAGCATTACATGTGAAAAGGATCTAGGAGTCTTGGTTGACCACAAACTTGACATGAGCCAACAGTGTGACGCGGCAGCTAAAAAAGCCAATGCAATTCTGGGCCTCATCAATAGGAGTATAGCATCTAGATCAAGGGAAGTAATAGTGCCACTGTATTCTGCTCTGGTCAGACCTCACCTGGAGTACTGTGTCCAGTTCTGGGCACCACAGTTCAAGAAGGACACTGACAAACTGGAACGTGACCAAAATGGTCAAAGGCCTGGAAATGATGCCTTATGAGGAACGGCTAAGGGAGCTGGGCATGTTTAGCCTGGAGAAGAGGAGGTTAAGGGGTGATATGATAGCCATGTTCAAATATATAAAAGGATGTCACATAGAGGAGGGAGAAAGGCTGTTTTCTGCTGCTCCAGAGAAGCGGACATGGAGCAATGGATCCAAACTACAAGAAAGAAGATTCCACCTAAACATTAGGAAGAACTTCCTGACAGTAAGAGCTGTTCGACAGTGGAATTTGCTGCCAAGGAGTGTGGTGGAGTCTCCTTCTTTGGAGGTCTTTAAGCAGAGGCTTGACAACCATATGTCAGGAGTGCTCTGATGGTGTTTCCTGCTTGGCAGGGGGTTGGACTCGATGGCCCTTGTGGTCTCTTCCAACTCTATGATTCTATGATTCTATGTTCCCAGAACACATATAAAACTAAGGAAGCCAAACCAGTCCAAATAGGTTGAATCCTATTGATCCTAGAAAATTGTACATTATTCATTCTTGGCTTCTGTTTAGTATTAGCTCTGTAGGTAATGAATTGAAATCCCTGGGAGCAGGTTTCTCTGCTGGCATTTACCCAGGACTCAGCTATACAGCTGCAAATAAAACGTTTTAAATCTGTTTTAAGTGCAATATAAAATGTGGCGCTAGATGGCGATCATGAGCCTTATAGAAAATTCAATGTATTTTTAAAAACGCTTTTTTAAAAAAGCATTTTCAGAATGATTTTTATATGTTTGTGGATTCCACCCCAGTTTGTAGCAGAGAAGGAATGTTGGTGTGATTGCAAAAGCTTCTCTCCTGTCCTGCATTTAATACCAACCTTTGTTCCGGTCCATGTCAAGGCCTTTGCCAAATTGGGAATGATGTTTTATGCCCACTCTGGCCTCCTAGCAAGGAAGGTGTTTCCTTCTGGGCCAAGGCATCTGTTCCCCTGCATTGCGATAACTCCCATGAGCAAAAGGGAGGCAATTATCTCACACACCAAGTGGTTTGAAGATGAAAAGCAGCCTGTCTTTCTGCCAAGAAGGTTATTACTGGAACTCTGAAAGAAGCAACTTCTGTGCACCTTCTAAAAATGTCTCATTTATTTATTTGGTGGCTTTTGCTGCGGTGTGTAGCAGCTTACAGATGCATTTGGCCATATGCATCAAGAATGCCAGGTGTTGCATATTTCTGTCGTTTTCTATGCACACACACTGGGATGCATTTATATACATGCAAACATTTCTGGCTGCTCTTAACCCCACAAGCCAAGCAGCAATGACATGGAACACATCATCATCATCATTATTATTATTATTATTATTATTATTATTATTATTTATTAAATTTGTATACTGCCCTTCATCTGAATATCACAGGACATTTTACAACGTAAAAAAACAAAATGAAAACACATAATAATACATAATAAAAGCAAAAGCAAAATAAACCAATAGCCCGTCTCCCACAGACACATTTTTAAATGCCATAGAATATTAATGCCCATTCCACTTTGGTGCATGTAGAAAACCAGTAAAATGGTGGTATCTGCCTTGGGGCCTCAGCTCCCATAGTACCAGCTGCATCAGACCAAAGGTCCATCTAGTCTAATTATGGGCAGCCTTTATCCTGCCAAGGACTGCATTCCTTCAGAAGTAACCTGTCAGAATAGAAGAAGACATCTTTACCCTGGTATGGCTCCCTTCATCACATACACAGCCCAACAAGACAACGACAAGAATCCACCAACAGCATACGAATCAATATGGCTAACCTGATCCAAAAACACCCACTCACCCCACTCACACACGAAAACAAAGTTCACCACAGTCAATCACAAACGAACAACCACACCCTAGGCCAACCCCAACTTCTCTTACCACCAAAGGAACACAAGCAATTAGTAAAGAGAACCCACACAAGCGATGCTAACACAAAACCCCACACATACACTAAGGAGAACAGAAACATCGCCTCCTGAGCCCATCCCCACCCACCACGGCCCCCTCCACCTCTTCCCCCCTTTTCTTCCTAATGTAACCTTAATGTCTCAACAAATGAAACTGACCTATGGAAAATGTAACTTGAAAATGAAACTGACCTATGGAAAATGTAACTTGAAAAAAAAGACATTGCGCATACTTTTGTAAACCAAGGAATCTCAAATAACTAAATAAATAAATGTCTGTCAGGAACCATATTCCAGTGGTGGATGGGGCTGAAGCCATCAATTAATGTGGGGCGATCCATTTCCTGCTTTCTTTTTTCCACCCTCTTCTCTTCCCTCTTCCTCCCTGTCCAGTAGGCTGTCGAGGGAGGAATTGTTCTTGCTGGAGGTGTTAACCAATTGCTTTCAGGGGGCTTTTTAAGTTAAACTGAGGGCCACATGAAATTAAGCCCAAGGACCATGCTCGGTTCTAGGGCTGCAGGCTGCCCACCTACGATCTAGTCCCAGCATTCTGTTTCCAGCACCATCTAACCAGACAACTCCTGGCCACAAAAGCAACAACCCCCCTCTGCTACCCAAATTAATTTTGTGTGACATTCCTGAATGTGATTTTTTCAGTTGGACCACTCTGAATTCAGAAGCACTTCTATAGACGAGGAGCCGAGACAGCAGGAATAGAGTCCCAAGTCAGGCCTCCCAAGGCTCACAGACTTCAGCCCTGTGTGTTTGTGTGCTTAATTAGTGTCAGGCCAGCCTCTCCCCTGTCTGTGTTCACCACAATTTGGTGGAGTTGGGGAGTGACAGGGATGTAGTCTACTCATTTTAACCATAATGCCACATTTCCCAGCCTTCAGTTGTGGGAAGTGGGTTGCAGGAGTGATAACCCCTCCTTATTATTTACCAGAGGAGACCTCTTGAGTGGTTTGGAAGGTAGACACAATACTTTAGTCATAAACTTGTTGCTGAACTCTGGAGCCTGTTCTGGGGCAAATCTTTGCTGGAGAGAGAGAGAGAGAGAGAGAGAGAGAGAGAGAGACCCCATTTGGGAACCCAAGAAGCTTCACTACTCTTGTGTGCTATTGTTTTCTCTACCCAGGGCATGAGGACCTCTTCGGATGCTGCCAAAGCAAGAATTTCATAGGAGCTCCTTGCTCTTACTTTGCTGTCCATGTGATGGGTGCCCTTCTCCTCTTTATGACCGATGGGATCCTGGTAAGAGCAACAATTGAGGAGTCAGTGTCAGACCTACCCAATTTTCACTACTGGGGCACTCCAGATTCCCTAGAATGGGCTGAACAAGTGCTTTCAAGACTGTCTTTTACTTGATCTGTGTAGCTTGGCTTGAGTGCTCATGGAGAGCCTTTAGCTAAAAACTTGTCTCCCTCCACTAATTGACACTCATTCCTGATAAGACAGAGGTGTGCTGTGTGGGTCAGCAGTTTGTCTGCCCAGGGAGGTGGTGTTCAACCAACTTTGCTGAGGATTGTACTCTCTGTGAAGGATAAGGTGCCAGTGTGGGAGTGCTGTTAGATTCATCTTTATCTCTTGGGCCTCCAGGATCACGAGTTCCTTCTGTTGGTTGTGGCTAATCCACCAACTGCAGTCCTTCCTGAGTAGATACAATCTTGACCGTTGCCCATGCCCTGGTAACTTTGAGGGTGGGCTGCATGGGGCTGCCTTTGAAAACTGTTCAGAAATTGCAGCTAGCCCAGCACACTAACTTTGTTTCCTAACATGGACTGAGTGAAGAGCTCACATCTGGCTGCACTGAAACACCACCCCTGGCTTCCAGTGAGATTTAAGGTGCTGGTCTTAACTCTCAAAGCCCTTCATGGCTTAGGACTCAAATATTTTGTGGCATTGCCTTGTCCCATCTGAATCTGTTCATTCGCTGACATCCCCATCACAGGCCCCTGCTGTCTGAAGTGTGGTGTGTAGTTACTGCACAGATGGAGGGCCTTTTTGTGGTGGTTCCTCATCCTTGGAATGCCCTTTTCAAGGAATCCCACCCAGAGCCCTAATGTCTAGAACTTAGGTGCCAGGCAAAAGCATTTCTGTTTCCCCCAGGCTTTTCAGAACTGCTAAGGCAAGCATTCTCAAACGCTAAAAAGTAAAATAAATTTAAATGCACTATTGCGATTTCAGTTTGTTTTAATTTTGTATATAGGTTCACATGTGTTAGTAAACCAATTATTTTACATTATGCTTTTTCATTTCTTTTTACTGTGTGTGTGTCCTGGGAATATAGATCTATATTGGAGGTTTGTGTGATATATAGATTATGTAAGTAAATCTGGTCTCTCCTGCAGGGCGAGTATTCTGGGTTTGTGTACAGCTACGCCGTGGAGGAACCACTCTCCGTGGGACACAAGGTGGCTGGTTACTTGCCCAGCCTCTTCTGGGGATTCATCACTCTGGGCCGGCTCATCTCCATCCCTGTGTCCTACAGAATGAAGCCAGCAACTATGGTTTTCATCAATGTGGTATGGCGATATCTTCTTCTCCCTCTCTTCCGAGGTAGCAGACAGACTTATTCTGGCTATGGCGTGTCTGGCAGACCAGTAACATGGATATAACCAGCGACTGGCACCCTCATTTGGAAGCAAGAGCGTATTATTTCTGCAGCTGAGAGCAATGCAAGCAAGTTGGTTAGAGCAGGAATGGGAAACCTGTGGCCCTTCAGACATCATTGGCCTCCAGCTCGAAGCAGCTCCAAGCAGCTGAACAACCTCTGGGTGGCCCCAGGCTCCCTATTCCTGGGACATTTCATTCAGAGAACCCTGGAAGTTGTGCTGAAGGGGGGGGGGGCGACTGGAGATCTCTAGCAAAGCAGTCTCCTTATCCTTGCATGCCTTCCAATTCCAGGGTTTCTTGAAGGAATTGTTATTAGGGTCGGGCGATATATCAATATACTGTCTTATATCGATATTAAGAGTAGTTTGTGATAACCGTTTTTTAAAAAAAAATTACCTGGCAATACAGTCATACCTCATGTTACATTTGCTTCATGTTACGTTTTTTCAGATTGAGCCCCAAGGCGACCCGGAAGTACCAGAAAGGGTTACTTCCGGGTTTCACCACTCGCACATGCGCACAAACGCCAAATCGCACCATGCACCTGCGCAGATACGGCGCTTCAGGTTGTGGGCTTTTCGTGTTGCAAATGGGCCTCCGGAATGGATCCCGTTTGCAAGCAGAGGTACCACTGTATATTGTGAATTGTGTGTGTGTGTGTGTGCTTGCTTCCAATAGTGAAAAAACACGATACGGTGGTACCTTGGAATGCGAACAGGAACAGGATCCGTTCCGGAGCCCTGTTTGCATCCTAAATAGAACGTAAGATGCTTCTGTGTGTCTGCGCATGTGCATGTCATGTTTTGCCGCTTCCGCGCATGCATCTGTGCATGCGCAAGTGGCAAAACCCCCGAAGTAACGCCCTCCGTTACTTCTGGGTCGCCATGGAGCGCAACCCGAAAATACTTATCCTGAAGTATATTTATCCCGAGGTATGACTGTATTGCAAAAATTGGGAAGCTGGTGCTGCTTCCTGTCCTGTGCGGCCACTGCTATTGCTAACTCTGCCTTAGCTACATTTCCGTGCATCCTGTAGTGGCAGCAGCAAACTGACGCAAAAATTGCTCTTTGAGAAATTGTGTGTGCACTCTTTACCATCTCCCCTGCCTGCCTCCCTCCTCAGCGCTCTTGTCTCCCAAGCAGGCTGAGCTTGACAGCCTCCAAGTGGGAGCTTCCCTCCCTCAGAGACCCCAGGTTGTTGTTGAAAGGCAGGCACCAGGCTGGTAGGCTTCTTAGGTAGAAGCATGGCTTCTGGAACCAGGCCCCTTCTCTCCTCCTGTTCTCACGTAAAAATATAAACTGGGGTAATAATAAAAAGAAAAAGACACTGCTCTAGCATAAAAGCCGATTCCCTCTTTCCCCTGTTGTGTTTGTGGGTGTGCGATTGTCTGTGTGTATGTCTCCCTCCCACCCCGTGTTTGTGTTTGTGTGTTTTGTGAAGAAGCAGAACACTTAAATTAATTAAATCAACCCCTCTCTGCTGGCAGGCAGCAGGATGTCTCAACTTTACTATAAAGTAGTTATCTCCCCCACTCCCCGCTTCCCGTGTCCCAAGCAAGCTGCAGAGAAACTGCAGCCACCAACAAACACGTTTATTATGCCTTAATCTTATGTTAGGCAGGAATGGATTTATGCCACAGTAACTGTGTATGCTCTTACCCATGTTCACCCCTGAATTCCATGGGGCTTACTCCCTGACCCTGATAAGCGTGTATAAAAATGAAGCCTAAATTGGTTGGTCTCAAAGGCCCTAACTATGCAGGACTGTCAGCAAGGGAAGTAATAAGCTTCTAGTCCTTAAGGAAAAGAGCATCTGCCCCCCCCCCCAACTTCTTGTCTTCTTCATCTTCTTTTCAAGAGTGTGGAGTAAGGTGGAAGGATATTATCTGGACTAGGATCTTGGAGACATAAGTCCACTTGGGCATGAAGCTCACTGGGTGGCCCTGAGCCTAACCCACCTCAACAGATGGTTGTGAGGATAAAATGCAGAGAAAGGAAACCATTAATGCCACCTTGAGCTCACTGGAGGGAAGGTAGATACACACACACACACACACACACACACACACACACACACACAAATAAGGAGTACAGCCAGTGGGGCAGACATGCAGAGTAGAAGCAATTTGCTGTGTCCTGGGTTAGTGAAGTGAGCCTGCTCTTTGCTCCCGCTGTGATGTCTGCTGGGGACATCAGATACAGTAGTTGAGCTTGGTGGCCATATCTGTAAAATCAAAGGGGGATTTTCGATGTGCTACACTAGTAGCATCAAGTGGTGATTTTCATGCATGAAATGGCTCAGATCAGCCGCCTTCTGCTAAAGCTCTCTTATCTAAGACACACAACGTGTGTCTTTTCTGAAGCAGTTTCCATGTTCAGCTGGGCATTATCGGGAGATGAGATACCAAATGATGCCCACGTGTCTGTGGCTCATACAGGCTCATACAGTCAGGGTTGTGTGTCCCCGTCCCCCCGGTGGCAGTGGTGGTTACTCAAGTCTTTTTAGCTGAGCACAAAAAAATTCTTACTCCATATTTAATTTAATTTTTTTCCCCGTTCCTTTTATGTCATTGCAGCTTGGAGTGCTTGTAACATTCTTCCTGCTCCTGATCTTTTCCTACAGCGTTGTCTTTTTGTTTGTGGGGACTGCCTCCCTGGGCCTGTTCCTCAGCAGCACTTTCCCTAGTGTCCTGGCCTACACTGAAGACATTCTCCAGTACAAAGGTAAACCAGATCTCTCCTTGTTCTTTCTTTCTACCAAGAAAGAATAGCTTCAACAACCACAATAAAAACAGAGCCCTTTAAATGAGGCCCATGCTTTTAACTTTCCCATTAAAGGTAATCCCTGGTTTGTTTTTATTTTATTTTATTTGTCACAAGCTAAGCAAACAACTAAATCCTCTGCGTATTTGTTTAACTGTAGGCATAGTCTGTGAGTTGCTGCCAGACTACAACTCCCATCAGTCCTGACCACTGGTCTTGCTTGCTGGGACTCATGGGACTTGTAGTCCAACAGCATCTGGAAGGCAACAGAATGGTGACCATAGTCCTGTTATGTTCACTGGAGCTTACTGCCAGGGGAATGTGCAAGGATGACTGCTTTAAGCATTTGGTTTATCATAAAAGAGCAACATTCATGTATCTTACTTACTTGCATAGGAAAGCCTTCGTCCTTTCCGTCAGCATAGCATTTGTACCACAGACTTCTGCCATTTACATTTGGGTGCCCTCTTCTGTTTCATACTTTATCACACACCCCGGGGGGGGGGGGGAATATGTGTATATTTAAAATAATAAAAAATAAAAAAAATTATTTATATCCCGCCCTCCCCAGCCGAAGCTGGGCTCAGGGCGGCTAACAACAATAAAATAGTGCAACATTCTAAAATCATTTCATTATAAAATCAGTTCAAATCAAATTAATGGCAACCATTGGGCTACAGTTCTGTGAGGATTGCCAAAGGAGGGGGTCAGGCTGTGCCCTGGCCAAAGGCCTGGTGGAACAGCTCTGTCTTACAGGCCCTGCGGAAAGATGTCAAGTCCCGCAGGGCCCTAGTCTCTTGTGACAGAGGGTTCCACCAGATTGGAGCCGCAGCCGAAAAAGCCCTGACTCTAGTTGAGGCCTGCCTAACCTCTCTGTGGCCTGGGACCTTTAGGTTGTTTTTATTTGAAGATTGTAAGTTCCTCTATGGGACATACCAGGAGAGGCGATCCCGTAGGTACGAGGGTTCTAAGCTGTACAGGGCTTTAAAGGTTAAAACCAGCACCTTAAACCTGATCCTGTACTCCACCAGGAGCCAGTGCAGCTGGTATAGTACCGGGTGAATGTGATCTCGCAGCAAAGACCCCGTAAGGAGTCTCACCGCGGCATTCTTCACCCGCTGGAGTTTAAAAGCATTTCTATACCGCATAACATTTCAAAAATCTCCAAGAATCCTTTGTATCTTGCTCTTAAAGATGGGACATGTGCATCTTGCTGCATCTGTTCAGTCTCCTTTATCTGCTTCTTGCAAAAAGTGTAACGTGGTGCCACTTTCATTCCAGGCTGTGCCACTACTGTGCTGGTGACAGGAGCAGGTATTGGAGAGATGGTTCTGCAGTTGCTGGTAGGGTCGGTAAGTGTGCAGAATCCACCAACGCCCTGCTGGGCGTAAGCTTTCTTTTGGTCAGAGCTTAGGAGACTGATTCTAATGGCCATCAGCTGGAGCACCAGTTCAGTATTGTCTGCAATAGGGCAGAGAACCTGCTTGCTGGTTTCCCATGGGCATCTGGTGGGCCACTGTGGGGAAAGAGGATTTTGGATTAGATGGTACATCGGTCTGATCCAACAGGCTTCTGATGCTCTGTGGCCCTCCAACTGTGGTTGGATTCCAGTTCCCATAATTTCTGAGCATCTTCAGTTATTCCTAGCCAGCACGGCTGGTGGCCAGGAATGATGGGAGTTGGGAGTCCAGAATATCTGAAGGTCTGCAGATTCCCCATCCATGGTCCAGCAGCTCAACCTGAGACTTTCCCAGCCTTATCTACAGAAGCCAGCAATTGACTCTGGGACCTTCTGCATGCAAAGCATGGATGATAGCCTGTGTACTTGTTCCATTAGTGCAAGGATTTATACTTGTGCAATGCAACTTCTCCTCTTCTCCTCCCTCTGTCTGCACCCCATGACTTCCCCAAATCTTTACCAGAGGGTTGGGGGGAAACTCAGCGCAGATTGGGGGCAAACCTGGGGAGGTAAGCAGGAGAAGCCCCATTGTGCTAATGGAATACATTGCTTAGCGCTGCTTTGGCTACAACCCTGTGTGTCCCACCACATGCTTCATAATGCTAATGACTGTCTCTATCCAAATACTCCTGCAAGAAGGAACTCACCATGTATGGAAATGCTGCTCATGGTTTTCTGGAGTTTTTAGAAAGTCAAGCTCATTCTGAAGCTAAGACTGAAGCAAAGGGCAATTGATCTGTTTCTAATAAAGTGTGAAAGGAACAGAGGAAGCAACCTTCTGCCAAGACAATTTGTCTACCTAGGCCAGGACTGTTTGCAGCTCTCTGGGGTCTCCTTAAGAATTAGTCCACACCCCTTGCCACTTTTAACTGGATTGAATCTCTTATCTCCTGTATGCAAAGTGTATGCAGTACCACTCATGATGGCTATCACCTGGCGGCCTCTGGTGGCAGAACATGCAACCTGCAGCTATCCTCATGTCATCAGTCCTGCGGCATAGCCCCTTGGGTGGTATTCTTTCAAACCCTTCTTTCAAACCCTTGAGGAAGGAACCATCATGTGTGCTCAAATCCCTCAGTGGCATTTGGGGTGGGGGCAGTCTTCCTCGCTCAGCCTAACCTACTTTGCAGGGTGGTTGTGAGGATAAAGCTGGGGGGGGTAGGTCAGAGGCGGAGCTAGCTGCTCCAGCACCTGGACCAACCCACATGCTATGCACCCGGGGGTGGGGCAAGCGTCCCACGGGGCTGCTGCGGCTATCTCCACCTCTGTCCCACCGGGGGGGGGTGTGCCGCCTGCGATGATGTAACCCCATCTCAAGGATGACACCTGGGGCAGACCACACACCCCTTCCTCCGCCAGTGGGGTAGGATAAGAATGGTGTGTATTACCTTGAGCTGCTAGGAGGAAGGGCAGGATACCAAATTAAGAAATAACACAGAGGTTTAACTCGAGCAAATTTCTTGACAGAGAGCCTCCTCATCCAGTGGGTGAAAAGTTTTTCTGTTTTGAATCAAGGCGTTGCATAGAGTGGCTCGAGACACCTTTGCAGTTGAAAGCCGGGCAGTACATTTCTTGAACTCCTGCTCTTTCCCTTCTGAGATAGGTTTTCTGGCAGGTAGACACCCTGGGGAAACAGATGGCATCTGCTGCTTTCTCTGAAGGTCAGACAATCTGTCTGAAACAGCCCACTCATGGGAAATGGATCATATCCAACCCCCGTCAGCACGGCTGGTGCACTCTGACGTTATTCCTCTGGCTTCCAGGCCCATTCGAGGCAATGTGTGGCTCTCATTAGGTGCGAAGGCTGCCCTGAACCTTGCTGTTTTTCTTTTGCAACAGATCATTCATGACCAGGGCAGTTACAGTTTCCTAGTGTGTGGGACCATCTTTGGAGCCTTTGCCTTCGTTTTCTACATCTTCCTTCTGTTCTCCCACAGGATGCACCCTCAACCACAATCAGGTAAGGGCTGCCAGCCCATTATCCCAACCTCTCCCCCTTCCTTCCACCTTCTGAAAAGAATGGAAGAGGGGGGTACGGCATTAGTGCAAAGCAAGCCAGGGTGTCTTGCTCCAAGGAGAAAATGCAAGGAAGTGTTTGCTTTACAGCTGCTTCCTGCCTGTTCTTCCTGCCTGGCTTGGCCCACAATGATCTGTCTGGCACCCCGAACTTTACTTTCTTTACTGTTGGACAAAGTGGCTAAGGGGTGAAATAAAGCACTTTTTAAAAACAATATAGCAGGAAAGTGGGGGTGGAGGAAGAGCTTAAAAGGTGCTCAATCAATTTTTAAAAACAAGCATGAGTCAGCTTTCCTTGCTTAAGCTGCAAAGAGACTTCAACATTTCAAAGCCAGGAGTAGCCAATGTGGCATCCTGGAAATGTTGGGAATTCAACTCCCAACAGCCCCAGCCAGCATGGAGGACCATCTTGAAGGCCACAGATTAGCCATCCTGCTCTTCAATCCTAAACTGGGAGGTAGTGGTTAAGGTGCTGCACTTGCACATGAGAGACCAGGGTTCAAATCCCCCATTCAGCCATGAAGCTCACTAAGTGGGTGACCTTAGGCCGGTGATCAACTCTCAGCCCAGCCTACCTCTCAGGGTTCTTGGGAGGCTAACATGGCGAGGGGGAGAGCCATGTACACCACCCTCCAGCTCTTTGGGGGAGAAGTAGGATATAAATGCAGTAACAACTAAATAAGCATGGTTTGTTTTACCCACACATTACAGCTGGTGCACACAACTCACCCTGTGGAATGGGGATAACATGCCACAAAGCTGTCAACTCACCAATAGAGAATACAAGATTGCAGTCTCGGTAGAACCAATAATTTAAAAATTAGAATCTAAGTCATGGCAGAAGACAGCTGGTGTAGCTTTGCATCTGTACCAGCACTTGTAGCATAGAGAGAAACAAAAAAGCCACAATCTGAAGCCAAGGCTTGTTTCTGCCTTCCCAGTCGTGGTTTTATTTTATTCTCTCCAAAAGAAACCAGAGTTTGGGCTGCAGCCAGTGGTTCCATGAACTTTCCCTGCTTGGTTAAGGGAGGAGAAGAGCAGGTGCGCTTTGAGCTTTGTGCATAGGATGGTTAAACTAATCCTATTTCCACTTCTTGTTGCATCTGCACACAGCCGCTGTCAACATGAGCATCTTACTACAGTGTATTAAGTCCATTGTTTTTCCAGATAAAGAGATATGAGCTCAACTGAGTTAGGTGTTGACTGTATTATGCAAGTAGTAGCAAATGTCCCATTATGAGCTGAAATGGCTCACCAGGTGGAACAGAGCCACTGGCTAGCTTCCTAACAGGAGGGTTGCTATTGCTTACCAGGAGAGAGATGGATGAGGCAGTGGACACAGTGCAAATGCACTGGTAGGAGCACCAGATTGACTCCACTGGTGCGTTCATGCCATGCCGATTTCCGCACGATCTCACCACCCTCCCGCAGTAAACAAGAGTGACCCACCTGCTGGGAAGCTAACGGAGCAACTTCACCCCGCGACCCGATTAAGAGCCAGTTGTAGGCAAGACTCGGAACCACCCAGTGCAGTGCCATGAAGACACAGTGAACCAAGAAAAGTGAAATGGAAATGCATGTCTTAGAACATGCATACAGCTAAACCTAGCTCTCTTTGTTGTGTGCACATGGTTGTGTTTGGAAAGGGCAGAAGGTACATATCCTGCCAATGACTTCCACCTTAAAAGTCAAAGCTCATCCACCGGCTGTTTCGTTTCTTAATGAATGCTGAGTGGAATCTTGTTTTACAGATTTGGATCTGTCACCGGACAAGCCGCCACCATCAATGGAAGAACCTGGACTTTATCAGAGCTAAAGGAAGCCGTGAGTTTTGTATTTGGATCAAGCACACCGTCACACCAACCAAAAGAAAGATTTGCTCTTACCGTCTGGTTTAAAACTACCTGGATTTTCTATTCTCAGACTTGTCGGTTACAACTCATTCACATCAGCCAGTCGGTCTGTCACTAGAGAAGAATCACTGTAGCAAGAATGAAGACTAGAAGGGCTGGAATCTTGACATGTGAAAGTTTAACTCCTCTGGTAACCTCCCATATCCCTTCAGGAACACAGGCAGTGAAAGGTGTATTCCTGTCACTTTAGAACCTTGGGGGTGGCGGGAGGCTTCCTAAAGTTCATTCACTGCAAACCAAGAGGCAGCTGTAGATATTTCTAATTTGATCAAGTTGCAAAACGTTTGCTGCAGCATTATGAACTCTATTCACTGATGCTGTACAACAGGCATCCAGAATTTTATTTTTAAAAAAATACTGCATCACCCGGGTTGAAGTATTCAAGTTTTGTGCATCTCCAGATGGGATTTCACATGGCGGAAATGCCAGGGCAGTGGGAAAGCTACAGTGAAACTAATAGTGGGTTGAGGTGAGTGGAACCAGAATATACTGACGGTTCACAATTAGTACAGTAGAAGGAACAGGAGAGCTGTAGGCTACTTCTGTTGATGGGACAGCTTTACCCATGAAGTATGAAAATTTTGAAGTACATGAAGCCAAACATCAAGTCTCTTCCATTTGTGCAATATAATGAGGTGCCTTCCGGAAGCAGAACTTGAGAGGTACTGAATATTAAGAAGGCAGCCATGTTCTTGACTGTTCTAGAGAGAGAAGGTATTGGGATAGTTTAAAACTTAGCTTTAGCAAACTTGAGCTGGCTTTGTTGCAATTTCTGTCCCACAGATAGATATACATGTGTGTGTATATATAAAGGAATGTTTAATGTGATTGCTCTTGTCGCATGAACTCGTGGAGTAACTAAGATGGGACTCAGCAACTTCACTCAAGTAGAGCTATTTCCCCCTAGAGGCTTGTTGCACTGCTCATTTCAAAATTGTGCATTATACTGAATTTTTCTGTTGTCATTTGACTTCAATTGCTATGTTGCATGGGTATGCGCCCTCATCTTTGATTTTCATGTTGTCCAATCCTTAAAATATACCCGCCTTGATTACAGAGCTTGTGTCATCTTGTGCTCTAAGTTTATATATATGTGTGTTGGGCCACAGCCTTTTCCAGTGGACTACCTACAGCAACTGCTCCCTAGGATTCTTGGACAAGGCGGCAGAACCAGGTAGACCTTAATCCGATTAAGCAAAATAGTGTATTTCTCATGTGAACCTGAGCAACAATATAATTTGTCTTTAACAGAATGTTTGCAAGAATATTGAGTTATCATGCTGGTTTACAGCAAGCCATGGTTTACCAGGTGTGAGTGAAACAGCAAAATATCATTTGCCATAAACCAGCAGTGGGGACTTTTAATTTCATTCCACTGTGCAGATGAAGAACATGCTTGAGCAAAAATTACACCTGCTTGTTTATGGCAAACCATGCTTTGCTGTTGTATCTGACAGCAACCATTGTGTTAACAGCAGGAGTAAAAGTTGCATTCCTGATTTGGCTTATTTTGAGGTTACACCTCACATGCAATTAATCCATACCTACTTCGTTACTTATTTAACAAGCATAGACACTTTACATGTACTGCAGCATCACTGTTCATCCCAGTAGCTAGCAGCCTTTATAGAAAGTTAATTCTTTCGTGTCCCTTTCAAGTGTAGAGAGAAAAACAAGCATAATTTTACAATTATTCTACTAAATAGGTATAGCTTCTGTAATAGCTAAAAATAACTACAAAAACAACACATGTGCCTGCTCAGGAAATATCAGTTAGAAAACTGGAACCTTGATAAATTCTCTTGAACTGTTTCAGATGCACCACGGGTGCAAGGCAAGAGACATGAATGCAGAAAGTCTGAATGAGTTAAAGCTTTAAGGTATTGGGCTCTAAGAAAAAGGAATCTTTTTTTGGGGGGGGGTAATTTAATTCAAGCAGAAAACTGTCGTAAACTGGCACTGAACGGCTGTATATACATCATCCCTTTAAAGCACCCCAAAATCCTAGGCACTGTGGTTTACCCCTCAAAGCTATACTTCCCAGCACTGTTAAACTACAGTTTCCATTATTATTTGGGGCAGGAGGTGTTTTAAATGTATGGTTTGTAAATAGCCTCGATCTTTTAAATTTGCTTCTCCAGTCTGATTTCCTTGCTATTCATGTTCTTCAAACCACAAATGGGTTAATAGTTGCAGATATTTCAAATGCCAGAAAGCAAAAAGAAAGTAGGAGGTTCAGTCTGTTTCTTCCAAAGCAGGTTTCTCAAATTGTACCACGATGCCACCAATCTATTTTTGCTTACAGTGCTACAGCTGTGGCTGAGAAACCTAGAACAGTACTTAGCAATGAATAGGCATCATTTGAATACATTCAGATCTTCGAGAATGGTACCATCACTACTGATAGAGAAGAGGCACATCTACATTTATATATTACATGGTTCAGACAATGCTTGGTGATTACACTGCTACTACCTCTATTTCAAGAATCCAGAGTGAAATGGCTATTATAACTGAACTGCAGTGACAACTTCTTTCCACTGCAGAAGAGTAACACTCCAAATAATGACATTTGTTAAAAAATATTTATTTAAAAAAATACAATTATTTTGCAAGTCTGGTTGCACATATTAACATGATTTGCTACACTGTTTAAAGCCATCTTGCATTATTATACAAAACATATCCCTCTGTCAGTTCTTAAACAAAATAAGCAATGCTTCCCCCAAACTTTTCTTTTTTAAAAAAAAGATTACCCTAAACCTTTTTTGCACAAAAGTCTAAGCAATAGAAAATAGTCACCTGATTTTGCAGCAAAGACCTTCATTATGTTTGGATGTGCAACAGCCAATATATACCGACTTTTAATAGCAAACCAATCCACAAAAACGGCATCACTTTACAGTTTCTTGAAGACTTTTAAGACTAGCTTTTGACCGAGAATTATACTCCTGTAATAAAATTGTTTCTTAAGAGGCAGATTATTCTTCCTTTTCTAAATAACCTGTTAACATTTTGAAGGCCTCCCTCCTATCTTAACCAGAGGTGCTTATATAGTCAAAACAATAACACTGAGAACATACTTAGAACTTTGGCTATTATGCAATTGCATTACATATCAGCAATATTTTACAGAATGGCATTAACATACTGGATATATATCAAATGGTACAGATTTTCAGTTTTTTTAAAAAATGGGAACAAAACATCAACAACCTACTGTCCCCCAGCTAAATTCACTTATTTTCCTAATAAATCCTGTTTAGCCAGCCAAGCCTTCCGCACACAGGCTTGTATAGTGCATCCATTCTAAGATGCACCAACACAGTCCCCTCCAGGTTTGAGACTGCATGCATATTGCAGAACATGCATGCAACCCAAGGTCCTCTGTACTGGAATGAGTACTTGCCTGGGAGAAGAACAGGGGCTTTATTCCCAAAGGGAGCTAAAATAAGAAAGCCCTTTCCCTTCTGTAAACCTGCTCTGTTACTTCTTGTAAGTAACAATAACCTGAGGACCTAGCGTAATCCACTGCCAGTGCTCTTCCCTGCATTGGTCTGCTTGGAGGATAACCAATTGGAGCCCTTAAGTTGAAGACTCAAGACAGTTCTACTTTTGATGCCAGAACTGAGCAAAAGCAGAGATTTTGCTCTAGGAACAGCAGTCATTTAGAAAGCGGGCCGGGGGGGGGTGTGTGAAGAGAAATCAACAGTGCATGAACTTATAAGTAAAATGGCAATTGCAGGAACATGCTCTGCCATCTTAAAACAGGTGTAACCCAAACAAAAAGAGATGGAAGGCTCAGATCTGAAAAGTAATGTCTCAGAGCCACCACTTGAAACTCATCAGGAGCCTCCAAACTTGCTCCTCCTGCCACAAAATGGTGCTTATAAATGCACTAGGACCAGGAGTCCTCAAGCCTTTTCAGACATAGCATTACCTCAAACATGCATTTGGAAACCCATCCCCTTGAGTGGCATCCAATGAAGTAATTGTTTGTGCAAGGACTTCCAGTTGTGCAACAGAACTTCTCTTGCTTCTCCTCTGATGCCCCCTAAATCTGTTTGGGGGTTCCCTAAGTCCTCTGAGAGGTAAGGGAGAGAAAGCTCCATGGCACTAACAGAACTAAGTCGATGGATACCGTCCTTAATTTTTACCATATATTTGTATGGTGGTAGAGCTGCTGCTGCAGCCAGCTTCAGATCAAGTCTCCATCATGGTAATGACTCTCAACCCACCAACTGAAAACCAATGCACTAGATAGTGTCCTGCTGAACAATATAACACAACACAACGGCCAATAACAATGGCACTAAACACTATTTATAGACTAATACAAATAATCAGAAATTACAACCAAAGTCTCTAAATCTTCTTCACCAGTCGGAGTAGAATAATTCAAAAGTTCAATACACAGTGGTACCTCGGGTTACATACGCTTCAGGTTACAGACTCCGCTAACCCAGAAATAGTACCTCAGGTTAAGAACTTTGCTTCAGGATGGGAACAGAAATTGTGCTCCGGCGGCGCGGCGGCAGTGGGAGGCCCCATTAGCTAAAGTGGTGCTTCAGGTTAAGAACAGTTTCAGGTTAAGAACGGACCTCCGGAACGAATTAAGTACTTAACCCGAGGTACCACTGTATACATAACCTGTCGCCAAATATCACCGGAACAGAGTTTCCGGATAACCAATCTGTTTTGTTCAATGCTTCATCAGCCGAGACAGTACCATATGAGCACTGATCCAGAGCACATTTTCTACAGCGTTTATATTTGCTTACATGTAAGATTGGCTTGTTAAGAAATTGAACTGCATCCTTCTCGTATTAATTCTTACAAGTCTGGCTGATGAAGAATTGATCAAGATTGGCTGATGAAGCAGATTGGTTATCCGAAAACTCTGTTCCGGTGATATTTGGTGACAGATTATGTATATATCAAACTTTTGAATTGTTCCCCCGTGACTGGTGAGGAAGATTTAGAGACTTTGGTTGTAATTTCTGATCATTTGTATTGGTCTGTAAATAGTGTTTAGTGCCATTGTTATTGGCCATTGTGTTGTGTTATATTGTTCAGCTTGTCTATATTGCCACACAGGGGTCTGTTTACAGACTAGATAGTGTCGTGACAGAAAGACAGAACATTGAAGCGTTTTGGAGTCCTGGAATTTATGTAAAGCCATCGGCTCCTTCACAATATTAACTCTGGCTTTTTTCATTTGCCAAGTATTTCATGCTAGAGCACTATGTTCTAGCTTCTCTCATTAGCTTCCAAGCCTCTACCTTTTGCGTATTCTTAGATACACATGAGCATACTATTTACGAATACAAATATAGAGGGGGGGGGATGCATGAATTATGCTACTGTACCCACACTGTGACGTACATAAGGCCATCTGGTAACACTGCTATAAAAAATACAAACACTATTTTAAAAATACTTTAGAACAAGACTTTTCTATACAAGTTTGAAAGAGTAGTTAAAAAACAAACAAAAAACTTCTAGTATGGAGCATTTAAAAGTGGTGCAACTGAAGAGCAAGACCAAAAGTCAACGCCAAGCCACAGTTTCAAAACATTTCCCCAAAGAAATCTCACCACTCAAGAAGGACCAGCTAGAAAACCTGTGCATTCAACTCACTACTTGCTCCTCTGATCACACAAAGCTTCCCAAAGAGAGACTTTCTAAAGACTCCCACATGGGAAAAGAAAAGCTTCCAGTTATTAATACAGTGCTCCACTTACGTTACGGAGCTCACGGTGACAAGATGTTCTGATGGCCGATGGCTTTAAAGCGGGGATAGGATCAATTCATAAAACAAGAGGGAGGGTCTTCTCCTTTCAGGGAAAAGCTGTCACCAAATATCAGTTGTTAGAAGCAACACTAAGTTCCTGCTTTGGGACTTTCTGTAGCACCCATTTAGCTATGCAGGGGGAGATAAGACGTTGGCTTATATAGACCTTTTAGCAGGATTCAGCAGGATTTTGGCTACTCACTGATCTTCTGCGAGAAGCTCTGAGACCAAAATGGTTAGCCAGCCCTGATCATAAATCCTATTGTGGTACTGCCCAGCCCTGAATTAAAGGGAAGAAAGCATTAATATATATCTAAGCAGATACTGGCCCATTTTGGATGCTGAGTTCGCAGCTTGCTTAAACCACTGTTCAGTAGCTGGGAACAAATGACAAAACTGTGTGCTCCAGCCACAGCAAGCTGTTATGTCAAAAATGGGGAATTGTGGTTTAATGTTGATTTACTAGCCAGGATATTAAACTAGAGTTTGAAGATGGTTTAAGATCGGGGTGAACATTCAGTTCCCCATTTGGGATGCAACAGCTAAACGTCGCTTTATTAAACCAAGAAGCAAGCAGTGAAATAGTCACGCTGCTCAATTCCACCCACTAAGCTATGGTTTAGCAAGCTGGGAATTAGCACTGTTTAAGATTATTAGTAACTTTACCCAAGCATCTCCAAGCAACTAACAAATATGATACACAACATGTGAAAAGCAAAATAAAGCAAAGCACAATACAAGGTAATCAAATATTATCCATCCATCTTTTAAGATAGGTCTAACCACTACAGCCCCTGGGGGGGGGGGGGAGAAGATGCGTTTCCAAATCATACCACAACCCATTAATTGTACTTCAGTTTCACTTTGCAAATGACTGTATTAAATACTCTCCTCTACCCTTGAGCCCTTTAAGGACCACATCACACTTTTCTCCAGGGCCACAGACATCAGCCTAATGCTTTCTCCACAAGAAAAAAAGGCTGCACACATTGGCAAGATTAGGAGCTGTTGTGTTCAGCGGCACTAGATTAGGTCATTCCCTTGTGGCTTACTGATACTATTTATGTTCCCGTTAACAGCCGTGGAGAATTTAAAGTTCTCTGGCATTTCTTAGAATCACAGAATTTAGGGCCCTCTAGTCCAACCCCGTGCAATGCAGGAATCTCAACATAGAATCAAAGATAATAATGGGTTCATTGCGCCCTCTCACAATCTGTTTCAGCTTCAACTGCTGTAAAACTTGGTGGGATGACTGTGAATGGCGGCTGAAATCCAATACACGTGCTTGGGGAAACTGACACAAGGTAAAAGAAGGAAGTCCTTTCTGCTTACTTAGAACTTGAAAAACAACATTTAGTTTCTTGGGCATCCCTTAATCACTCTTTCTGTTTTAAAAACAAACAGCAGCCCTCTTGCTACAATACAAAGATGTGCTGTGTGAACAAGTGCTTACATGCAATTAGATACTTCAAAAGGCAATAAAACAGTTGGCAACAATATAACTCTAGCAGATACAATGAATGATTTAGGCTACCCCAAAGACTGCCAAAACTGAGCAAATGAGGTAAAGAGCAATCGGACACCAATTCATGCCAACATAGTATGCAGAATACAAATCAGAATTGCTCTTCTCTCCCAAATAACTCCCAAATAAGAAACAGTTAACTCCCTTAACTCGGTGACACACCTGGTTATTTTCCTTTCCGCATACATACACACACACACACACACACAAATATAACATCCAGCATTTAATGTTAGATCAGACCCTAACTTAAGTTTGCACACAGTTGAAAGCATAAGAAAAACTTCTTGTGAAAATTAAAATGTTTTCAACACATCAAAAAACAAAACTAAAAGAGAACATGCATGAAAGTAAAAAGACCTGTCCAACCTTGGAACTGGCTGAAACACAAATACAAAATATATATATTAGCTGGTTATCTCTTTTGAAACCTTGCAGCATGAAATCCCAATTCTACTAGCACTTGGATCACTGACAGAATAGAGCTGCACCAATTCCACCCTTCAAAGGTGGCACTGGGGTCGAGGGAGGGTGCTGTAGCATAGTGGCTAAAAGCACAAGACAGTTGTTCGCTGTAAGCCCTCCAACAACCTACCAAGTCAAGGATGAAGCAGAGAGCTGGTCAAGACCAAATAGAAAAGCAAAGCCTCCACAAAATGAAGCCACGGAGCTCTATCAAATCACTCGAAACAGAAGAGCAATAGGTGTATGTATACCTCAGCCCAGTATCACAAGCCAGCTTACAACAGTGCATCTTTTTGAGACTGGTGGGGCTAGATTGTGAAACCTGGATAAACAAAACTGCTACCAAGATGGCCCAACTTTGGTTCACTTACATGTTTTTAAATATACATGCGGCACAGGTGCACCATATACGACACAAGAAATATCTGACGAAAGATACCCTGCCTGTTTCCTTTGGTGATGGAAGAAAGAAGACAAAAGAACAAATAGTTTGATTGCATTCCTTTAGCACTCAAGAAGAAATGTAAAGCAAAACAAAACCTCGCTCTGACTTCTCTCCTACCCCCAATACATATGCCAAAAGCAGCCAGCCTAGATTGGCTGCTATTAAAAAGTGCTGTCATTACTTTAGCCCATGAGGCAGAATACAAACCCCCTGTGCAAACTCGGGGGCGCAGGTTGCCTCCTCTCACTTACTACTTGCAGCTATTTTTCTGCATGTCTGCATTAAACAAAATATATGGAAATATTGCACATTCAATTTAGGCACAACAGACATGGACCTTTCAAATGACTTAGCTGATCACGTCTGGAAAATGAATGACAGCAATGCACCTTCAGTAACAGACAAGAACACACCTTCTGCTGTCTCTTTGGGTTCTAAGCTATATTACACCATTCCTTTCCTCTTACCAGAAGTGGTTTTGGAAGGGTAGTCCAAGAAATTAACTTCTGACTGTTCTTGTGAATGGTGCATCACAAACTCTATGGGAGAAGGAGAAATTTAGTATATCTATTTCAGTGGGCGTGGGGGGGGGACCAGCTAATGTCTTCTCCTTTAGCATGGTACTCAGCCCTAGGGGACTCTCATACATAGGTACATATTTTGAAATTGCGTTTAGTCCTTAATAAGTAGCGGGTCAACACTTCCCAATTAAAAAAAAAAAAGCAAAACCCTGCCGAACACCATTCCTGGTATTTATCTTACCTTTTCATCAAATAGCTATGTGACACTACAGGTCTTGTGGTACTTTCGGGACTTTGGCCCAAATCTAGAAGATAAGGGTAGCACTTATGCAGAAATACTATGCCTCTCACTGCATCTCTTTCTATGGAGAGATAACAACGAATGCTGTAAACATCTATCCAGGTTCCCATCATACTTTCAATTTCCAGTCATATAAGCCAGACCGCCACATCAGGAAGCCAGCATAACATGACCACCAAATTACCTCTAAACTATCCTCATAGTGGAGACATCCAAGAACAGTTCAAGTATGGTTTAACCACTCCCTTGCCGCAAGATTAAGTGCAGTCTGAAAGCAGCTTTTAGCTCTTTCAGGCTATAAAGCAGCCCACACCACCTTGCCCTTTCCCACTCACACCCTCCTCTTCGACAGGAACACTTTCAAATAACCACACATTATTTCTACTTTTAGGAGCATCAACATGCTCAAACTTTAAATCCGAGTGAGAGTGTGGCCAAAAAGAAAAGTGGATCACCCAGAGGTATCAGGGGCCAAGAGCAGCACTGACTGTTCTTTGGATACCTTATTTGTTGAAAGGGGACAGGGGAGAATAAAATAATAGAATACAAGCAAACATTCACTGCTCAAATGTCAGATCTACATACGACCTTATCAAGCATCAAGACAACACCACACACAGCATATCAGATATATGGTTACCCCAATGCCACAAAACATCAGTTGCCAGGATCTGCAGTTAAAATGGTGTGCTTCTTTAAATACCAGGGTTTTGTTTTTTAAACCTACCAAGCAATATCAGACGTAAAACATCCAAATATTTCTAAAGACCAAAACAATTCATTCATTCCATGTGCTATGCATTTCTCTGGAGATGAATCAACAATTTTGGCTAAAGGATACACAACTAGATCTTCTCTATTTACAGGCAACACCCTTAAAATTTTGCCCAGTTCTTCTAAATCACCATAAAATGCTCCTGAAAAGTTTCCTCTTACAAAGAGATAATATATTTTCGTACAGCATTCCTGCATTACTAATAGAGAAATTATCAACCCTAAAGCAAGCCTTAAAAAAAAAACAAAAACATTTTCCAAGTATTTCTTGGAATGCCAGCTTCCAATGGAGATTAATATTTTGATAGGTTATACAAGAAGCAAAGGGGCAAAAGGTTACCAGTCAAAAAGGAAAGTTGTGACTGGTATCAGCTGCTGCAGAATCAATCATTGCATTCCACCCCCCTCAAGAAAAATCGCTTTACCAAGAGAAGCCTTCTTAAATCAGAAGAACCAGGTGAGAAAAGTGATCTTGGAGAACAGTCTCCAATTAAGGCGTTTCCATAAAAATTCCCTTATGTCTTGAAAGAAATTTTTGAAAAGGCATTTAAACCGGGAATAGCAAAAAAAACCCCTAAGCCTCTTCATATTGTCTCTGTGGAATTGCAAACCCCATATTGAAAACAGATTTCATCATTTTGATGAAACCTCTTTATCTTGATTTCCACCTGTCCTTTTTCCAGAAGGCCATACCCTATGTCTTCTGCAAATCTGGGGAGAAAGGCCCAGGAGTGGAGGGGCCGTCCATTCCGGACATCGTAAATGGTCCATGAGTACTCAGCACCGATGGAAACTGAAAAACAGAAACCGATACCAAGATTGCACCAGTGTAAAAGGTTTTCTGTGCACTAGCATTTATCTTTTCCACTGATAGCTGGTGTGTTGAGACTATTCATTTCAGCAGAATAATTAACAATTTAACATTACCATTTCTAAGAAGCTCGTCTGTTCATACTTGCCTTTTCAATTCACTACTCACACTGCAAAATGATCTTACAGAAACAAACCAGGGGAGCAAAGCCACCAGAGATGACGTGGCGACAAATGCCTCCGTTTTTCTAACCTGGTACTATAACAGTTTGTCACTAGAGGGCGCTTTCACTGGGCCACTTTTGACTACAGTACATGACTGAGATAAAAGGCTATCCTGGGTTGAATTCTTTTACTCCAAAATGCTTGTGAGACTGTTATTTTTTTTATTCTGCCAATTAACAGATCAACTGGAAAACCTTTTTAAAAGCAGCTTTGGACAGCTGTTCTTAGCTCCTGCCAGCACATAATATATAAATGCCACTTCAAGCTTCAAAGTTTGTAGATTACGTTGAGTATTCTCTCTCTCTCTATATATATATATATCTCATACGCATACCTGAACCTGCATATCACAACCTTGGTTCTCTCATCTCAGCATCCATATACAAGAACTGAGTAATTTACTTACGCCATTTTGATGTACACACCACGTCACACAAATTAAAGATACAAGCTGTACCTTAATTTTTCTGAAAGGCTTGAATAATAGTGAAAAATTGTACACCACCCTTCATCCAAAGATCACAGGGCGGTTACAACAAAAAAATTTACTCTTATGTACAGTGGTACCTCGGGTTACATATGCTTCAGGTTACATATGCTTCAGGTTACAGACTCCGCTAACCCAGAAATAGTACCTCGGATTAAGAACTTTGTTTCAGGATGAGAACAGAAATTGTGCTTTGGCAGCAGCAGGAGGCCCCATTAGCTAAAGTGGTGCTTCAGGTTAAGAACAGTTTCAGGTTAAGAACGGACCTCCGGAAAGAATTAAGTACTTAACCCAAGGTACCACTGTACACAACATAACAACATACTCAATGTGTTCCTATTCAATCACTAAACGGTATCCTTCACCTGGAATCGGGTGTGGCACTCAAAGCGAACAATTATTTGCTCATCTTACCATTGGATTATCCCAATGACAAAACTATGCTTACTCTTCGGAATTAACACAAGGTCTCCACTGTGCTCATGTTCCATGTTTCATTAAGGATTTTCCATTAAAAGAACAAAGCTAAAAAGAACACATTAAAAGAACATTTTCCAATCCATTGTGCTTAAACTGGAAGGCTTCCAGAACTAAGGGTACTACAAAGTCTGGATTACATGGACTATTGTTAGCACTCACCCTCCAAGTCAGAATTGGAAAAGCATGCTTTTTAAAAATTCTGGTTTGCAGTGCAAGTGTTAACCACAGTTTTCTGATTCACTGTCACGGAATCTAAAATCAGCAGTAAGCTGCAAAGTGAAAGTGAAACTGTGCAGAAGAGGAGGGAGCAGAGGAGCCCATGGCTTGTTTCTCAAATGGAGAACCATCTGAATTGAGATGAACTTCTAAATGAACCTATAAGAAGAGGAGATATTTCTATTTTTGCAAATCTTGTTGGCTCTTTTACATAAGTCATCCACTGGTGGAGTAAGGGGGGGTGCGGTGGGTGCGGCCCGCCCCTGCTGTTATCCCTGAAGGGGGGGTGATATCGCCCCCCATCCCCCATTCCCCTGGGATGCTTGCCCCGCCCCCCGAGTACACAGCAGGTGGGACACTCCAAGTGCCAGAGCAGCTAGCTCCACCTCTGAAGTCATCCACTGGAACTTACCTGGAAAAGGGTGTTAGCACCTTGCAATCTTGCTGGGCTGAGAGGGGCAACTGGACTGAGAGTGCTCCAGAAATGGATACTGGAGAGCAAGGGGCTTGGGGTCAGCAAAATAGGCGTCTGTGAGACATACAAAACAATGTCACAACACCAGTTTAATATAGGAACTTAACATAAGAAACCATTTAACACCTGAACTTCCATTACCAGCAGTATAACTAGCAAGCATTTAACACTTCCAAGCCACCGAGGTCACCTGGGCTTAGAATCATTGAATTGTAGAGTTGGAAGGGATCCTGAAGATCATCTATGCCAACCCCCTGCAATGAGGGAATGTGCAGCATACGGGGAGTGAACTTGAAACCTTGGCATTATCAGCACCATGCTCTAAGGAAGCCAAGGCAGTTGTTTCAGCATCAGTTGATGGCACCAGACACCCAAAATAGCAGGTGATCAAGTTTGGAAAGTCACTACTTCAGTTTAATAGCTTTTGGTGAATGTGTGCAAATCTACAATCGAACATGAACTAGATAGAACAGATTCAAGCAAAGACGGTCACTTTTAACAGTGATCTGAACTAATTTCTGACATCTAAGCTTTGTTCATGCTGTACTCACACAGCTAGTATTTTTTAAAAAAAACAAACCATGCACCTAAACCTTGCTGTATACTTTCTCTCTTTGAAATTAAGCTAGCACAGAAATTTCTCTCTTTGAAATTAAGCTAGCAAAAAGAGCATGACATTTGCATTGGCTTTTCGTGTATCCAAACATGAAAAATCAGCTTAGGATGTTTGGATCTCTCAAATGATTTTCATGCCACCCTTGCCAAAAAGTTCCAGAAACGTGAGGCATTCTAAACTGACTCTATGCTCTACCTCCATCATGTAAAGATCAGTGCATATTACACTAAACACACCTTGGTCTGGTTGGCTATGTACCTGATCACAGGCAACAGGTTAGATTTCCATCCAGCTTAGAAAAATCCCTGTCTGCTCACTCATAACCTTTAGAAAAGTTAGCACACCTCTTCTGAAGAGGTCATCTCTCTGCCATGCTTCCTGCACACATACGGGATTTGGTTTAGAAGTAACGGAAGACAGGATTACCTGTGAAAAAAGTGCTGGTGTAAGAGAAGCAGTAGGGAGAGAAGGGCTTAGTATCCCCAGCGGACTTGGGTCACTGCCAGTAATGACCAGAGTGGGAGCAATTTCCAGCCCTTTAGGCTTTCTAGTTCGGCTATGACGAAACTCCTTTTCTAGCATGGAAGAACCCTGCTCTTTGAACTCCAAGACTTGGTTCTGAGAATGTTCCAGCTGCTGGCACGACACAGGCTCAGGATCTGTGTCTATAGCCAGATCAGAACTTAAAGGTGGCAAAGGAGACCTGGGAGGAACCTGGAGAGGAGGAGAAACGGAGGCTGCAGGAGGAGTAGGGGCGAAATTGGCGGTCAAGCACGGCAAGGATGTGGACGTCTCAGCTTTCGGTGTTACCAGGGACTCCAAAGCCTGGAGACTCTCATCTGAGCCAGAAGGGAGAGTGGAAGCAGCTGACAGAGTAGAGGGTGGCTGAGCGGTAGAGGCGAGGGGGGAGATCGAAAGCTTTCTGGAGGACACGGTCACAAATTTTATGACCGACGGTGTCGGATCCTGAGGACCCTTTTTCTCCACCAGTTTCTCAGTCGGGTTCTCCATATTGATTGGCTTAAAGAGTTTTACACAAGAGGAAGAGTTCAGGGAGTTCAAAGTGAATGAAGAATATAGGCCTGAGTGGATGTAATCGTTGCGGCTGGAGGACTTTGCACAGGGCTGAGGCTTCTCCTTCCCACAGTTCTCCACGTCCTTTGCAGCATTGCTAACATCTATCAAGCCCGCCTGAGACTCGGCATCACCCTCAATCCTGCCAACCGCTAAGGGGTCCATATTCAAAATCTCCGGGTAAGACACAAACTTGTAAACAAACTTCTGGCCATTCACTTTTTTGATGATGTTCTGTGGAAACATCAAACAATAAGAAGGCGTCAGGCACTCCTCTCATTTGAATTCTTGCTTCAGCGCCTCAACCCAAGGACGCCCCACTTCAATAAGAAAATTACTTACATTTGAGGACAAGCTTAGTTACATAGTTATTATGTGTTAGATCCAGGCTAAGTTGCTAACACTTCATCAGCAACGACCAAGCCCCATTGATTTTAATGGAAATGAAGTACAACTAGCTTAGCCTGGATTCTGCCTACATTTATATCCCACCCTTCCATTTAGAAACTCAGAGTGGCTTAAGGGGGTGGGGGGAGTCCTAGGTACTGTTCATCCCTGCAGCAATCAGGTCACACCCAAAGTTAGCTTCAACAAGGCTACAGCACTGGCTGAATCCAGAACATTCACCGATCATGGAAAGTTTTGCCATTTCTCTCCTGTCTGGCCACCCACACACTAAAAAGCCCATCCGCAATGTGCATTAAATCATAATGGCCCTGAACTTATGTCACACATAATAGGCCCAGACTCAGTCTACTACCTACACATTTTATGGCCTTGATTTAAAAGGCAAGGAAGCTTAAGCCCAAATACTGAAGATGGGCACTGTGTTTGCATCTGTGGGCGCACTGTGTTACAGCACCAAGGTTAAGTACTCAAATGAGAGAAGATTTATGTAACTTTTATGTAGCTGATGGGAAATAAGCAGCTGACATTCAGCAAAACAGCATGAACTGCAGCCACTTCAATGCCTCTAAGCCGTATTCAGCAGCACTTATTTCCTTCTGTACTTACTGAAGTACTGAATTGTAAGTTTAATGAGCAAGCCAATGTTATCTCAACTTTAAGTTCTAATCTGCAGGCCTCCGGAACATTTATTTTCTTATCCCATGCACCCACACAAGGACAGTTTGAAAAATAAGATCATATGAAAATATCCCTCTTCCTTCTACTTGGGTAGCACTGAATAGGCTCCTTCTAGGGGGGAAGCAATGTACTTGCACAGGAGGTGGGGGAGCTTCCTATGTCGTTCACTATTCTGGAAAAGGCAGTGCATGTATATGTGAAGTAAAAGGGTGGGGGAGATTAAAGTCTATTTGAATTCAGACTTAAAACAAAATATTTTAGGACAGTGCCAAATACAAAATGGCATCACAGGAGTATAGCAAGTTGTAATTACTTTGTGTTTTTAGGGCTTTCATTTCCCCGAAATTTGTACTCATTTTTGGCAACCTGACAGGTGATTTTCTTGGAAAGCCTCACTTAAACGTCTAAGACACTTAATAACTCTTTAGAAGTACTTCAGGGCCTGAAAATCTAAACTCTCAGCCACAGAAAACAGCTCTCATGATACCCAAGCTTGTACAGTGGTACCTCGGGTTACACACGCTTCAGGTTACATACGCTTCAGGTTACACACTCCACTAACACAGAAATAGTGCTTCAGGTTAAGAACTTTGCTTCAGGATAAGAACAGAAATCGTGCTCCGGCGGCGCGGCAGCAGCAGGAGGCCCCATTAGCTAAAGTGGTGCTAAGAACAGTTTCAGGTTAAGAACAGACCTCCAGAACGAATTAAGTACTTAACCCGAGGTACCACTGTATAGCATTGCATTACCCTTGGAACACAGAAAAGCTCATTAGGCTGGGGCAGAAGGAAAGGAGGGTTCCACATCTGATACAAACTAAATGCTGGAGTTACCTTCACATAGTAATATCTGAGAGCACGACTGAGTTTGTCGTAGTTCATACTGGGCTTGTTTTTACGGATCCCCCAGAGGCGGGCCACCTCTTCCGCCTGCAGCAACTTGAACTCTCCGTCATTGGAGGTCCAGCAGATGATATCCTTGTTCCGAGGCTCCTGGAGGAGTTGTAAAAGGAACTGCCACAAGGTGATCGCACTGTCCATAGCAGTGAGCTGAAATGCAGAAGAAGAGAAGCTGAGAAGATTCTCACAGGGGTCGTACACAATGCTTTGGGGGGGGGGCACATGCACATCCCTCCTAAAATAAACGGTATGTTTGCAATAATTAGTACTGCCGGAGGAGAAACACGAGTTACCAACAGAAACAAAAAACAAAAGTTTAGGAGGGCCACATTCTCTACACTGGGACTATTAAGAGTCTCATTTTGTTAAATCAAAACCGTTTGGAGAGCCACACTAACTCATTACATTTATCTATGAAAAGTCCCTCCATAGGTCTAGCTTTGCTCATCAGAAACTGTGCCAGTTCAGCAGCCAGATTAGACTCTTTGCAGAACGTTCAAAACAAAAATAGCGCAAATAGCACACAAAGCGAAACAGCCACAATTACAATTTACATTTTTTTTCTCTTAAGAAAATGCATTACTACTGATGCTGGAGGGGCAAAGGTTGTCGTCTTGTTCAAGGACTGGCCACCATGTTGCTTTTTATTTTAGCACTCAAATTCTACTTCTGAATGAAATCCAAATTATAAAATAGAACACATTAGAGAAGGGATAGTCAGTGTGGTGCCCTGCAGATGCTGTTGATCTCCATCTCTCATCAACCCCTCCTAGCATGGCTAATAGTCAGGGATAAATCAAACAACATCAGGAAGCTACTACATTGGCCAGCTCTGGATTAGAGAATGAAAGGCGCCCAGGCCAATTTTCATATTATGCAAACAAATATACCCTTCATAAGCAACCACCAATCCTGGCTATCTGATGAATGTTCAAGTAAATCCACACATTTGCAAACATGTGTTGGGTCATATTCACATGTTACCACCTTACATGTACACCTGAAAAACTGCCGTGTCTGAACAGACAGAAACCTGCTACCACATCCTCATTCAAAGAAGGAGAGATGAGCAGCCAGGCTACCCACTGGTGCAGGCACCTTGCAAGTTCTAGCCTTAATATTACATTGTCCTCCAAACTCCTACAACTGAAGAAAGCAGGAGAGGTGCCCAGTTACCGGTAGATATGCAGCACACTGAAATAAAGAGGTTCTTCAGTGGTGGAAATATTCATCTCACCTGGCTCTTATTTCACCCAAGTGAAATTTACCATTGGCAAACCATGTGCAAAGTCCAGTGTAATGGGGGCTATCTTTTCCTCTCACACAGGCCAAAGCGAGATGTAGACACAGCAGAGGCTGTAGCAGCAGGACTTATTGGAAGGTCACTATGAGGATGGAGCTGAAGTCTTGGCCCACCACTATCCTCAAGGTCCTTTCACTAAACTACCGTATTTTTCGTCCCACAGGACGCTCCATCCCATAGGACGCACCTAGTTTTTTGGGGGGAAAATAAAAGGGGGGGAATTTTCCTTTATTTCCCACCCAAAAGCAGGTCGGGGAAACCAAACCAGGTCGAGGAACAGTGGGATGGCGGCGCTGCGCCTCCCAGCTGTCCCCCGAGCTTGTGGGGCTGGCCGATGTCTGCCCGGCGTGAGGGGCGCCCTGCTTCAGGGCGCCCCGCCCACCCGCCGGGCGGGAGTCTGCTATCCGCAGCGTTGGGAGTCCTGCGGGGAACTCCTGCAGGGCTCCCCACGCTGCGGATGTATGCCCGGCGCGAGGGGCGCTCTGCTTCAGGGCACCCCGCCCGCCAGGCGGCAGGCTGCTATCCTCAGCGTGGGGAGCCCTGCGGGGAACTCCTGCAGGGCTCCCCACGCTGCGGATGTCTGTCCGGCGCGCGGGGCGCTCTGCTTCAGGGCGCCCTGCCCGCCGGGCGGCAGGCTGCTATCCGCAGCGTGGGGAGCCCTGCGGGAACTCCCGCAGGGCTGCCTAGGCTGCGGAGGTGTTCCCAAAGCGCCGGGCGCTCTGCTTTCAGGGCACCCGACGCTCCGGGAAGCAGGCTACTATCCGCAGCCTAGACAGCCCTGCGGGACCTCCCACAGGGCTGCCTAGGCTGCGGGTGTGTTCCCGAAGCCTGGAGAGCGAGAGGGGTCGGTGTGCACCGACCCCTCTCGCTCTCCAAGCTTCAGCGAAAGCCTGCATTCGCCCCATAGGACACACCCAGATTTCCCCTTCATTTTTGGAGGGGGAAAAGTGCGTCCTATAGGGCGAAAAATACGGTAACTCCTGAGATATACAAACTGCCAGTTGCAGGGCAGGTGGTGCAAACTGATACCCAGAATAACTTTGGTAGCATGTACACATTACTGAATCAAGACAAAAAGTAAGAAATAATTCTGTAGGAGAAACTCTTCGGCCTATTCAAAGGAGATGATTGAATGTAGTTGGCTCTATAAAAGGATTCACAGCACAATCTAGCATGACAAAACAGGGTTAAGCATTCCTAATTAAATTTTGCCTTGGGGCAGGTACTTCTCCCTGCTCCCCCTTTAGGTAGAGTCTGTCATTCCGTCTGTTTTTAATGGGACCTTGCCAAAGGAAGGAGTCATTTAAAGAACTCAAGGCATGCACCACACAGATATGCAACACTAGCAGACTGTACTGTTAAAAGAACAGACCTGTGTTGAGTCTTTTAATCTGTTTCTTGCTGGATATTCAGAAGGAGCAGATCACAACCCCCCTAAACTCTACTTCTGACTAGAACCAACAGGATTATCTGCCTCAAGACACAACCAGGTAAGATAACTGAGGAAAACCCAGTTTTACATGCAAAGGATCAACTCTGTCACTTTGCACTAATCCAGCTAATAAACTATGATTTGGTTTTTACTTTTCAGTATAGAACCCACCTTTCTAAGGAACTGCTTACCGTTTTGCTTCTGTTCAGGCATTTTGCTAGCAAATAATGATGTCTTATAGGAAAAAAACCAAGCTATAGTTATGCCACTATCCTATAGCTAGGACAAAAATACACATGCACCCTCACTACAGGGATGGGTGGGAGCTTTGTGCACTAGTACACTTTCCTTTTTATCCCTCAACAACTCTGATTCTACTCCAGCACAGCTGCAAAGGTATTCTTACTTACTGGACCTATTAGTTGCTTGTTACTTAAAAGGTCTCCAGGTGGTTTACACTGAAAACGGAAGCATAAATTCAACTAAGTTGTTGCATGTGCCATGGAACAAGGTCTGCTCATGCAACTAAACTTTCCTCCCCTCACACACACCCCACCAGCTCTGGAGGGTTAGGGGGCATGGAGGTCCTATTATGCAAGCATACCCCAGTCACAGCTACGTTCAATTCCACCCCACATTACACTGACATTTACATTCAACACCTGGTGCCAAAAGGATGTCAGTATGGGCTTACTTCAAATGGTGCCTGCACATTTTGCTTCATGACTTTCATTCTACAAGGTTTAGTGTCTAGGTCCCCTACTGGGGACAAATAAAGCAGCAGCTCCTGTTCCCCACCCCCTTTGATGGCTCTGTCCTTGAATAGGCCAAAAGTATTCTCCCTGGGTGGCCCCATTTCAATGCCTTTTTTTGGAACAGAGCCATTCACTTTGTTATTATAGGGGGGAATATTTATAAATGCATCCTTATTGTAGTTCAGATATTTTTGATTTAAGAAAATGCTGTGATCTCAGTAAGCATTTCCGGGGAGGAAATCAAAGTTCACAGGAGAAAGGGTAGGCTTGCAGAGCTGATTACAAATAGCTACCATAACCTTACAGAGATCAAAGTCCTGAACGGAACGGCAAGATTTCAATGCTTTTAGCAGTTGCTTTCATTTTACAAGTTCCTGGCTTGTATATGCGCGCACGCACACACACACCAGACTTCAGACCTAACACCACAAAAATGAAGCCCAAGGATTTTCATACAAATAACTCAGACACTGACAGAGCATCCCATCTCACCGATTGCTTTCAGAAGCATTTCTACAGGGATCCTGCGCACTCAATGAAAAGTTATTAACATACTTTTTGCAACTTTTCCCAATGAAAGAGAGGTAGAAAGATCCCCATAATAAGCAAATTCAAGTGTTTGCAGCAGTTTGCAAACATGAACCCCTCTGCCAGTTTACGTTTTCAAAAATATACATTTGTTTATTTTTCTAGTTTGCTCCTACCAACCACAAAAACATCCCGCTCTGTCTCCCTGCTCCAGTTCCTGCCCACAACTGCTGTCCCATCTCTTGGCCAGGTTAGCAGCAGCAAACCAAACACAACACAAAGCTGGGCAGCTGGGTATGAAGCAAGCAAAGTGGAGCAAGGGATATTTTGCCACAATAGCAGTAAGAAGAGGGTGACAATGGATGAGGGT
This sequence comes from Podarcis muralis, assembly GCF_964188315.1. Classification (NCBI taxonomy): domain Eukaryota; kingdom Metazoa; phylum Chordata; class Lepidosauria; order Squamata; family Lacertidae; genus Podarcis; species Podarcis muralis. The sequence goes on from NC_135659.1 coordinate 61,516,255, forward strand.
CACGTGCAATGAAGCAAATGGGGATACTTAAGGAAAGATAGGACTCCCTTAGAACAGAAGCAGACTAGTTGCTGCAGGAGTAGATTAAAGTAAACTTAAAGTAAAGTGTCTTATTTATAGGTAAAGAATGCTAATTTGTGTTAACGACTGGAAACCAGAGGCATACCTTAGTTATCTGTGTAAGGTTGTGAGTTTAGCCAAGAATTTCATTGCTGAGCAGTAGGAGAAATGGCAAGGCGATATAAAGGCAAACCATGGGAGACTATGGAGTGTATGGCATATACGTGTGTGGCAACATGATGCCACTGTTGTGCCAAGATCAAACACAGCAGTGATTTATTTATTTTTATTTTTTGCAGGGGGGAGGTGATACAGCTCCTTGCCAAGCCCTAAGTATGCCTCTGCTAGAAACACAGAACTAGGCTTAGGGTATAATTCAACCCCCACTGCCCACACTGGGGTATGTGTGTGTATTTGGATTGCATCACTCCATTGGCACAGAGCTCCTTTTCCCCTCACAGCAGCTGGTATGGGGGACAGGGCTATAGATGCAGAGGTGTCTCTGCCACACTGTGCAACTGCCAGGCCACAGTTCAGATTCTTTTGCCAATCAATGTGATCTTGTATAATGGCAGGCTCTGCAGGGGTGATTAACCTGTATTTGACCTACAACTCACATCATTTGTGACCACTGGCCACACACGCTGGAGCTGATGGGAGTCCAACAGCTTCTGATAAGCCACAAGTTAGCCACCTTGATACAGATCCAGATCATATTCGCATTAGGAATTTCAGCTAACAAATTATTTTTAAAGTCACAACCTCTTGAAACATGCAAAAAGAGAAGCTAAAGTGAGCCCAGACTCTTCTTTAAAGAGGTGTTTGTTCACATGAGCATTACAAGAGAAGGGCTTATCCTTTTCACTCCCAAACTGTAAGTTACAGACTGTATTTTAGGAAGGACATAACTCTGGGATAGCTGTGTATGACATCCTGTTGTTATGACACACACAGCCAGTATAGAAGCTGTGTAAACCCTGCAGAAATACCCAACACAGTTTACTCACATTCATGCAAATGCAGCCTCGGGTAACAAGAAACTGACTATCATAAGTGCTAGAAACCAGAAGAGACAGACAACACAAAATAGGGGGACATGAACTCCAGGAAAGCCATGATGAAAGATTCTGAAAAGCAAGGCAGCTGGGAAGATAACAACATATTTGAGGAACCACATTTTAAGATTTCTGCAGAAACCAGAAGACAAAAACTGAGATTAAATTCCATAGGCTGGGTCTGTAGTTAAGCCCCAAGGGATGCAGGGCAATGTATAAACATCAGTTATAAAGAAAAATAATGGGCTTCTGCCAGTATAGTCCAGCAGACAGATTTCAACTGCTCGGGCCAGGAAGGAATTTCCGAATTATTGCTTAGCCAGAACTCTCACACCCATTCGCTCCTTCCTTTACCTGTAAAAAAAAGGCAGTAGTTTGGGCAGGGCTGCTTGAAAGAAGCCAGCGAGATAACACGCTGTAGAGAAGCCTATGCACCAGCAAGTGGAACTAAAGTAACTGGCAGCAAATGCTGACCATTTTGATTTTACTAATTACAGAAGCGACTGGGTACAACACAGCCAAGTCTGTGAGTAGAGTTGAGAGAAGGAATGGGAAGAAACCCATAAAGCAGCTGCAACAGGGGGAAAGTGGTTAGCAGCCCCACATGGAAGGGCGATGGGGGGTGAGCTTAATCTTGTACGAAAGCCCCAGTTTAGCCCCTGGATTAATAACAAGGCGGTTCCCCTGAGCATGGGCAGAGAGCACTTCTGCCACCCTTGGAGGACACAGCCGACCGTCCCACCCAGGGAAGAAGAGGCCACCGCGCGGGCTGAGCGTCTTCCAGGGCGATCCTGGCCGGGCCGGGGTGTGTGGCGCCGCGGCCCGGGGCGGGACGGAGGTCGACGGGGAAGGGGTCCCGGCCCGGCACTCACCTAGGCGGAGCCCGCCCGCCCGCGCCAAGCGGTCCCCGTGCGGCGGCAGGTGCTGAGCTCCCTGCCGAGCCCCTGCCTTTCATGGCCGGGAGTCCCCGCGGAGACTCCGAGTGCGAGTCCCCATCCCTTCGCGGCCGACGCGGAAGCAGCGAGCCGCGTCGCGAAAGGGGGCTGACGGGGCAGCAGCTTCACTCCCTAGCAGGCGGACTCCGCGGTCTCATTACGGCCGCCGTACCCGCCACTTCCGCCCCTCCACCCTCCCGGGAAAGGGAGGAATGGAAACTTGCGGGCCAAGCCAATCGTAAGCAGGCGCAATTGGAGGGTGGGCCAATGAAAACGCTCGGCCCGCCTCCCGCCCGCAGGGCACTGTGGGGGTTGGAGTTTTTTCCCCAGTGGTTGCTGGCTGCCTCTACAGGCCAGAGACAGAGAGAGGGGAGGAGCGTATGCTTGTGTTTTGTCATTTTGTAATATTTATTGCATGGACTCGAAGCAAGTGGCCAGGGCGCCCGTGGAGGCACGCCCACTTTCTTGTCGATTATCTGTTTAGTTTGCTTCTATACACGTTTAATGCCACAATCATTTTGCAGAGATTTAAAGCGATAGACCCACAGACCAAAACCCATACGAAGCATAGGAGCCAGCTCCTGAGGTCCCTTTGCACATACACTCCAATAAAATATCTGAGGGGCCAGCCCCCTCCCCTCCCAAGTTGTTGGGCATTCCATTCAAATGGTGTCTTGTGATTGATTATGTGATAGAAGGGCTTACCTGCCCCCCCTCAAAAAAATATTTTATTTAAGTTGGCACTCCGGATAGAGGCCAGTGGTTTCTAAGCCAGAGGATGTGATTGCAGGATGAATAGGTAATGATTTAAGAGGAGAGATGGTGTTCTGCCAATTGTCTGATGTTAGAGAACAAGCAGGAGATAACTTTCAATAGGGAAAAAGGCAAGGATTCAGAGACAAAGGAGCATGGGTGGACATACTCTTTCTAAAGTAAAATTCATGTTCTGAACAAACTTTGCCCCCCACCTGCCTGTGGATACTTTGCCAAAGTCTGTGGCTGCAATAAAACACTGAAACCTGTGGTGTTTTTCGATTTATTTTTCTCACTTTATTTAATTGGTTTACAAATGATGATGTGCCTTCCTCAAAGGCAGAGGTAGGATGAGGACATTGGATGTCTTGCTGTAAAACTAGAAAGGTAAAGATTGATTCTGCTATATTGGATTATATAGCACAAGTGTCCATAAAGGCAGCCCAATTATCAAGTAGCTAAAGTGAAAATTCTAAGAGTTACAGAGATTGCACAAAGTAGGCAAAGAGTAACTTGTTTCACAATTATTTGGTAACCCTGCTCACAATAAAGATAAAAGGCACAAGATGCAGCCATGAAAAGCCACTTTTTTGAACTCTCCTCTGGGCTGCTTTGCTTAGCACTTTAACCTCTAGGTGCAATCTAGATGAAGTCAGATGAGACACAATTCAGATGAGACTACATGCTGTTGGAGCTGTTTCATGCTTCGCACGCTAGAGCATCTGCCACTGCGTGCCAGTTTTTGCTGCAGGAAACACCGTAAACTATAAAAGAAAGGCACACAGCATCGGCATACGTGCAGTGGGAATGCTCTGGAAGTTAAAATTGTGGTTAGACTCCTAGTACATGCCAATTGTGCATTTACAAGCTTGCCTTCTTCACACTTTACTGCTACAAACACCAGTGTGCAAGCACATAAAGAGCCTGAATTATATGTTGCTGTTTGCATCCTACCCTTCTTCCAAGGAATTGAGGGTGCTAGGCATGGTGATTTTATCCTCACAACCACCCTAGGAGGCAAGCGTACAAGAAGAGAAAGTGGCTGACCCACAGCCGCAGAGTTAGGTTCATAGCAGAATAGGAATTTTAACACAGGTCCAACTAGTATCATTTAAGCTGTGCTTAAGGATTTATTTATTTAGCTTTGGCTTCGCTGACTGGAAACGGCCGAATCAAAGCACGCAGATAACCAAGTAGCCCCATGTCATTCAGTGAAGCAGGCTAAATAAATAAATACTTAAGTACAATCCTGCATATAAAATGGGACAATATCTTCTAAACCAAGGGTCAGCAAACTTTTTCAGCAGGGGGCCAGTCCACTGTCCCTCAGACCTTGTGGGGGGCCGGACTATATGGGGGGGTGATGCAAGAGCACCATGAGCCCCGGTGGCTGCTTACCTATGTCTTGCAAGCGGCAGGGGCTGGCGGTGGCAGTGGAGGGACGATGAGCAGCATGCGAAAGGGCTCCGGAGAGGGGCAGCTTAAAATGGCGGCGCTTGAGCGCTGCTGCTGCTGGCACCAACAAAGCCCAGACACTTCCTCCTCTAGGCAGGGCAGGGAGAAGCCGGGAGGAGGGAGGGAGGAGGCGGCGGCGCCTTGTGAGGTGGAGGGAAAGCATGTGCGTGCTGGCGATCCACACAGTGATTCCTGGACCGTCTGCAGGCTGGATCCAGAAGACAATTGGGCCTGATCCGGCCCGCAGACCTTAGTTTGCCTACCCATGTTCTAAACAGTCAACAGTACAGTGCATATGTGTATTATGTGCCTCACTTGCCTTGTATTCTGCCTGTGGTACATTTGCAGTGCCACACCTTCCTGAGCTGCCTTTATATGCCAAGTCACACCCCAGGGCCCACCCAAAGACATATTCACAGGTCTAGGCCTATTTTCCCCTACGAAATGGTGGAGGATATGAGGAAAATTGTGACATGTGAGTTCCAAGTAATTCTGTCGGACAAAATTGCATATAGCTGACCCATACTTTATTGTAGGTAGCTGGAAACCACACAGCGGTAGGTTTTTGTATTGCCTCCTTCTCCAGCACTTGTATAAATACACTCAGAGCTCTCATGCATCATGTAGCAGTCCAAGTGCAAGACGTCTCACACACAGGAGCAGGCTACAGCTACTGTGTGAAGCCATACTCTGTCCTCCCTATCCAACATGTATTAATGTAAATATTTTAAAAAAACCCAGGCAATTTAAACAGACCTCAAGAATTCCAGCCTTGACAAGTCTGACACAGATAGCCAAGCGTGCACCACATCTCTTGCCCTTGCCTGAAAAACTATTGCTGTCAGCCAGACATTCCTTTCTTTGAAGCCCAACATGCAGGCTTCTTTGAGAAAGTAAGAATTCACTCCCACCAATGCCAAAAAAAGGTCATCATGCCAGTTTTATCACAGTTCTTTATCCCTTTAAATCAGGGTCCAGGAACCTGCAATGGGTTGTATTCCTGTGAAGATAATATCACAACATGCCAGCACCTTGCTGAAGTTAAAGCAGAGTTCTTTAATGAGTGCCTCCCTGGAAACCAGATATACACTGCCTAGGGCTCCATGAAGGAAGAAAGACAAATTGTAAGTGTCATGAACAAACAGAGAACATATTGGCAGCTGAATGTTGGTAGTGGGTAGGGATAGAGTTAAAAGTAGGAAGGAGTACCCTTCCTCTGTGGCTCTTCCCCTCCCCTCTCTCCCTCTTTCATTCAATTTTCTCTGTCTGTAAACCCCTTTCCCCCCTCCTTGTCTCCCAAATTGAAATTGGGCTGATGGCGTGTTGCTTGCCCCTGATTGAACTTATGTTATATCTGAAGATACTTGGGTTAGCCCATCTATAGGTTGATTCAGGCAATGGTACCTGCTATCTCAGGGTTGTTAGCCCAAGGTTGTTATCCTGAGCTAACCACCCATCTGCCTAAATTGATAATCCAGTCTGTTTTCCAGCCATCCTTCCTTGTGGACTGAATTTAGAAAATCACTGCGATTGGCAATCAACCTATGAAACTGTGAACTGTTAATGACCCTGGTAGTATTGACACGATGGTGTCATGCTAGGATGAAAAGGAAGGAAATGGGGATTCCACTATTGCCATGGATTGTGGACTCTCTCAACTTTCAGCAACCTCTGATTGAACTTTAGAACATGTACTTTATTTACACAGCCAAGAAGTTAATCTGAGGCCAATGTGAGATAAAGGGCTTTTATCACAGGATGACTGATGGATGCCTAAAAAGAGATATTTATATGAAAACTAAGAAAAGAGTGAGAGCGGGGAAGAATCACACAGATTGCCAAAACTCATTTTCCTTTCCGAGAGGGAATGCAGCAGTTGACAAGTAACTCTGTCAGCTATGACGACTGATTCAGTTTGTTTTTCTTTACTGTGACATATGCAAATATATCTGTCTGCATGGCTGGGCATGAATCCTGGATTTCTGCACCTGTGAGCACAAGTTCTTTTTCAGGGCTTTAAATAGCTAGAATTGTCATAGCACAGTTTCCCGTAGGAGGTGCTTTTCAAACATCCTTTTAGACTAAGTCGATATTGCCAACAAAAGCTCATTCTGTGGGAGGAATAATGGTGACAGAGCTTCTTTAGATGTTCATTTAGAGCCCAGTTCAGAGCCTGAACATTAGTACATGCTCTACCTTGAAAGCACATTCAAAACACATTCTTTCCCTCAAAGAATTCTGGGCACTGTAGTTGACCTCTCTCAGAGTTAGAATTCCCAGCAATCCTTAAACTACAGTGCCTATGTTTATTTTATTTTTTTGAGAGAAAGAATGTGCTTAGAATGTGCTTTCAAGGTATAGTGTGTGCAGATCCAAAGAACGTAATGTGAGATAATGAAGCTGGAGAAAGGAAAGTTATTTTTATGTATAAGGAAGCTGGAGCAAGGAAAAGAGAAAGAGGTGGTGTATGAGTCACTCAGGCTGGCACAGACTGGAAAAAAGAAGGTGCCCGCAGGGGAAGGAGGCTTGAATAACCAAGGCAGGCAACAACAAGAAGCACACTCAACATATGTATCGCAGAATCAAAACACTTCCAAGTAAACATGTTTGAGAGCAGGCTACTAGACTTGCACTTGGTAAGCTATTGTTCTCAACTTCTGGCAAGAACCATTGCATCAAAACAGGGTGGAGACACATAACAAACAAGGCATCTTGCCACGTAGGTTCAAGACACATGAGCATTGGAAGCTATTTTATACAGGGTGAGGCTATGAGTCCACTTAGCTCAGAAATGTCTACACTATCTGTGGCTCTCTGGGGTCTCCACCCCTACCAGGAGATGCCAGGGATTGAACCTGCAACCTTATGCAATAACAACGACATAAGAAAAGCCCTGCTGGGTCAGTCCAAAGGTCCGTCAAGTCCAGCATCCAGTTCTCACAGTGGCTAACCAGATGCCTGTGGGAAGCCCACAAGCACAGCCTGTACACAACAGCAACCCTCCACCTTGTGATTCCCAGCAGTTGGCATTCATAGGTAATACTGCGTCCAACAGTGGGGGTAGAATGTACCCATCATGGCTAGCAGTTACCACCCCTGGCCACTGAGTATGCTGGCTGGGACTGATGAGAGTTGGGAGCCCAGCAAGTGGAGCACTGCAGCTTGCCCACTCCTGCTTTAAGGTGCTGCACAACTCTTCGTCGTTTTAACTAAAGAAAGAAATCATCAGGTGGAAGTTGTCATAATGGCTACCACAGGGGACCTGGTAAAGGTAAAGGGACCCCTGACCATTAAGTCCAGTTGCGGACGACTCTGGGGTTGCAGCGCTCATCTCGCTTTATTGGCTGAGGGAGCCGGCGTACAGCTTCCGGGTCATGTGGCCAGCATGACTAAGCCGCTTCTGGTAAACCAGAGCAGCGCACAGAAATGCCATGGTAGACCTGTGTTAAATCCCCACCCAGTCATGAGACTGACTGTGTTGGGACTTGCATCAATCACTCTCTCTCTCTCTCTAACCAGCCCTGAATTCCATGGGTGCAAGGTAAGTTAAGCAACCTGAATAATAAAAGCAAAACAAACCATAATGACAGCTCTGGTGGATTAACAATGCTCAAAATAAGTTCAAACAAAAGGCATGTGAGGCATTTACAGTGCAATGCTATAAATGTCTTCTCAGAAACAAGTCCATTGTATTCAGTGGGGCTCACTTTCAACAAAGTGGCATAGAATTGTAACCATAGGCAATGTGTGCAATACTTAAGGCTGTACCACCAAACATCATAGCAAGGATGGGGAATCTGTGGCCCTCTGGCTTTTATTGTACTTCAACTCCCATCAGCCCCTGCTAGCATGACTAATGGCTAGGGATAATGGGAGCTGTAGTCCAGCAATCTGGAGGTTCCTCATTTCTGCTTTACAGTCTGGGGCAGACTCAGGACACTCTTGTTTGTCTTATTTCAGAGACAAATCAGATTACATTTCCCACCATGGATTAACATGTGTACAGGTTAGGTCTTGGACCCCAAGTCCCATTCTCAGGCACAAGCAGTGTACAGCTCACAGAATAAACATTTAAATTGGGGCTATAGAATAACAACTCACAGTAATCCATAATGCAATTCATTTTCCTAAAGACAAACCATTACGCATCACACAAATTACACTATCTGAAGAAGTGTGCATGCACACGAAAGCTCATACCAAGAACTAACTTAGTTGGTCTTTAAGGTGCTACTGGAAGGAATTTTTTTTGTTTTGACTATGGCAGACCAACACGGCTACCTATGTGTAACTGAAACAAATTACACTGAATGCCATGAAACCAATTTGGCTTTAGAGAGGTATAGTCTGAAAATAAAGACTTGGGAAAATATGATTTCCTGGTACTGATATTCAAGCTCTGAACTTTGAGATTTGCCATTTTAGTGAATATTTCACCTGTAATTTCATTGCATTGGTTATAGTTTCAGAATCAGTGGCTGAGTGATCAAGCAGGATGCTAACTCAGAAAGAAATGCAAAAGAACCCACACCCTCCCATTCAAATACTGTTCTATGTGTACACCACAGGAAAAAGCATTAGAAATGACTAAACCATAGATGGAGAACCTGTGGCCTTCCAGATGTTGTTGGATTCCACCTCCCATCAATCTCACCGAGCATGGCCAATGGTCAGAAATAACGGAAGCTGTAGCCCAACACAATCTAGAAGACCAAAGGTTCTTCCATCCTTGGCCTAAACAGTCCATATTCTAAAATTCAGATCTAAACAGTGAATCTCACCCTGCCCACCCCAACATCCTTTATTGTCACATCTTTCCCACAAACTTAATTACAAGTTTTACAAGAGTTCACAAGTATCAGGGACCTGTTTGGAGGCAGGTCCTGATTGAAAGGCATGTTCAGGTAGAAGTAGGCTTTGGTCTTTCCAATAGACTTTACACAAGTCAATTCCTTTCCTCCCTTCCAAACAAAGCCGTCTTTTATATTTGCATTTGTCATCTCACTTGAGCAGGAATTATGTTCTTGGCAAGGCAGCAAAAGCAGAGTCAGCTATGACCACAACCCTGAGCTGTCCGGATTCCCAAACTGAATGACCCTTTGTGGATCTTCATGTGTTTGGATAAGTGGTCACTGCGGGCAAATTTCTTCTCACACACTTGGCACTGGTAAGGCTTGAGTCCAGAATGGGAACGCTTGTGGCGAGAGAGCTCATCCGAGCGGGAAAACCTACCAGACAGAAGAAGATATGTTTACTGCACAGTTGCGTGAACCAAGAAGGTTGTTCTCACCAAATGGCTTCACACACAGTCAAAGCAAACTACAAGAGAAGATTCTGGGATATAAAGCAGATTTGTCTAGCAGATGCTGCTCTAGTGTGACTCTCAAGAATCCAGTGTCTATTTCAGAAATAGAAAAACATGTGCCCTACTCACATTTTGAAACCGCAAGATGCTAGAAAGCAGCTTCCCTAGACATGAATCTTTGCCACTTGGAAACAGGCAGGTGCAATTCATTGGCTTCTGGTGCATTGGGACTATAGGTCACGAACCACTCTTGGGTTCAGGCAGGGCAGGGATGGCACAACCTGATGGTCCTTCAGATGTTGTTCATCTTCCACTCCCAGCAGCCCCAGCCAGCATGGCCTATGATCAAGGTTGATGGCAGCTAGAGTCCCAACAGCTTGTGAAGGGTCACAGATTTACCATCTCAGGTGAAAGGGATAATGTAGTAGAGTGAGATGACTAGGACTTGAAAGCCCAGGGTTCAAAATTCCCATTCAGTCATAAAGCTCACTGGGTGAGCTTGGGCCAGCCACAGTCCCTCAGCTTAACCAAACTCACAAGGTTGCTTTGAGGACAGGAAGGGGTCAGGGAGAACTATGTATGTCACCTTGAGCTCCTTGGTGGGATATAAAGGTGATAATAAATAAAATATAACCTCTCAAAGGTGCACAAAGACAGAGGTTTAATTGCCCATTCTTGACCCTTTATTCTTGTGTACCACTGACATTCTGTCTGTCTCTCTCCTTCCCACCCCTTATTGGTTCCTTCATTTCTTTTCACGTATGAACCAAGGCCGACATGATGTAGAAGAAAATCAGCCTTCGACAAGAGCAGTAAGCCTTAAAACAAGTTCAAGAAGTGCCTTCCAACAAAGGAACTCAAAGACCTTGACAAATATTAACAAAGTCATCAAGCTTCTGTGAAATACTGTCTCTCTGTTTGGAGTGAGGAAAACAAAGACGAAGAAGGAAGCACAACTTGTCCAATGTTACATAATAATTCAGGAACAGACCAGACATGATCTCACTGACAATCCACTCAGAGTCACATCAGAAACAACCCTGGACAAGATATTTTCCTCTCTTTTTTTAATTGTCAAGGGGCCTTGATGGAACCAAAGTGGTGCCATTGAGTGGGGAAATGTAAGGGAATAACTTTGTCTCTTTTTCTAATCTCAAAAAGACTTATGGGCAGACAAGAACCCCTGCAACGTCAGATCGTGAGAAATAGCTCATGACTAAGGATGATTAGAAATCTGTAACTAGGAAATAGTGCCTGAAATCATCCCGTCCCGTCCGCCGCCTCGTCTCTCCCAATCCCTTTTCTTTCTGTGTTTTGTCTTTTAAAGCCTGTGGGTAGGGTTTGTCTTAACACGGACCTTTGCAAGCCACTCTAGAGGTCTTTTTTGGCTGAAGAACAGAATAAAACACTTTCAATGAATATGTCACATACTGTACATACAACATACATTCTTGTATTTCAAATGGTATGTGTCCATCTCACCCATGAGTACATGCCACTGAGTTTGGCAATTGGCAACAGATCCTCAGGGCGCATATGAATACAGGTTATATGTTTCAAATATGCCAGTACATGTGCAGCCTTTGAAAGCAGTTCAGAAATCCCAACTGGTACACTGCCCTTTCATAACTCTCTGCACCTTGTAAAGGCAAATATACAATTACGAAGGAGATCTCACAGTAACCTACCCTAGAAAGAAGGAATCCAGTTGGATCATCTGCTTTCTCAGATTCCCTGGATGATCTTGGGTAATCTACTCAGTGGCAGTTATGAGATCTACTCTAACCCACTGGGCTACTGAAAACTTATTTAATAAAAATAAAATAAAATTTTATTTATATCCCACCCATTTTGCAGGGTTTCCCCAGCCACTCTGGGTGGCTCCCAACAGAATATTAAAAAGGCGATAAAACATCAAACATTAAAAACTTCCCTAAGCAGGGCTGCCTGCAGGTGTCTTCTAAAAGTCAGTTGTTTATTTCCTTGACATCTGATGGGAGGGCATTCCACAGGGTGGGCGCCACAACCGAGAAGCCCCTCTGCCTGGTTCCCTGTAACCTCACTTCTCGCAGTGAGGGAACCGCCAGCAGGCCCTCAGAGCTGGACCTCAGTGTCTGGGCTGAACGATGCGGGTGGAGATGCTCCTTCAATCTTATTTTAAAATCTAGAAAATATAAAGCCAGGGTGGCTAACCTATAACAGCCCTCCAGATGTTGCTGGACTACAACTCCCATCATCCCTAACCATCCACCATTGTAGCTGAGCCTATTAGGAGTTGTAGTCCGGCACATATGCAGAGCCACAGGCTCCCCATCGCTGATATAGGAGATGCATACATGCTGCAGGAAATAACTAAAAACCATGCATTCTCAGTGACCCAGACATATGGTAGAGTCATTAGATGAGCCCATCCATAATGTCCACAAAAGAATGTGGAATCAGAAGCTTGTTATGCTCACTGACTCCTCCTCCATTTGCAGCTCATATCTAATGTAGAGGAGAAGTCTGGTTTTATAGAGCACTGCAGAGATCAAACAGATTCCTAATACATTTACCAGAGCTACAAGGGGGAGAAAGAAGCCCCACTGACTTCACTTTCTGCAGTTAAGCAGGAATACATTCCAAAGTCTCAGGTCATTACAGCCAAAAAAGCTGGAAGGAAGCAGATCAGCCAAGATCACACAGGACCCCCTTAAGAATGATTCTCAAGGAAACAGTAAATTCAACCCTATATGTTGTTAAGGATTTCAGGTTGCTTGAGAGGAGCAAATATGTGCAACCCTTGCCTGGGGGCCTGTTCCAGTCCCTGCCCTTCTCCCCTGTTTGGTAAGCTTGGAAACTGCACATGCCCTCCGTATTTTGGAAACAATATCGATATTTTACTGAGCTCCTCTTTTAACAAGATGCCCTGAGCAATGGCTGCAAAGCCCCTGCAAAGTCTGTCAGCTGCAGGTTCACTAGGAGCAGCCTCTCCACATTTGGAAAGTCCCTGCCACCAATGCCACGACAGCTGGAGGCTTTCAAATTTTAAACAAAACCGTCTGCTTGAGGAAAAGGTACAAGGGGCAGCATGGGCAGATACAAATGTAATCCCTGAAGGCTTTGCGACTTCAGCACATCAGATGTATTCCCCATGGGAAGGATCAGCAAAGGGGGGAACCTATTAAAAGAAGGAACTCCTTGCCACATGACTGTCTTGAGCTTCTACCTGGACTTATCAGCTGCACCGCAGCAGGGCACAGAAGTCTGTGAACTGCAGCTAATCTACTCATGGAATTAATTCTGAGAAATGCAGAACGAAATTATTCACAAAGCTGTTGAAAAAGAATGGTGGGTTGCACAATTACAGTGCATGGGGAGGCTAGTGCACACCCCCTTTCATTTTTCTCCCCCATCAGGGAAGAGGTCCTATGCCTTTGAACAGTTGCAAGATTAGCAAAAATGCAACGCAGGAAGCCTTTTCCCCGTACTGCTAATAAGACAGACAGCCACCTGCTACCAAATCAGACCGTTGGTCCATGCAGCTCAGTATTATCTACAACTGGCTCCAGGGTTTTAGGCAGGGGTCTTTCCCTAGAAAGCTGGGAACTGAACCTGGGCTACTTTCCATTGAAGCATGTGCTGCGTCACTGAGCTATGGCCTTTCCCCCAAGGAAAATAAAAACATAGCAATAGAAGAGGAGGCTGGTGGATCAGGTCCATGGGCCATCTAGTCCAGCATGCTGTTCTCACAATGGCCTCCCAGAGGCCTGTGGGAAACCCACAAGCAGGACTTGAGCACAAGAGGGCTCACCCTCATTGTATGCAGAAGCATTACTGCCTCCAGCCATGGAAGCAAAGCAGAGCCACCATGGCTGCTAGATAGCTTTCTCCTCCATGAATTTTCCAATTCTGTTTTGAAGGCATCCAGTTAGGTGGCTGTCTCCCGGGGGAGCGAGTTCCATAGTTTAACTATGCACTGGGTGAACAAGTACTTTCTTTTATCTGTCTTGAATCTTCCAACATTCAGTTTTATTGGAGTTTCACAAGCTCCAGTGTTAGGAGAAAAGGAGAAAAACTTTTCTCGAGCCACTTTCTCCACGACATGCATCGTTTTATGAATGCCTATTACATCACCTTTTACTCACTTTTTTTTCTGTACAGTGGTACCTCGGGTTACATACGCTTCAGGTTACATACGCTTCAGGTTTCAGACTCCGCTAACCCAGAAATAGTGCTTCAGGTTAAGAACTTTGCTTCAGGATGAGAACAGAAATCGTGCAGCGGCGGCATGGCAGCAGCAGGAGGCCACATTAGCTAAAGTGGTGCTTCAGGTTAAGAACAGTTTCAGGTTAAGAACAGACCTCCAGAACGAATTAAGTACTTAACCCGAGATACCACTGTACAGTGGTACCTCGCAAGACGAACGCCTCGCAAGACGGAAAACCCGCTAGACGAAAGGGTTTTCCGTTTTGGAGGCGCTTCGCAAAACGAATTTCCCTATGGGCTTGCTTCGCAAGACGACAGCCCATAGGGAAATCTCCGGGACAGCGGGGAAGCGCAGCGCGTCTTCCCCACTGTCCTCGGACCTCCTCCGAAGCCTGGCGGCAAGGCGGGGACACCTCCTCCCGCCGCCGCCGGGCTTCGGAATGATGCCCCGATGCCGGGCGGCGGGGCGGGAACCTCTCCCCCCGCCGCCCGGCATCGGGACGATGCCCCGAAGCCGGGCGGCAGGGCCGCGAAACCTGGGCGCGCTGATCTCAGCGCGCGCAGGCTTCGGCATGCCGGCAACTCTCCGCAAGCAGCGGCAGCGCTGCCGCTGCTTGCGGAGAGGTCCGCGAAACCTTGGCCAGACACCTTTTGAAGGCAGGCGGGGGGGGAGCGAAAGTCTTTGTCCCCCCTGCCTGCCTTTAAAAGCCCTCCCGGGACAGCGGAGAAACGCACTGCGTTTCTCCGCTCTCCCGGGAAGGCAGGCAGGGGGGAGCAAAGACTTTTGCCCCCCGCTGGCCTTCAGAAGAGGTCCAGGACCTCTTCTGAAGGCTGGCGGGGGGCAAAAGTCTTTGTCCCCCCTGCCTGCCTTCCCAGGGGCTTTTAAATCGCCCCGGACAGCGGAGAAGCCCTCCGCTGTCCCGGGGTTTTTTTAAATGCTGGGGGTGGGAAGAAAAGCCCTTGTCCCCCCCCCCCCCAGCCTTCAGAAGAGGTCGGGGGACAGACTGTCCCCGGACCTGGTCTGAAGGCGGTTTCCCTAGGAACGCATTAATTGATTTTCAATGCATTCCTATGGGAAACCGTGCATCGCAAGACGAAAAACTCGCAAGAAGAAAAAACTTGCGGAACGAATTAATTTTGTCTTGCGAGGCACCACTTTAGTTCCATATTCTGCAACCTTTCCTCATAGATAAGTTGCTCCGTCCCCTTGGCCAGTTTTGGTTGCCCTTTTCTGAACCTTTACCAGCTCTACAATATCGTGTTCAAGGTGAGGCCACGAGAACCGTATGGAACAGTATTCCAAATGCAGTTGCACCATAGATATGTATAACGGCATTATGGTATCGGCAGTTTTATTTTCAATTCCTCTCCTAATGATCCCTAGCATTATCATTTGTGCGCTGCCTGGCAGTCAAAGGAGGAACAGAAACCTTGCTGAGGAAATAAAAGAATAAAATATGGCAACAGTGCTGTGTATGTATCAGTCATTATCTGACCAGGGATGGAAAAATAACATGAATTGCTAATTGAATCCCATCAGTGAAAGATTCATTCACTGTTGACTAAATATGAGATTTGTTTGTTTTCATTGGAGTTGTTTCCTTTAAAAAGACGCAGATGGTAATATTAAAAAGCACCAATGATGACCACCGATGTTCTTGAACAGCTCCAATCCATTTCAGCAGAGCTTGTAGAGAAATGTCTAGTGGGTTGTGTCCAGGACGCATGTATACTTCAGTTCAGGCAATACATTTTGTTATGTACTGAAATTCTCACCCTGGGCCAGCAGGGGGGATACTGTAGATAGTTATGCAAATGAAGGGTCAAAAGTGACGTTCAGTGATTGGCTAGTTACAGAAAATGGTTACTGTTGCATTCTAGTGGAGCTCTATATAAGCAGGCTGACGAGCTCCTCAGTTCAGTTCTGTTCCAGCTTACAAATAAAGAGCTGCTTTGGAAGAATTGCTGTGTCGTCTGATATGTTCGCCCACAACTTAACACATTTTAAATTATTTCTCAACCAATAAGTAACCTTGCAATCCTAAGGACACTTGTACAGGATTTGGGAGTAGGCCTTGCTGAACACAATGGGACTGGTGCCTGAGAAATATACATGATTGCACTGTTGGCTGGAAGTACTAGTTTATTCTAGTTGTTAAGTGAGCCTATCTGATCCCACAAAGCTTTCATTGAGCAACGAAGTCAACTGTCAACTTTCAAAAAAATAATCAAATAACCAGGCCGCTTTTTTATTGCCACACACTTACCTCCAGCCACAGTTGGGCCAAGTACAGGTGTAAGGCTTTTCTCCAGTATGGCGTCGGAAGTGTGCCTTGAGGTGAGAACTCTTAGTGTACATCTTTGTGCAACCGGGATGTGTGCACTTGTGGACTCGGATGACAGGAGGGGAGGCTTTGGGGGCCCTGGCCTCCACATTCTTCACGCTTCCAAGAACTCCAGGCCTCAGCGTCCCAGGCAAAGGGGCTATCCGTACATATTTTTGTTCTGTGCCTGTTGAAGGGCTTTGGATGACCTGGGGAAGAACAGTCAGGCTCTGCCCTTGCATTTTGATGACCAACTGAGCCACCCTAATACCACCAACAGAGCTCTGGGTTGGCGAGTTGCCTTCACTCGCTTGGTTGGGCTGGATCTGAAGGACAACTGGGACAGGCCCCGCAGTCCCTGGGATGCCTGTACCACCAGAAAGCACCACTCCTGACTGAGCAGAGCTGGAAAGGCCTTCATCCGGAACAGCTACAGGAACAGACTGTTCCCCGGGGCTGCCCAAGCTGATCTCAGACTTTCTCTTAAGCTGTCCTCCTGCCTGCTGCTGGTCATTCAGCTCATCTTTGAGAATTGCCATTTTCTCATTCAGGAACTCCTCAATCTCCTCCAGTGTAGGGCTAAAGTCCCTGGAGAGTTCCGGGCAAAAATCAGGAAGTCTGAGGTAGGCTTCGTAGATAGTGGTCTGTGGTTTCTCCCCATCCTTCTTTACCTTGGACTGCGAAACACCCGTCTCTGATGTGCAGATTAAGTTGGAGATAGCTGATGGGTTAGAAGCCTGCTCCCCGCTGCAATCCTGCAGCAAATTCAATGGTGGCATCTCATGCTTGAGAGCAACTGAAGCGTTGGCTAACTGAATGGGAGCTGAAGCAGTCAGCTGACTTGAAGCAGACACCAGTTTGCTATGATTTACTGAGACCATTGGTTTGCCGCCTCCTCATAAAAAGACGTATTGATAGCTGTATATAATATATTATGCCAACGAGCTGAAAATTATGAATACTGGTTATAGATCCACCTGCAGGAAGACAACCACAAGGAGGTTCCTTAATTTAAAAATAGTAATACAGGGAATACAGAACACCTGAAGGGATCTATAAACTACTTTGATTTACTACTATAAACAGAATCAGTATTAAAAACAAAACAAAACCACTTCTCCTCCCCCTTTTAAAATCCTTATTTTGGAAAAAAAAGATAATACAAATTCAAATTTACAAGAATCTGTTTGAGAATCCACCCATTGTTTGAACTCTAGCCAACACAGTGCATTGAATGCACTCATTCAGAACCATCTGGAAGGATGTGCCCTAAGGGTTTAACAGACTGAAGAACAGAGGCAATTTCTTTAATGGGGTCCAACTCAAGGCCTATCTGCCAGGGCTCTTTCCCACTTGAAAGCAAGAATGTAGTTCTTTGAAACAAAATAAGGCCTGCATCTGATAACCGAATCAAAAGAAATATTGGTTAACCTCAAACAGGTCATACTATGGATTACAAAACTATGTGGTAATGATAGACAGGTTTGCCTGGGAAAAATCGTATTTGTCTCATTAGTGGTTTCTCAATTTCACCCAAAGTTAGAAAGGGTCAATGTGAAAAGCATTTAAAAAAAAAACTATGGTTACCTCAGATTCTGTTCCATGTCTCTGTTCACACTTACATCAATATTAGTTTTAATGGGCTCGTATTGGTACACCATGCTTTTCTCTGGGGGTATGCAGGGGTACTCATACCCCTAAACATTTTGTGAATCTAACAGGAGAAGAAACTTCAAAAAATTAAATTTTTAGTTTCTTCTCTAGCATGGTTAATTGTCAGTTCCATTCTTACCCCCCTTGGCAGCTTCCTTTCCTTTCCTGGTGTTTCCGAAGTCTCAGACGGAAGTGAGAGTACCCCAAAACATTTTTTTAGGGAAAAAAGCACTGGGTACACCCTATACGTTCAAGGTAGATGACTTCCAGCAAATCATCCTGGGAGCTGCAGTTTCCCCACTGGGAGCTCTAGTTCATCCTGGGAGATGTAGTTTCTTAACATAATGCAGTTCCCAGGATTCTTGGGCTTTAAATATATGATGTGTACATAGCCAAAGGGGTGTATGGGATGTTAGGGAAGGATTGTAAAATCTGGTGGGGCGTACGTTTGCTCCTTCTTGGGCAGTTTCTCCATCTTTGGTCCCCACCCTGCACTCAGCCCTCACCTGGGCTCCTGAAAGCTGGCAGCATGTGACAGTGGCTCCACCCCAGGAAGTGGTTTCAGCTGGCTGTCTAAACCAGGTGTGGGTAGCTGATGGGTCTCAAACCCTTGATGTGTCAGGGACTTCCCCTACATGAGAAGACAGACTCCAGGGGACTGAATGGATGAGACCTGTCCATTCAACTGTCAGGAAGGCAGGTTCTGCACGTGCTGCAGAGGGGAGTGAGAGGCAGATGGTCAACCTGGGAAGGAGGTTTCCATCTAGGAGAAGGAAAACTCTCACCCAAACCTCCACTGCCTTGCAGGATATCTTTGAGAGAAGAAAGGGCTAAGGAGTAAACCCTACACAAATCGGGAGTGAAGTCCCTACAATGGTTGGATGATGCCCTCTGGTAACTCCTGCAGCCCAGCTGGTGCCAAACATACTGCTCTGCTTTCCTTTGGACTACATCAGCAAGGCTGAGTGGAGCGGTCTTGTAGTCTGGGCAGCCCAGGACCTCCAAACACATTGCCCTGGCTTGCATCCCAGGAGATCATTTCGGTCTTGCTAAAACAGCAGTTTGCTGTATTAGCAAGGTGCCAACAACATAGCCAAAGTGGGGAGGAGGTAACCCAGACTGGATCAAGAGAACCCACAGCCTCTGAGAGTGTGAAGGCATGAAATTCCTTCAGCTTTGTCCATGCTGCTCTTTGCCACTGCTATCTTCTCAAATTGCTGAAAGCCCTGCTGGAGATTGGGGAAGCATTCTTCAATAAACACACCCAGCCTTTAAGGGAGCAGCATTTAAAGTATTTCAAGGTCTGCCAGCGGCAACACAGGGGTCAAAGACCTGATGTTGCTCAATGCATTTCATAACCCCATTCACAAGATTGGAAGTGCCTCTTGTCTTGCTCCCACACTAGATCAACACCTACTCCAGGTGTTTACAAAGGACAGAATGGGAGGAACCAGCCTCATTCTTAATTTCCCCTCCCTCTAGGAGTGTTTGGTAGCAGGCTTTGATTAAAATTAAGTCCAGAGGTTGTTGAATCTTAATAATTCCATTTGTGTTTCCTCTACAAATCCACAGCATAGAGATAGTAAGAGCTAGAGACCTGGCCATTAGTTTTATACAGGCCAGTTTTCAGTCGACACCATTCATTTTTCACTGATAAAATGTTTCCTGTTTGTAATTACATGCCTCTTCCTTCCTTCCTTTTTTCCTTAAAAAGGTGTTTGGTAGGGCTTTTCACGTATTAATGTTCTGGCAGGTGGTAAAGAAAATGAACACTGTCAAGGCTCAGTCCCACTTTATTTTTAGTAGGCAGGAAAGGTACATTTTGTATTTGTGGGAATTTTGCTACAATCCATTTTTAAAATCTCACCTGTGTTTTAAAGCATCCTCACTTTATCTTTAATGGGGCACACATTTATTTTGGCACTGTAATGGCCTTTGCCTATATAGACAAAGTTGTGTACAATTATTTTGGATGTTTGTGTGCATTCCCACGAACAAACAGTCAAGTGAAAACTGGATGTGTGAACTGGGTTTAGATACAGGTATAAGTAAAGTTTTGTGAGCAGAGTTAAGGTGTGCTCTGCCTATTTTTGTCAACAAACATAAATTATTATTTTTTTATTCCCAACTTACCAAACTAAACACTGAAAAACAAAATAGCCAGTTGCATTTTTTAATTACTGTCATGTCTCTATCATATTTTTCCTCTAACGTGTATGTAAGCATATATCTAAGATCCTCTAGCAACCTGAAGATTTTCTGTATACTTCATCATAATATTACAGTTCATACTTTAATAATCTGATGAACATCTTTGATAAATGTTTCTGCATATGTCACTGATTTATGAATGTGATAAAATTACACCACACTATATACAAGATCAAATATCTTATCCCTGCCTTTAGCTAATTTAAGCTGTTGGTCAATTTTTCTGCCATAGCTATTTGCCACAGCTCACTGTGCCAAGCACTCAAGGCCAAAAGTCCTGTAGCTTCCCAATTCTGTGGTTATCTCTGTTGCACAAGGCACATAAAGGAATGGAGAGCTATAACCAAGATCACTACAATATGACCTCAGTTTTTAAGTTTTGGGATTTTTCCACGTTCCATTTAGGAGAAGAACCACAGCTCAGTGGTAGAGCACATCGCTTTGCATGTTAAAATTCTTGCAATGTTTTTAAATGTTTTACTTATGTTTCTTATTTTACTTGCATAATTGTTCCACTTTGGTGTCTGCCACCCTGGGCTCCTTTGAGGGGACAAGTAGGATAGGAACTAAATACCATATTTTTCGCTCTATAAGACGCACCAGACCATAAGATGCACCTAGTTGTTGGTGGAGGAAAACCAGAAAAAAAGTATTCTGAATCCCAGAAAAGCAAAAGGGATCTGGCTTCTGGGATAGCTGCGCGAAGCCTCTTCAGGGCAGCGGGATGAAGGCTCCCCCTGCCCAGAAGAGGCTGCGGGTGGCTAAGGCAGAAGCCAGGACAGCAGGTGGGATCACAGCGATCACTCTTGCTGTCCTGGCTTATTGGCTGGCCGCATGCAGCCTCTCCCGGGCAGCGGGAGGAAGGCTCCCCCAAGAGCCGCGCTCCCTTTAAAGAGCGTGCGGAGCATGTGTGCGGCTCTTAGGGACTTTTCCCCAAGGAGGGAGAAGGGCAGCCTTTTCCCCATATTTTATGGGGGGCCCCTGCACCTCAGTTGGATCCTCTAACTGCTGAGAGATTTCGAGAGTGGTGGTTGTTTGCACCCTGCCCTTGCCCTGCACCCCCAATGGAGGCAGGTTTCGCCAGCGTCTAGATATGCCTCTGGCCTGGGCAATGGTTAAACACGGGGTGGGGGAGGTAGAAACCCTATGAAAAGTGTCTCTCACTCCAGCAACCACCGGACTTGGGGAATGGAGAAGGCGGGGCCGAGCTTCTCGTCTACCTATTTGTCCCGATCAGATCCTTAAGGGCATAAATAGGAACCGCGCAGGCCACGCGCACCCTGCTCAGTCGGAAATCATGCGTTTGCCCGGCGCAGATCACCCCCTGCAATCGGGCAGCGCTCTTGGCAGCGCCGAGCTCATGCGACTTGCCCTACGGAGAGGTGACGACGCCACCCTCTCCTTCTGCCCTCCCCATTCAGGGCAGCCTGGAATCCCGCCCTCCAATCAAGCAGCAGGGGGCAGGCTTGCCGTCAATCAACGGGTCCTCGCGCTTCCCATAGGGCGGCGCAAGGCCGCATCCCGCCCCGTTGCCACTGTTTGTTGAGGGACGAGCGCGTCGAGTTTCTCGCGTCCGCCAGGCAGCCTTTTTTTCTCGCTCCACGCGATTGCAACACGTCTCCCTTGCCCTAGAAGTTGAGCGTGCTTGGCCGGATTCCCGCACTCAAAACCCGATTGCATCTGTCAGCGGGGAGGGAGCGACGCGCATAGTCTGCATTTCTGGAGTAGCGCTTTCGCAGGGCGAAGATCGGCTGGAAAATCCGCTCGTCGTCCAGATTTCCCTCCGAAGGTCATGGGACTCAACAGCAAGCCCGAAGTTAACTTGGCGCGCGAGATTCCACCCCCCGCCTTTTCCCCCGGGCTCCAAATAAACTCAAGAGGGGCGGATAAAAATGAGAATAAATCTACAGGAAGATCCGCCTCCTGAGCTCGTAAGATTTCAGTGGGAGCGATTGGGCAACGTCTTTTATCACATTCATCAACAAACACATCACACACCTCGATTAGCCGGGCAGGTGAGCCCAAATTTCCATCCCCGCCACTTAGCCAGTTGTGATCAAACTTCTTAGCTTGGGAAAGGGCGCGTGCGCTGAACAGGATGGGGCAAGTCGCGCGCGCCCCAGCGATCCCGACACTTAGTGCCCCGTCCCCACCAGGTCTCTAACTCGGGGACAGAACTCCGCCGCTGGCTCGCTCCAGGCGCGCGCGCACCCCAGCGACCCCATCCCTTTTCACGGGCCGTATCCGGGGGTCGGGCCGCTTATCTTGCACCCCCGCACCGGCTCGGCTGCTCCGCTCGCCCTTACCATCGCCCAGCTGCCAGCGACGTCGCGCTCCTTTCCCTGCTGGCGCTCGGTCTGCCTCTAGCGCTCTTGCCGCTCACATGACGCGGGGAAAGTGCCAGCTGGAGCCAAGGGCGCCGCCCCCTCGAAGGCTTGGCTCCATCCTAGCTGCCCCATTGGGCCGGTCGTCGCAGGGGCTCGCCTGCGTCCCGGGGAACCACGTGGCGGCCGCTCGAGGAGAACACGGCCCGGCGGCGCGTGGCTGCAGAAAGGGGCGCAGGCAGCTAATTGGACTTAATGCGCGCGCGTGTGCGCGCACACACAACGTCACCTGATTGTGTATTAGGTCATTTACTTCAAAATGCGATAAGCTGTCCCTCTTGAGGCTGGAGACCGAGCTTATTTGACTCATTTGAACTGATTTTAAGCTTATAATGCCGTAATTAAAAGTTGTGCAGCTGTTGGGTCACACAGCTTGGCATTAATTAAAGGACACATCTGTGGACACATCTGCAAGAGCTGTTTATTAGGGTCGGTATGGGTTTCATTGGGGAAAGTCCTTCCCTTGCTCAGCTATGCTGAAATCCCATCAGAGAATGAAGTCTGATAGCATGCAAACCTTCTGAATTAAGGCAATATATTCTTCAATTTAGCTATATCTGTGTTTCTCAACCCGGTGTGTGTGCCTCCTCAGACCTAGGTATGTGAAGATCGGGGTGCATGTGTTTCCAAAAAATATATCCCATGTAAGTTAAACATTATCAATATTTTAAAAAAATGAATGAATGAAATGTTATACTTAGAAGGTGGGAAGATCATCTGCAGTTTATTATATGATCTGCACATCATATGTATTTCATTAAATTTATATTCCACTTGATTGTAGAAACCAAACAAGAAAACCTCAAAGTAGTTCAGCATTGTTTCACAAGTAGTGTGGTGTACAATATACACAGCACAGCACGGTGCCGTAAATTGGTCACATGTTTATTGGTGCTGTTCATTTCCATTAATTTTGAGAAGTTTGAACATACCATATGCTACTGCAATTGCATATCAGATCATCAATTTAAGGCAAGGTTTTTTTTAATGTGCAGTTGGAAAAATGGAGAGAAAACTAGGCATGCTGGATGTATGTCCTAAGCATTTATTAAATGACAGGCAAAGTCAGGAACACTGTGTATTGCCATTATTATTAGTCTATAGTTATACCCTACCTGATTTTTATTTCTGCTTTCTTGGAGAAGCACTACCCTCAACACACACACCCCTCCAAATATGAGGCCATCTAGAAATCCTCTGAAAAAGCTTCGTTGTTTGGCGACTTGATTCTGCAGTCAACAAAAAATACTCTTGCTGAGGGAACTGAGCAGACTATCCTGCCAAGGGCACAGCACACGGTGAGGAACACTTTTATCAGTGGTGTGCAGTCCTTGCCAGAGCATCTCTTATGTGATTCAACTTCCAAATATGATTCCAAACAATTCGCTTGGTTTATGTGGGGTGGAAGTATGAGGTTTTTTGGGATTTGATATCCCGCTTTATCACTACCCGAAGGAGTCTCAAAGCGGCTAAGATTCTCCTTTCCCTTCCTCCCCCACAACAAACACTCTGTGAGGTGAGTGGGGCTGAGAGACTTCAAAGAAGTGTGACTGGCCCAAGGTCACCCAGCAGCTGCATGTGGAGGAGCAGAGATGCAAATCCGGTTCCCCAGATTACGAGTCTACCGCTCTTAACCACTGCACCACACTGGCTCTCCACACTGAGGCCATCCATATACCTCACCCTTCCCGGTAGCCTTCTAAAACGAATAGCCATGGGGCTACTACAGTGTGGTGTAGTGGTCAGAGTGTTGGGAGCCCAATGTTTAAATCCTTACTCGGCCATGAAGTTGACTGTTTGACCTTGGGCCAGTCAATGCGTGTCAGCCTAACCCAGCACCCAGGTCTGCTATGAAGATAAAATGGGAAGGAGAACTATGTATGCCACCTTGAGCATCTTGGAAGAAACATGGGATATAAATACAAGCAATAAATAAGGGGGCAGGTCAGACCCTCTTTGGCAAGTGCAGCTTTGAGACAGTTCTCCTAAGACCAGCCCTACCATTAGGTAGGGCAGGGTGGCTGCCTTAGGTGGCAGTTGCTGGAGGGCAAGAACTAGTGGCAAGGTGTTTGAGAACAGCTGTGAGTGCCCTGCACCTCCTAAACAAACTTGCTGCCCTCACCTGATGGTCCAATCAGTTTTTGCATGGGAGTTTGGGGCATGTGGCTCACCAATTCCCTTCACCTCAGGCAGCAAAATGCCTTGGTCAGGCCCTGGTCCTATGCAAACTGGCCTCAGTCTGGTAGGCTTCCTTCTGTGTTAGGCCTAATGGGCAACAGTGCTGTAATGTAGGGCAGCTACAATGCCTGAGTTCCTTGTGAGAAATTTTAAATGGTGTCTCTAAGACTGCCCAGTATTGGGGGGTGGGGGCAAGGGAAGAAGGCAGCACCAGTGGGACTTAGTGTCCTGTCAGTTGCCCAATGATGTTGGGTGCGGATGCCAGTCCTTTCCTTTCCTCTCTCTACCCCCCCCCCCCAGTGATTGAAACACTGGGCCAAAGGGATGTGGAGCCTGTGGCTCTCCAGATGTTTCTGAATTGCCATAATCTCTAGTCATTGGTCATTCTGGGGCTGATGGGAGTTGGGAGTTCAGCAGCACTGCAGCATGTCTACTGAGGAGTAAGCTCCACTGAGCTCATGGAGACTTACTCCCTGGTAAATGGGTGCAGGACTGCAGCATAAATAGCCTTCCGCAAGCCACTGATGCCTCAGCCCCCTCTCCCCTTGCAGTGTGGGGATAATCACAATGCCCCATCTTACAGCGCTGTCTTAAGGATTATTGAGACAATGTGTGTTAAATGCTTCAGATAGCAATATTTTAGTGCTAAGCAGCAGCAGCAGTAGTAGAAGAAGACAGGGCTTGTCTATAGCAGCCTTCCCCAACCTGTGGTGCTCCCAGACAGTCACTGTTTTCAGGTGGGATTCAATCACATACCAGCAAATTGAGATTGCAAAATTAAAACTGATTCAAAGCTCTTGAGCAACAAACCCACTTCACCAAAAGATCCATCTTTTTCCTATAAGTAGGAGCACAGAGGGGAAATGCAATGCAACAGAAAGGAATAATGGTTTGAGTGATGCAACATCATCCAGCACCGTTGCAAACTGGGTGGGAACAAATCGGGATGACTGCTCAGTGAACTGCCTTCATCCAGAAGGAACCCTAATGTTCTCTAGATGTTGGAATACAACTCCCATCTTCCCTGATCATTGGTCATGGTGGCTGAGGCTAGAGGAAGTTGGAATCCAGCAACATCTGGAGCAGAGTCAATTTGGTCCCTTCCAGATGTTGGCCTCCAACTCCCATCAGCTCCAGCCAGCATGACCAATGGTCAGGGATGGTGGGTGTTTCAGGGCACCACACTGACTGCCCCTGATCTGAAGGGCACCAGGTTGGGAAATCAAGCATCCTGTCAACAGAGGACTGCTATGTCTCATGCCACACACGACAGGATGAAGTTCTTTAATTCATTCACCATGGCAGTTGTACTCTCTCATCCCTAGAGCATGATCCGGCATGATCGTTACCATTACCACTTTCTCCCCAGAAGGCTTTAGGTGCTTGCATTAACTTGCAGTTAATTAGCTGACTAGGAGTGGTAATGAGAAGTTGCCATCGTTAACTTCTCTTCTGCAGGCTGCCGGCATGCCTGATCTTTCTTTAATTTATTTAGGGAACTGCCCAGATTTCTGCCACAGTGAAATTGCATGTTTTAACAGGTAGTGCCCCCCAAGGCAGGGAACAGCCATGAGTTTTAATGGCCTGAAGCTTTTACTTTTGGCCCATTTTTTCCAAGGCAGTAACTTACAAGCAGTTGTGCTATTGACATCAATGGGACTAAATAGGCTGAAACAGTTTTATTGTTGATATTATGGTTTTTGGTTTAGTTGTTGTTGTTGCTGTTGTTTAAAAAAGTAAGCCACCCTGGGAATGTCAATTGAAGGTTCAGGTATGCAGACAAAATAATAGCATGACTGTGATATTAATGAAATTAAGAAGATTTCAATAGTAAACATGAATGGAATGATGATGATTATTTTGAAATTTTCTCACCTGCCCTATATGGTAGGGGTTTGGACTAGATGACTCGTGGGGTCCCTTCCAACCCTACAATATTGTTATTCTATGGCTGTAGGTTTTAAGGCATGTAATCATGTAGCCTGGGGCTGATTCATGGTTTAATGTATCAAATTCACGTGGTGAATAGCTGTATGACACAAATAATTCCTAGGGGTGCCCCTTTTGCCATCCTGGAGATGCACCTGTTGAATTTGTCCCTGCTCATCTGCAACTTGGAGAACTAGCAACTCCAGCATTCCTAGCAATTGCATTGCGATTACATAGGCATTGCCCTCTGCAGAGTACAACTTTTCTGTGATGCTCAGCCATGATGTGTGGGAATGCCGGGGAAGAGATAAACAAAGGCGGATACCTTGAAGAGGGCTTAGAAACTTCCATTAATTCAAGGCTGCCAGCCTGGCAACATGTCTTGTCAATATTGGGGGGGGGGGGACTTCCCTGGTGCCCCATCTGCACTACAACATTTAAAGCAGTATCATACCACCTTAAACAGTACTGGTTTCTCTCAAAGAATCCTGGGAACTGTAGTTTGTTAAGGGTGCTGAGAGCTGTTAGGAGACCTTTTCCCCTCAGAGAACCACAATTCCCATAGTTCCCTGGAAAAATGGTATTGGCTGTTTAGAATCTGGCAACATCTTGAGGACCACAGTTCCCCACTCCTGCTCAGGAAGGTGTTTTTTGTACTTCTGAAAACCTTGGGATGTTCCTGAGTCTGCAACTATTTTTATCTCATGTACTGATGATGATGCCGCCTAAAGACCCACAAAGAGAACCAAGTGTGCTGTTGTTATATTTTATTATTAGTTGCCCTTGAAGCTTTGAAGAGGAGTGGCATATGAATCTGTTAAAGTAATTAATTAATTGCTTACCATCCAGAATAATCAAAAAGTGGCGTAGTGGCTTACCTAGACTGAGAGAAACCTATGATTATTCTTGTATGCTAGAGAAACAAGGCAAAAATAGGCTTGCTGAGCAAAGACTCCATCATAGGTTTAACAAGCTGGCAGCAGCTTGTTCCAGAGTAGGAACCTGCTGGATCCCTAAACTGGGATTTATGACCAAAAGTTTAGTAACATAGAAGGGACTGATGCACTGACAGTAACCAGAGGACTAGCTGAAATCCACAAAATAAAGGGACTTCAGTGAATGTAAAATCCTAACCATAATGCTGCTTTCTAGATTTTACAACATCTTATGGCACCACCTACTGGACAAGATGTGTATCAGCCTCAATTTTTGATGAGTTGAAAAGTCAAAAACGCCTTAGTTAAAAAAGCAAGGCCACCAGCACTGGAGCTGGCCAGAGCTCCTGGCTGAACATAGTACATAGTCGTCGTCCTCCCCATTTCATCATCACAACAGCCCTGTGGGGTAGTTTAGGCTGGGATACTGTGACTGGTTCAAGGAACTACTCTGTTGGCCAATGTCCAATATATATTTTAAAGTAAAAATACTATACCAAGCATATACTGTAGTAAACATAATAAATGTACATAACTGGCTGGTCACCTCCTGTCTACAAAAGATATTTTTTAAACATGCCCACTTGGGTCTAGGTGCTGACATAGGGCTTGTTTGCTGCTACCCCCATAATCTGCCACTCCCTGGATACTAATGTGAGGGGGGAGAGCTAGACTGTGGGACACTGGACTTCAGCCCTCACTGTACCACTTTCCCCAACAGGTACCTGTTGCCAAAGGAAGTTGTTCTGCAACTGAAGCAGTGAAAACAAACCAGATTTATTTCCAAGCCTAAAGTTGCATGGGCCTGTATCAGTGGGTTGGTTGCCAAATTTCTCTGGCTCTTGGGCTGTTCCTCCTTTTTAAATGCTAAAATAAATGGAAGCATACCCCAAAGTAGTCCCTCCTTCCATTTCTCAAAATCATCATTTATAGCTGAGATTTCCCCCTAATTTAGATCTAATTACTACTGTTAGTTTATTCAACAGCATAGCATTCCACGCTTTAAGCCACTCCTCAGCCAATGGCTTGTTGTTGTTCCACTAATTTCTTTAATGGCTTTGAAGATATGCTCAGCTTTTGGCAAGATAAATGCTACACTCCCAGCATACAGGCAGCTAAGAGCTTATTAGTGACAGCATCAACTAGGGAGGGAAACTGTACGTTTTCTTTATACTCATTGGCATACAATACTAAAAGGTAAAGGGGACCCCTGACCATTAGGTCCAGTCATGACCAACTCTGGGGTTGCAGCACTCAGCTCGCTTTGCTGGCCGAGGGAGCTGGCGTACAGCTTCTGGGTCATGTGGCCAGCATGACTAAGCTGCTTCTGGCGAACCAGAGCAGCGCACAGATATGCCATTTACCTTCCCGCCAGAGTGGTACCTATTTATCTATTAAGACCTTAAAAAAAGGTTTTAAGTGCGACATTACCTGTTAAAGCAGAACCCTTTGCACATATTCATCTCTACTAGTCTATATTATATCTAGTACTACATCCCCTATTCCCATTTTGTCTTCAATATTTATCAGTGCTGGGGCCTAGGGTTACCATACTAGATAAGTGTTGGTCAGATTTCTGTTCATAACGCCTTTATTTTTGCAACCAGATCCTTTGCAGAGGAAGGCCACCAAGATGATTAAGGGTCTGGAAATCAAGCCTTATGAGGAACAGTTGAGGGAGCTGAGTATGCTTAGCCTGGAAAAACAGAGACTGAGAGCAGATCTGATAGCCATCTTGAGATATCTAAAGGGCTGTCACATGGAACAAGCTTGTTTTCTTCTGCTCTGTGGTGTAGAACTTGAACCAATGGATTCAAGTTACAAGAAAGGAAGGAGATGCTGACTAAACATCAGGAAGAACTTTCTGACAGTAAGAGATGTTCAGCAGTGGAATGGATATTGTGGGCTCTCCTTCCTTGGAGGTTTTTAAGCAGAGGTTGGAGGGCCATCTGTCAAGGGTGCTTTAGTTGAGCTCCTTCATTGCAGGGAGTTGAACTTAAGATGACCCTCAGAGTCCTATCCAACTCTACCATTCTATGATTTTATACTTGCAAATTCAGAAATAGCCTCAAAGGATGATCCTGCAACTTTTTTCTTCATTCAGCGTTGCAGTAGAAATTAGGTTAATATAAAATCTCAGGAAGAAAAATAATTCACCATCCTTGCCTTAGCAAATTCTGGGTGTTCGTTAAGAGAGGCCAAAGGTTGTTTTGAGGCAAACATGTTCTACTTCCTATTGCCTTGTTCTGTTTGTGTACACTTTTGCCTTTCTGACGTTGTGCCACCAGCTGCATGACAGACAGCAATCAGTGGGTGGTTCTGCCCCCCCTCCAGGCATGAATATTCAGTGATGGGTAAAATTTAAATCTGCCATCCCCACCACACCCAATGTAGTTCTCTGGGAAGCCTAATGGAATTCCATATAGAAGCTTTAGCAAAGAAAATACTGAGCTCAGTTTTTCACATGTGTGTTTATACCAGTGGTGGGGAGCCTCTGGCATGTGGGCCAATTTGTGGCTCTCTCTAGGCCAGGCATCCCCAACCTGCAGCCCTCCAGATGTTTTGGCCTACAACTCCCATGATCCCTGGCTAACAGGACCAGTGGTCAGGGATGATGGGAATTGTAGTCCAAAACATCTGGAGGGCCGAAGGTTGGGAATGCCTGCTCCAGGCCATTCCTTTTCTCTGTAGGCCACACCTTTCACTGCCCCTGCTCAGTGACTTCCTTGAGCATCTTTGCCTGGCTGGAATGCACCTTTGAACTGTGTAATTCTCCTACTTACCTGGATGAAGGCTCGCAGAATCATAGAATTGTAGAGCTGTCTGGCATGGCTTGTTTTGGAGGAAACCCATGCTGGGGCTTAGTAATCACAGCATCCTTTTCTAAGTGCTTAAAGACCAACTGTTCTAGGACCCTTCCTGGTATTGACGTCAAGCTATAAGTTGGTAGTTACCTGGATCTTCTTTTTCCCCCTTTTTGAAGATGGGGAGAACAGTCTCCAGGGAGCTCACCTGTTCTCCAATAATTCTCAAAGATCTGAGATTACATCTGCAGGCTCTTTAGTACCCTTGGGTGCAGCTCACCAGGCCCTGGAGATCTGAATTCATTTAAAGTAGTCAGGTGTTCTCATACTCCCTCTTTTTCTATCTTGGGCTTCATCTCACTCCTTGCGTAGTTTATTCTGTTATCACAAGCATGGGCACTGCTTTCCTTTTGATTGAAGACAGAATCAAATAGACATTGAGCAGTTCTGCCATCTCTGTCACCCATAGCATTTCTCCTTCTCCATGCAAAGCACCTACTTGCACATTCTTCGTCTTGCTTCAAACATGGCTGAATAAGCCTGTAATATTATTTTTAACCTCTCTCATTCTGAGCTTCAGCCCACCTGACCTTCACCCTGCAATTGCTGGCTACTCATGTATACTCTTTCTTCACAATTTCCCCTTTCTTCCATTTCTTATGAATGGATGTGTACGGCTGGAACGTAACCTTTCTTTCCACCACAAGGGTATTAGTCTGTTCTGAATGGGGTTGCACTACCACTGAAAGAACAGGCTTAGATTTTTGGGTTGTTCCTGGGTCCATTCTAGTGCCTTTTACCACCTACAGTTTGTGCATCAACGACAGCCATTCTTGGAAAAGGGTAGTGCGGCCACAGTGATTCACACATTAGTAACTCAGGACTTGATTATGGCCATGTGCTCCATGAGGTTCTACTCTTGGGCCTGGTCCAGAGGCTCTAATTGGCACCAAATGCTGCAGGTAAACTGTTGATGGGGAAAGACTATTGTCAGCAGTGCTCAAAAGCTTGCACTGGTTGCCCATATGCTACTAGGCCAGGTTCAATATTCTTGTATGAATTTATAAGGTCCTTAACAACTTGGGTCCAGGGTGCCTCAAGGACACCTAATCCCTTATATCCCTGCCTGATCACTGAGGTCTTTGGGGGAGTCACTGTTAGTGGTCCCCAATGACTTGGGTGCATGGTTTGTATCTACCACATGGACCCAATTTTGTGGAGCTCTCTTCCAGTTGAGGTCATCCAGTGTCTATTTTATATTTTATATCATTTTACCAGCAGGCATTTTGGCTGAAATCAGATTTTATAGTTTTAACTGATTTTCACCTTTTCTGTATTTTATTTCTTGTATACCGCTTAGAGACATTGTAGTAAAGCGGTATACAAATTGTTTTTAATAATTAAAAAAAAAACTTGGCATCCGTTAATTTAAGAAACAAACACATACACTTTTTTTAAAGGTTTCCACTCCTTAATAAATTTTAATACCCCCTGCACATAAACTGTACAAAATATTTACTTCCCTAAATAAATAGAATCACAATTTGTTTGCAGACAGTGCTTTGCAAGACACAGAATGGGAAATACATTCCCCCAAAACAAATGATCCAAAGGAATCTCTTGTCGAGAAGTAAAGGCACCACCCAATCACTGGCCCAAACAATGATAATAAATTCCCTTTAAATAAAGCTGGAGGGTGGCAGGGGGGATGACGACAGATGAAGCAGATCAGTAACATAGGAGTCAGAACTTGCCACCCAACTGATCTCTAAGAAAGCTTGCAAAATGGACCCCATATGTATCTGAGCTAATACTGGCCATACAGCAATAGTAGGGATGTGTCCATCCGTTGCCCAATGGCTGGATGGATTCTTCAGTGATCCATATCAAGTGTAAAAAGAGAGCGTTCCTAACAACCGTGCTTATTTAGAGCTGGCTATTTGCTAGGGGATGAAGGTTTGTGGCTGGTTGCCGAATACAACACTGCAGATCACTGGAGCTGGTGGATGCTCAGAACAGACTGGGAGGTAGAGAGGTCTCCCTCACAGGAAGCGTTTAAGCAGAGGCTGGGCAACCTTCTGCCAGGGATGCAGCAATGCAAGCTTCCTGCACTGGACAGTGTTGGACTAGGCAGTGTCCTTTCCAACTATTAAATTCTTCTAATCCATCTTGGGGCAGGGTTAGAAGCAGCAACATTCTCTTCCCTCCCAAATTAAGACACAAAAAAAAATATGGTAGAAAGCAGCAGCCTGGGCAGTTTTAAGTTTCAAAATATTCTTTTCCAGCTGCACAACCACAGAAACTTCATTGCTTCCAGGAAACAGGAAATTAAGAGGCTCAAAGAGGATGGCACACAGCTTCAAAGTTTCATATTGCAGAATACAGGCACAAGTGACATTTCTCTAGTCCCCATATCTGATATATTTGCAAGTGCTCAAGAGTGCAAGACTCTGCTTTTAGGTATCATTTTGGCTCAAGCTTAGATTTTGGGCAACAAGCTCTACTTGGGAAATTCGACTCAGCCCTTATAGCCCCCACATCTAAACCCATCCCTCAAGCCCTTGGCTCTCTCTTGTTAGCTGCAGATGCCAGTGTCCTCGAGTACGAATAGCTTCAAACTTTTTTCCACATAGTAATCTGTAACCATCACTCGGACCACACCCATAATGCGCAATTCCCCGAGAAGAAAGCTTGATCTGATTTATTCCAATTTGTACTCATGCCAGTTTCCAAGCACAGTCGTCGCCCTTACTTGCCCAGTAACAGCATGCTATTCTTCTAAGAAGGGACGCACCAGACAGTGTTGTGTGCGCATCTTACACACACACACACCCCTCCCCTGTCACTGGAGATGGAGTGGAGCCTCTCCCACTTCCCAGCTTGCGCTCACCCTCTAAACCTGCTTCCTGGCTAGCACCACTCGCATTTTCTCGACTTCCTAGTCTTCAGCTGGTGGGTTGGGACTCACTCCTGGGTCACAGCCTTAACTAAGGTGGGTCATGACAGCAGCAGCAGAACCAAGTACAATGGGAAAATGTTAAGGAGTGGGTCCTCCGTTGCACATTTGGGCTTAAGGTGGATCCTTGATTTCAAAAGACTGAAAATTCCTGACCTAGATGCTGGGTTCCTAAGCCATCAACAAGAATTCCGTAGAGCAGCGGTTCTCAACCTGTCGGTCCCCAGATGTTGTTGGACTACTCTATCCCTGAGCTCTGGCCTTGCTAGCTAGGGGTGATGGGAGTTGTAGTTCAACAGCATCTGGGGACCCACAGGTTGAGAAAGGCTGCTCTAGAGGGTTTGTAGAATAGCTGTGAGAGGAGAGGTGTCACAGGTGTTGGGGGGGGGGGGTTTGCTGCTTGTAAGATAAGCCCTCCCATTCTCCCAAACCCTGAGCAGGAACTGCCACCACCAGTTGGTGAAAGCTGCTGTTCTGTTTGTTTCTATTAGGTCAAGGTCAAGAGCAACTAGGTGAGTCCACAGGCTGAGTAAGAATGTGGAAGAGGCAAATTAAAGGAAATGTCTCCTTCGCTCTGGTCGACACGCTCCTACGCAGAGCAACTGGATGCACACATTTACTCAGGCAGATGGGGTTATCCAGGACTGGAGAAGAGTGTGTCAGAGCCTCTCCCTGCCCAAGTTGTGGAGAACTTTGGCCCTGAACTACAACTCCCAGGGGTGGCCAGTATAAGGAAAGAGTGCTACTGTGCTCAAATCATGTTTTCAGGCTTCCTGTGGGCATCTGGTAGCCAACTGGGAGAACAGGATGCTTTTCTCCTCTCCTAGCAATTTATTTTTGGTGCCAGTGGAGGCTCCCTGTGGCACCAGTAGAGGTTTCCACTGACAAACAAATAGAAGCTTTAGAGGGGTAATTTTTGTTAGGACCACAGCAGGGAGAGAGACAGTGGTCCCTCCAGAGACTGTACAGGCTTCTTTGAGGCTGCTAGTAATATAATCCCACCCACTCCACCCCCCACAAAGTGCACCTTAATTGAATTCACATAATTAACATCATATCAAGTTTGGTCCTGAGCTAGTTACAGCTACTTCTTTTCGTTCAGATTTCTTGAACCCAATAGGACAGGTTATCTTACTTTGGGGGAAGGGGTTTGGCTTCTCAATCGCAGAGTTTTACATTCCCTGAATTTTTTCGGTACTGGATGTGCAATTTCCACACTCTCCAAGTTACAACTGCCTGCACTGCATGGTGCTCTGCAAACGGCTCATTGAAAACTGCTTTGCAGCAGCGACAACAGCTACAGAATATGTTTCAAAAGAGAGCAGTTTGCTTTGCATAGCTTGCTCAACCTAAGGAGAGCCTCTACACTATCTGGGTGGTAGAAATACTGGATCACACACTGGAAAAAAACCTCTGCCCGGAGCCTGCCTTGTGGTATACAAAAACACAGTTGGGTGGTGTGCTTTAAAAAACAACAACACAGAGCCCTTTAGCACAACCAGGCTGGCCACATCACCTTAACGGGAGCAAGGTTTTTATTTTTTCAACCTTGCTGGCACACTAGGCCTCTTTTTTCAGGACTGCACAGTGGAAGGTAGTGTAATGTGTTTGCGCCAGTCAGTCACTTAAAGCCAGGTCCCCCAGAGGAGCATGTTCGTCAACCTACGTTTATGCGAGCCTCTCTGTTTGCACAAACAGCAAGCTCTATTTGGGGCATACACAGGGGAAAGTATCGGATGATGACCAAGGTTTTAATTTCCGTCACGCCACTGCAGACTTGCCGCCAGCTCAACCGCAGCATCCTCTGCTAAACAAGCCCCCTCCTACGGAGCCCTGCTCAGCTTATTTATACCACCTTGATCTCGGGTTCCGACCTGCAGCACATCTGGAACAGCTACTATGGGGAAGGGGTTGCTTCTACAGATGTGCCCATCTGCAATCTCCTTCACAAATTTTTTTCCCCTGGCTCACACCAATACCCAAAATGTTATGTTACATGGGCGTGACGACTCAGTATTCCCACATGAAGACCAAGCAACAGCAATGTATTAAAGGCACAACTAAAGTCCTTGCGAGGGCAATTGTGTCCATGTCTAAAGCACAGGGCGTGCAATGTTAATGAATCCTGCTGAAAGCCCACTCGTGCCAAGCAGGCTCCCTTGCTTCAGACAGCGTGGGGTTGGGGCCTGCAGGCCACACAGCTCTGGAGAGAGAGTCCAGCAAATGCAGCTCAGCGCCCACCCCCTTCCCATTTGCAATGGTGTGAGCAGGGGCTTAAGAAGTGAGGTTAATTACAGCTTTGGTCCCTTCCTGCACTGTGTCACCATCCCGCCATGCCATGTGACAAAGCTATCAGAGCAAGTACCCTGTTGCAGAAAGGATGGCATTTTACTTTTCACACCCGCAAGCGTCTGCTGCGGGCTTCTGTGCAGAGGCACTTCAATGAAGGCATTACGGAGAAACAGACAACAGTAAACCAGACTCCCTTTCGTTAGATACCCTGAGATCAGCCTAGCACTGCTTTTCCTTCAACCAGAGGGAGCCGGGTTTCTTTTTCTTTCTGTTTTTTGCACGTCTCGTTACAGCACAACCTGGCAGGGAGAAAGAGGCCGCAATGTGCACCACCTGACCCGTTTCAATGTGCGAAATTCCCTCGGCAGCCTTTCCTCCTCCTACACAGAGTACTTGGCCATGTCACTCTTGTCGAAGATCACTTTGGTTGCAAAGTAAATGGCCACCAGCCCAAAGCCAGTAGCTGATGCCATGTAAGCGGTGACGGACTGCGTGAACTGGACAAGGGAGCCCATGAGGAGGGAGGGGATGACCTGAGAAAGGAGGAATGCACTGTCCAGGATGGCCAAGTCCGAACAGATGCCTCGGCTTGCTGCTGCTGCTGCCGTGTCCGAGTCTCCCACCATCATGATGAGAGAGACCTCACAGGGCGAGCTGACGCACAGAGCCGAGCCTGCGACAGGCGGGGAGAAAAGGCTTCCGCTGTGTCCATTCTGGTAGGTCACTTTTTGTCCAGGAAGGTGGCTCTTGAGGAAGCCGTGTTTCTTCTCCAGCTGAGCTGCGTCTTCTTCTTTACTTTTATATTTGGGCAAGTATATCTGAAATGGACAGGGGGGAAAGGGGGGAGGGTAGGGTAAGATGCTATAATGCAACATGCTACAAAATATAATGCAAGATGCTACAAAAACATTGAGAGCAACAGAATGTGAAATTTGCTACAAACTAAGCAGAAAATGATCAGTGCTTGATGGAAACAGGAGTTCACTTCAGTTCCAAACACATGGAAAATACAACCCGTTTAAGGGCTGGGCAGTTAAAACAAGGCCAGTGAGTGTGCAGAGCAACACCTTGTAGAAGGCAGCACTTTTGTGGCTGCAGCAGCAGCAAAGCACTTTTCTTTTGACACATCATTAGCAGAAATTGAAGAAGACCCAGACTACAGAAGATGGCAGCTGAGTTGGTGAGCAGCATCAGTCTGTTGGGACAAGGACCTAAAGCAAGGAGTAAGTGACAATATAATCTTTGCCCAGCTAAGACCAACTCCAAAGTCCAAATAGATCCATAACCATTTGGAGAACAGAGGGAGGGGGAACGGTGTCTTTTAAGAGTGTTTCACCAACTGCATCAAACAGGTGCTACCTGAAATCAACCAGTTCGAAAAAAATGATAGTGTTCCTTGCTCAATGGTATTTTCAGCATGATTCAACAGAGTGCGTGGCTCGTATCACTACTTGGCCTTTTGGCTAAGATCAAGCGTAGTATCTGACACGGCTTGTGAGCATGAAGCTTCAGAGATGTTTAGTCTGAAGGCTCTCACAACACTGGGCTAGCAGCTGTTATGGAGTAACTCACTTGGGAAAAGAGGCGAAGCAAAAACAAACAAACGATGGAAATAGACACAAAGGGTTGACGACAGGCAAGGGAGAAAGAAGCTTAGAGAGCAGTAACAGCCTCCCAAGAGGGGGATAACTCAGTAAGGAGAGGGACATCTGCCTCCAGCACAACCTGAACAAGATGCAATACTGTAATTATATCACTTAATAGCACGACAATTAGGTAATACAGTGACATGTAAGCATTGTAACAACTGTTTAACACGATTATAGTGAGAGTGTAACATAGTTAGAATTATTAAAACACTGGATTATGGCTTGCATCCACCGCAAAGCTAAGTAAACATCCTGTCAGCACAAAATTCAGAGATTTCCACAGACAGCCCTACCTCGGAAGTCAAATGCCTTGAGAGACGAACATTTTGGCTCCCGAATGCAGCAAACCCGGAAGTGATTGTTCCGGTTTGTGAACATTCTTTGGAACCCAAATGTCTGTCACAGCTTCCAACTGGCTGTAGGAGCTTCCTGCAGCCAATCAGAAGCTGTGCCTTGGTTTCTGAACGTTTTGGAATTCAAATGGATTCCGTTTGACTTCCAAGGTACGACTGTATACACACTCTTCCAGTTAAGCAAGCAAGAGTTATTATCCCATATCACAGTCCAGGGGGACCTTCTAGACAGGCAAAAGCCCATTAAGAGGGCACAGAGCAAGGCCAATGGTGGTGTTGCCTGAGGAGGGGGTTTTGGCAAGTGAGAACCCCAAGGTCCTGATAGACAGAAATAGAGGGCCACATTTGATACCCAGGATGGAAGCACCCCATTGAGGTCATTGAGAATTTAGCTGTAAAAGGCAGCTGCCATCATCCCTGACCATTGTCCTTGCTTGCTAGGGCTGATGGAGCTCAGAAACATCTGGAGGGCCAGATGTTCCCCACTCCTGCTTTAAAAACCAATGGATTATTCAATCTTCACTACCACTAGTGAGGCAAAAAAAGAAGGCTGATCTACCCCAAGATGTAAATGGCTCAGACACATGAGTCACATAGTTGTTAGGCCCTATTAAAACCACTTTGGTCAAGACTCTCTGGACTTTCTCTCTCACACACACATATACATACACATCCCCACCTGTTTTTCATGATGATAAAGCGATGCCAGTGTGTACGGCAAGATCTGCAGCACTGAGAAAGGGAAGCCTGTCAGGGCAGCAGAAACAGTGACGATGACAACACTCTGAGAGAAGCACATGATTATGGCCATCAGCGGGAATAAGGCCACACTGGCTAGGTAGACCATTCGTGTCCCAAACTGCTTCACCATCCGGTCCATGATTGTCGAGAAGATGATGGAGATGATGCACTGCAGAAAGAGGCCCAGGCTACCCATCCGAATCCCTGAGAAGAGACGTGTGTACATTGGGTGAAATGGAGAAGAGCCAGGGGCCACAATAACAAGATAGCCAGGTTCATAAAGGCAAATAGCTGCAATGCTTTGAGTGCTAGTTCAGCTTTCAGTCTTATCAATTTTTAAGAAGCGTTTCTTAACTGTTCCAGTATAGAAGTTCCCATTTCACAATTAAGAGGTGGGCAGGATAAAAATATGAATGCATGAAAAATGAAATATGCTTCAATAGCAATGGAAAGGCCAACACAGAGTCCAGAAGACATCTGTCACTCCTCTTGGCAGAACCAACAGATGACCTACATGCAAAGTCATCAGGCCTAAGTAGACTTCAGTTACAGGATTTGTCATCATGTTAATTTAAGGAGGTAAGTATAGTCCAAGACATCCACAGATTTGTTTATTAATTTATAGGACAATGTCCTCTGAAGACTTGGACTTTCCTTTATTTATTTCCAATAAAACAACTTGACATTGGCCATGGCTCTGAGATTGTTGAGCATCATTGTGTGTACACAATTGACCCTCCAATTCTGCAGAGCCTCAAAGGCACCACCAGGATATAAATGTTAAATATTACTTACATTTAAGCTGGGTCACCCAGACCTTGAAATGAACTATTATATGGGAACAACAGGAAGGCAAGGGGCCAAGTAGCTTTAGCAGAAGTATTCAAGAAAGCCTATTACCAAAGCACCCTTTTAAGTTAAGGAGAAGAGGCAATAGATCAGGGGTTGCCAACAGGTGTTCTCTGGGTTATGTTTGCCCACAACTCCCTTTGGCCAGAGCCAACGTAGCCAGTGATGATAGCTGTTGTGCCCCAGTAAGATCTGGAGGGCAGTACATTGGCTATCTCTGGCTTTACTCCGTGCTGGTCTCCAAAGTCCATGCAACATAAAAGGGAATCTAGCTGGAGCTGATGGGAGTTGTAGCTTAAAATGTCTGGAGAATACCAGCTTGGGGAAGTCTACAGAAGAAATGCTGAATTCCTTTTGAGATGCTAACACTCCACATTTCCTTATTAACCTCCACAGGGAGCTTTCATGGCAAAATAATGTCCAAAGCTGCTCTTACGAAAGGCAATTTTGCTTATTCATTATTAATCTGATATACCATCTTTCTTCCCAAAGGAGCCCAGGTCAACAAATGAATTTACTGAGCAGAGAATATGCTCCATAGGAGTGACTTTATGTGCTGGAGGATGGCAGCTAGATTTAATGCATTAGTTAAGTGCAATTAAAAAGCTGTACAGCTTTGTACATATGAGGTCCCTGGCTCAGTCCCCTTCATTGCAAAAATGGTCTTGGTTTGCAAGATAATAAATATACTTCTGTCCAAGATTCAGTCATTAGTACTCTACTTGGTCCAACAGTGGACCTAGTTCAGTAGTACTCTGGTCTGGTATTACTCTGTAGAAGGCACACCCGCAACTCTGTTGTACAAACGAGAATGGTAAGCTACACTCCTTAGCTGTCTTTTCCCACCACCACCCAAGGGGGGTTTCATGGATCGGTGCCAGATTTAGGGCGCCATGGGTGGCTCACCGCATAGGGTGCCAAGCCGAGAGGACACAAAATTGTGAAGATCCATTTGGGGCGCACCAAATTTTGGTCTAGCACAGGGCACCATATTGCAAAAGATTAGCAAAGTCTGCTCCTGATAGGATCTTAACAAGACAGTGGTTTGCAGAAAGATATTCTTAAGTTTCATGTGGCTAGCACATCCTATGTTTTTGAGGTCTTCTCTTTCAAATCACATACACCAGGAACAGGGAACCTGTGCCCCTTCATATGTTGTTGGGGCTCCAACTTCCATCAGCCCCAACTAACACGGCCAATGACAAAGGACATCTAGAGGGCCACAGATTTCCCATTGCCCAACTTGGCTCTCGTCCCGCATAGAAATGACTATACAGGCCAATGAGTCTCCCAGTTCTTTTTTTTTTAAAAAAAACACCTGTCTTTAGATGTTTGGGGTGGGGAAAAGATTCCTTTATAACACAGTGGGGGAATTCAGGCTATAAGGATGATCACTAACCCAGGGCAATTCAGCAACTGCACTGCTGAATAAGGTTTTAGAACTTGGTTTCCCAGATCTAGAGCCAACACTATCACAGGACCACACTGAAACCAGCTGGCCTCATTCCACCACCCATTCCTCTTTCACTCCACTTCCTGCCTCCTTCCCAAAGAATCCCACGTTGAGCAAGAACCAAGAATTTGCAGTAAATAGAAAGGGTAACTTTATGAAAGTCTGCTTTGCTTGCATAAGTTATCAGAGGTAGGAGAAAGAGTTTTCCTGTTGCATAATTCAAAGGGTCTAGGTGCTGAAACTTGCTGTATTGGAAGGACATAAGCATAAAGCATTTACCCCCCCCCCAGAAATCAAATTACCTTCATCGTAGTGTCGCCTGGCTTCTGTGCCTGGCTCAGCTCTGGGAACTCCCTGATACAGTCCTTCCCCAACAAAGTCCGTGTAGAACAGCATGAAGGTCATGAGGGCCATCCAGCTGCAGAGCTCGGCCACAAAAAGTTGCCGGATGACCTTGGGGATGCGGCAGCAGACTCCGTGCAGGCGTGGGGCTAAGGCGCAAAGGCTCCTGAAGGCCTGGACCAGATGCCTGGTCCTCAGAAAGTTCTTTGGAAGCCAGCAAGAGCAGCAGGCCAGAGGCGGGGACTTGGAGGAATCCTTCATTGCAGGGCCTGCCAGCACTTCTACCTGCGCTACCACTTCCTCCGTGACAAAGGCAGTGGCCAAGACGCAGCTGAGGAAGATGATGGTGAGGAGGCTGAAGAGGCACTCCTCCTGCCTCCCCAGGTAAGGCGCCAGGAAGCTACTGTCCCAGTCAATTGCCGGCAGCAGGTACCCAATGCAGCCTCCCAGGCTAATCATGAAGGAATACATAGCGAAGGCCTGCCGGCAGTTGTCGGGCTCCTTGAAGAGATCGGAGAGAAGAGCCTCCAGAGGGGTGAAGCAGACTTGGCCACAGAAGTCAAGCAGGCCAATGCCCATTATAAGGAAGGCGATCTCCAGGGAGCGGGTATCCAAGGCAATGAGGCTGGCCAGGCGTTGTGCATGAGGGATGATCAGAAGGCTCAGTAAAACTCCCAGGCACAGGACCCAGATGAAAGGCCGGCGGCGGCCATAGCTGCTATGCCATTGGTCGCTGGCGGAACCGATGAGTGGCACAAACACTAGGCCCAGAACTGGCCCAATCCCTGGAATTAATGGGAGGAAAATAACATCATTTCATCAGGTGGAAGAAGTTGACAAGATATTCACTCTATAGGCCCATTAGATCACTCATATAATCTGGGGAAACTTTGGCCTGGAAAAGCAGGGCTCCGGCCCCAACCCCATGCGGCTCACTGGGCCAGTCTTGGGCCAGTCACTGTCACAACATAAAAACATAGTATTAAAAAACAACAACCCTGCAGGCTTCCAGGGAGAGGTGCACAGCCACTTTGCTGCTTCCTGATTTATTTTTTAGTCTTGTACCTCTTGTACCACCTAAACCAGACTAAACCTTGGCTACTGCTCATAGTTAGTGGCTTACCATGACACGCAAACTAGGCCTCAAGTTTCACTAAGTGGGCATGCATTACAGTGTGCACCATATCTAGAGATTCCGTTTCACTACAGATAAAGCCCCAGTTTCCAGCGCACAATTAAAACTGTCTTCTCTTCCTCCTGGAATTCAGGCTCTTAGAAGCCCTCATGTTTGGTATCCAAAATGAATTCACTATTACATAGCTGTCAACTTTCAGATTTAAAATAAGGGATCAGTAGCCTCACCTGTCCCAGGAACAGTCTACAGGATATCTAACAATCCAGGATAGCAGCGGGAAGCAGTGGGAACCGGCGCTGGAATAAGGGAATTTCCCGCAAAAAGGAAGGTTGACAGCTATGTCATTCCCTGAAAACCAGTCTAGTTCTCTCTTAAACCTGCCTGGCAGGTCCTCTGGGGTCATTACCATATTGAGGCCCTCCCTGTACATACAACAATAATGGGCATTGTACATAGCAGGACTACAGTAGACTTCTTTTCCACCACACTAGATCTCACACAGAAAATGGCCATCTAACAATAACATGAATAATACCACCTACCCAGAACCATAGTCATGAACTTCTCCTCCACTCCCACTTCCAACAAGAGAGGTGGCACGTAAGTGATGCCGGCAGCCAGACAGACTTCCAAGCCAAAAGTCAGGGAGTTGACCAGTAATAGCTGGGCTTTGCGGTTCTGGAAGAGCATGCTGACCCAGGCCCTCTGAGCCATGCCACCGTTGCACCGCAACATCAGAGAGTTGTGCGCACCTAACACTGTTCTCCTCAGGGTGATCCAGAGCAGGATTTCAGAGTCCTATGTTTTCTTTTGTGGCTCAGTAGCAAAAGGTCTGCAGCCATGTTATAGCCAGCAGTGGACAACTTCTAAAACGTTGCTCGCTGGTAAAAATCAAGAGTTTTGGCTCAGGATGAGAAGATTAATAGCCTGGACATCTTCCAGTGCTTCACATTCTGCAGAAGGAGAGAGAGAAGGGAAAAACTGAGCATAACATACATCAGTAGCAAATTTTCTGAAGTGGAAACACTGCTAGATTGCTATGAAACCGTAAAGCAAACTCCTCTCGCCCTCACTGCAACTCTTTCCCACCTTCAAAACATGTTTTAACAGCAGCTTCCTTGTTCCCAATAAAGAATGATCTTCCTCCACCTGGCTAAATCAGGGGTTGGGAATCTCTGGCTCACGGGCCTTCTCAGGCTTGGC
Organism: Podarcis muralis; assembly: GCF_964188315.1. Classification (NCBI taxonomy): domain Eukaryota; kingdom Metazoa; phylum Chordata; class Lepidosauria; order Squamata; family Lacertidae; genus Podarcis; species Podarcis muralis. The sequence continues at coordinate 61,559,397 of NC_135659.1, forward strand.
ACAGATCCCAGTTTGGCCCACAAGGCTGTTTACCCACACACAATGCCCACCTGCCCCACACCTGATGTCATACGTGACATCCTCAGGAAAGGGGCAGGTGCAGCTGCAGCTGCCAATGCACAGTCAGGAAAGAGCCTTAAATTGTGCTCCCAACTGTAAATTGGAAAGGGAGACTTTCTCTCACCACCAGTCAGTCAGTCAGCTGGCTGGCCAACAGCACAGTCAGTCCTAGCTGAGTTGCTCTGGCCACCAGGCACAGCAGAAAAACAGAGTTTGAAGTCAGCTCTTATCAGCTGATGGGTGCTCAGCTCAAGCTCCCTGGAATCAGCTGCACTACTAAGTTCCCCATGGGGAGCTCCATAGCCAGCTAATCTTTGAAGGGGCTTGCAAGGAGCCCTTTTGAAGTGCAAGGATCAGCTGATCTGCCATGCTTCAAAGCACTACAGGTCACCGGATGAATGGGTTACAAAATGGGAAATGTAGTCAAACATGAGCAAATATAGAAAACGATGCACATTTGGGCAAAAGAATCCTCACAAACCAAGAACGAGATCCAGAGTTAGGGTGGAGAGCTCAGCGAAAAGGTCAACTCAGTTTTCAGCAGCTATGGAAAAAGGCTATGGAAAAGGCAATTTTCATGCTAGCAATCATTACAAAACGGATCACTGCACCGCCAGAATTATAAAGCTCTTCTACAACTCTATGGTGCGGCCACACACTGTGTACTGTGTACAGTTCCAGCCATAAAATCTCAAATAAATCATTGTAAAACTGTAACAAGTGAAGAGAACAACAACTAGAATGGTGGGGTGGGGTGGAGTGGGGGCTAAAACATCTCCTTTACATCCAAGTCTTTTTAGTTAAAAGAAAAAATGTGAGTAAAACAGACATGACCGAGGTCTGTAAAATTATGTACTTTGTGCAAAAAGTGGACAGAGAAGACTTTCTCTATCTCTCATCATACTTGGACCTGGAGGTCCTCCAATGAAGCGAGCTGGCAGGAAATCCAGGACTTAGAAGAGGAAGTATAAACACAGTGTATGATTCATCTTCGGAATTCACTGCCCTGGGAATGTGGTGATGGCCACTAGTTCGGTTTTAAAAGAGGAAACATCTAGTTGGCAAACATGGGAAATAGGATGCTGAACGATAGGTCTTTGGGCTGATCACGGAGAGCTGTTCTTATGTTTCAAACATGCATAAACATTAAACTCAGTAGGACAGGCTTCCAAGTAAATATGGACATGATGGCACTGCAAGGGTATATAACCCTTTCTGCACCTATTGGGGAGTAAGTCCCACTGAACTCACACACACTTACTTTTAAAGAAACACAGTGGCAGATGGTTGCACCAAGCCAAACTCACCACCCTCTGGCAACAGCAACACAACCAGGGTTTTTTTCTCCCAGCCAGAACTCAGTTCCGGCACGACTCAGGTGAGCTCTATTGCCATCGTAAGAGAACAAAGGAGACATCCGTGTTGAGTTCCAGTACCTCTTTTTCTAGAAAAATAGCACTGAATACAACCACCCAGAGATCAGGTAAGCGCCACTGCCCCTTAAGTCTGATACGGAAGAAACACAAATAGGATTGAGCTTAGCAAGTTTCCAACCTGCTGCATTTTCATTCATGAAGAATGAACTTGTTGCGGAGAGAGAAGATGTGAAGTGCCATTACTACATACCTGTACTATTAGAACAGCAGTGCTGTGTAAAGGTAAAGGGATCCCTGACCATTAGGTCCAGTCGTGGCCGATTCTGGGGTTGCGGCGCTCATCTCGCTTTATTGGCCGAGGCAGCCGGCGTACAGCTTCTGGGTCATGTGGCCAGCATGAATAAGCCGCTTCTGGCGAACCAGAGCAGCGCACAGAAACACCGTTTACCTTCCTGCTGGAGCAGCACCTATTTATCTACTTGCACTTTGACGTGCTTTCGAACTGCTAGGTTGGCAGAAGCAGGGACTGAGCAACGGGAGCTCACCCCGTCACGGGGATTCGAACCGCTGACCTTCTGATCGGCAAGCCCTAGGCTCTGCGGTTTAACCCACAGCGCCACCCGCATCCCTTGCAGTGCTGCTTAGGAACTGCTAAATAGAATATTGTGGCATATGCTGGATATTGAGTGAAACGAGTGGGAGGGGAATGATCATTAAGAACCATGAACAAGTAAATTATGTGGAAGCAAAGGAGGCAGACTTTTCTATTTAATTTTTGCTTTTTGCTAAAGGCCCTGCTAGCAAAACGGGGGGGGGGGGGGGGAGGAGAGAGAGAACTGAGGCTTCCTCCTCCTTCCGAACGGGTTTCATAAAAATAAGACAAAAGTGTATTTAAGGGGCTGACGAAGAACCTGAGCCTCAGGTCTTTTGCGATGGGCCCTGGATCCTTCACACACACACACACACACACACACACACACACACACACACACACTTTTAAAAACATTTCTTCTCTTTGCTTACAGAATGGCTTTGGGCCTAAACCCAGATAAACATATATAAATTAGCATATGCAGCTTTTATGCAAGGTTGGTTGCATAGACCTGTGCCCACCCCAGTCCTTTGAGGAACTAGCTGTGACACCCACTGTCCCCAGGGCATCCTCCCAGTGCTGCTCCCATTCAAACTCAAAGCTTCCTCCTGAGCCCTTCCCAGCAAAGAAAACACACCAGACCTTCTTATTGGTTGTCAAAATGGGGGCACATAGCTGGACAAAACAGATGCTGTTTTGTTCCATATCCTCCAATAAAACCAACCCACTAGACTCTGATTGTAGTTAATATACTGATTAATCTGATGCCCAAATTACTTCCATTTATTTGCCTTTCAAACATTTCCCCTCTCTACCAGGCAACTGCTCAGTCATGTATATGATAAGAGCAAAGAAGCATGCAGACAAATAAGCATACACTTCTTTTGAGAGAGAACTTTAACCCTAACCATCATGTGCCTGATACACAATCCACCTTTGCTAAGAAACAAGTTAAGAGAAACACCAAAACATAACAGTAGGTGGCGCTACTGTCTCTAAGACATGCCTTACCTGTTGCTATAAAACTGGAAGTTTAATATTCCATCATAATGAATCCCTTTAACACGCAGTTTATCCTTAAACCACTGTGTCTTTGCTGGAGATCTGAGGCTATTACCCACAATATATAGGCCGCAAAGCAGTTTTCCCTTACTAAGGGGACTAAGAACAAGCAAACTTTCCACAATGAGCAAGTTTAGTCTTCTGTTAGAGGCCAAAATCCAGTGTGCATCACATGCACTCAAATGCCCCCCCCCCAAAGAAAAACCTGGGGCAAATGTATCCTACCAATTCCTGAACCAGCATGCAAAGATCATGGGCATTTACAGTTTTTGTGCTTCTATGTCAAAATCCACTGGAGTTAGGGAGATGTGGAAGGAATACAGCTCAGTGGTAGGACATCTGCTTTGCATGCAGAAGGTCTCAGATTCAATCCCTGGTATCTCCAGGTAGGCCTGGGAGAAATCCCTGCCAGAAATCCTGGATAGCTGCTGCCAGTCAGAGTAGACAGTATGGAGCAAGATGAACCAACAGTCTGACTTATATGGCAGGCTGTAAATAAGAATTCTACAGCCTTCTAAAAGGGTATGCTAAAAAGTGGGGGGTTTTCTGAGGTCACTTAACCACAACGCATGAATCAGACACATCTGGTGGCCACAGATACTCCCTTTTCTTTAGAGGAATACAGTATTCTTCCAAATTTAAGGTTTGTTCTTCCTTTCTGGACTCTTTGGGTCATTTAATAAAAGGGATAGAAATCTTAAGTGAGAAACACCCTTAAAAGCAGGCAGGAAACAGCCCTCTCAAGGCAGCTTGAGGTAGTCCCGTTTCCTAGAACGGGACACACAATGACACAGAGCCCATGTGACTTAGGAAGCATCCCTCTCTTGAGCAGACCACGGACATCTGAATGGGTTTGTTCAGGAGAATTAAACCAATGGCCAGTCCCCAGCACTTGTTATCATCATGAAACCTGCCCATGTCAAATTTTATTAATTGACTTAATTAAAGTATTTTAAAAGCCTTTCAGGAGAAGTATCCTCATGGGCTCATCACAATGATGTTCAGTTTAAAAGTCAAATGATAAACTTCTAAAACAGGCATAAGCAAACTCGGCCCTCCAGCTGTTTCGGGACTACAACTCCCATCATCCCTGACCACTGGTCCTGTTAGCTAGAGATCATGGGAGTTGTAGTCCCAAAACATCTGGAGGGCTGAGTTTGCCTATGCCTGTTCTAAAACAAAATTTAAAAGGGGGACCAAGATACCATACACCGCAAACATTCGGGGTTTGGGAAGCAGTTCATGGAAAAGTTGCCTGAATTTTTCAAGTGTTAAAATATGAAGAGTTCTGCCTTTACTGAGCTGGCCGGCGGCACCTCTCATTTGCAAGGCGTTCTCCCTGCAGACTCTCCGGAGACATTGCCACATCAAGACTTACCTATCTCAGCTGGGAAAGTGATGACAGGCCTGTCACTGAGCTACGTTCTCCAACAGCCAACCAAGGCAAACAGCTGCATGATGCGTGCAGGTAATCCGCAAGGCCCACGCCTCTCTAACTTCTTCTGAGGTCATCGTACATACAGAGGAATAACCCAGGAGAAGCCAACTCCTATTAGTTAGTTAACAGCCTGAAATTTATGTGGCTTTGGAGAAAGCCTATGTGTACAAGTGTATCCCAGGCACACCAACCTTTCCCCGGAGAAGCAATTACGGCCCTTAAAGGCTTTGCTTGGAGTTGAGAAGTTCATGGGGCTGTCATCTTCATTCTACACATAACCGGTGCAGACATTTTCATGCCTGACATCCTTCCCTTCTCCAAACAATTCATTTACCTCTCACCCATCTTCATGGTTTTTAATGAGACTACAGAAGAGCACATTTCCTTCTTACGCTTAGGGGGGAAACCATGACCAAGGTAGAGGGAGAAGATACACAAGCCATGTACAGCAAAACAGGGGGAAAGTTAGCGCACGGCACTTTGAGGATGGAAGCCAACTGAAGATCCTTCATCTCCTAAAGGGAGATGCTATAGACTCCCAATGGGTTTGTTTTCTTCCTCGAATATGGAAACCCATCTTTACTGTTAACTGCGGAGGGGAGAGGGTTGGAATGTGGGCAGATATCATCATGCAGATGAGAGGAAGTTTCCCCAGCTTTCAAAGCTGGAAAGGATAAAACTATTTACACCCCAAGTCATGTTTCTTGCAGGATCACAGACTTGTAGAGTTGGATGAGACCAAAGGGGTCATCTTGCACAACCCCCTGGAATGCAGGAATCTTTCACCTAATGTGGGGCTCAAACCCTTGGCCCTGAAATTAAGAGTCTCATGCTCCACAGACTATTTTCTAATAATTCTGAGTAGTGACCCACTTGGCAAGCGTCAGTTCTTCACATCTGCAAGATTTACTCAGTCGGCGAATGAACCCACTCATCCACATACCCCCCCTCCGTACATATAAAGGACGCCATTTTGCTAATTACACTGTTGATTAGGATGGTTAGTTGGAGCACTGGTATGAGATTACTTGCCACACACAGTCACAAGCGCTTTGAATTCATCAACTCTATATGATTCAACTGAAGATGAAAGCACGGACTGTGATGAAGGATGTGTTGAGAACTTTTGATCTTACGCATTAACTAAGTCCTGTTAAGTTCTCTTAACAAGTTCGACAGGTGACAGGTATGGTTAGAGGACACACATTTGAGATACTGTAGCACACTGATTCATATACAGTGGTACCTTGGGTTACAGACGCTTCAGGTTACAGACTCCGCTAACCCAGAAATATTACCTCGGGTTAAGAACTTTGCTTCAGGATGAGAACAGAAATTGTGCTCAGGTGGCGTGGCAGCAACGGGAGGCCCCATTAGTTAAAGTGGTGCTTCAGGTTAAGAACAGTTTCAGGTTAAGAACGGACCTCTGGAACGAATTAATTACTTAACCCAAGGTACCACTGTACCACTGTAGTACTTATTGGGGAAACTGGTAAAGCCTGAACCAGACAATCTTCTAGGTCTCTCCAGTTTCTGCAGTTCCCTCACCAAGATCAAGAGCATAGCTCAGTCGGTAGGTAGAGCATGTGACTCTTAATCTCAGGGTCTGGGTCCGAGCCCCACATTGGGCAAAAGATTCCTGCATTGCATGGGGCTGGACTAGATGACAAGTCTATTATTCTGCTTTGCTTCAATACTAAACACCAGACAAGTCAAAACCCAGGATCCTGATGTTCTCCCTCACATGCAAGCCTAAATTCATACCCTTTAGCCTGGATTTACTGGCACACATTGAAAGCAAGGATGTGTTAACAGGCAGAAACTGAGAGAAATTCCTGGCTACCACATAATTCCTTTCCCCTACTATAGTAGTTTATGGGGTGGGGGGAATGTGTCCCCAGTAGAATTTCCTGCTGCAATATTTCAATAATTATATGTCACACAGCCGTCAAGCTTTGGATGTGAAATTCTGCTTCTCTCAAAACATTTGTCTCTCTCTTCACGGAGGGGGAGTGGGGAGGGAGATCAGAAGAATTAACAGGATGAAACAGGAAAACACAGCACACAGTTAAGAAACAGCAGGATCATGCTATTCCAGCCTCCAAAAACTTCTGAAAAACCACCACTTGTCTCTAACATGAAGAACAAACTCACCCGATTCTCTTCTGAGGCTGCGGGGCAACAGGTGAGCTCCCAGCACACTGGTTTCATCCCCTCAGACAAAGCTTCTTCAACAAAGTGAGCCTGACCCAGACACAGAGAGTGCACCACTCTAAGAGGTAGTGCATTAGTTTGCAGAAAGGAGGAGGAGTTAACCTATACTCAGCACACCTATCCTATTTGGTTTGGGAGCCCTCCCTGCCTTTTTTTCCCTCCAGCTGCCATCACCAAAGAATCCACATTGCAAACTACTGTATACTGCAGGCACGAACAGGCGATAGATCAGGATCTACTGGTAGATTTGCAGTAGATCAGCAAGGGTTCCTGGCTCAGCAATGGTTTGACAATAGCACCAACAAAATGGCTTTTTAAAAACAGCAATTAGTAATGCAAACCAATTCCTAAACTCGGAATGTGCTCCAAGAAACCCTGAGCGAAATGCCTGTTGCTCCTGCCTTTTTGGTAGGCAGATCTTGGGGTTCTAGAAAAAAACCAAAGCTGAAGTCTGCCAAACCCTGTTTTACAGAGAGAGTGCCAGATGCAACATTGGTGTTCCACTTACAATGTGCCATGTGCTTCTCTTTCTGGAAATATCACTGTGACACGGAGCAGAAGACCTTCTTTAAAAGCCTCCCAGTGCTAATGACAACTTTCCCTGTCCGGAGGGCTCCTCAGTCTTTCGCACTAGCATTACAGACAGTAATCCGACAGGTGAATGAAATCCCTGGATTTCATGGAAAGCAATGCTTCATTCTGCTGAATTTCTCGCGCAGATGTTAAAAAGGCGCAAGAGCCCTACCCAGGATGGGACTGTGGGGGCCCCAGAAGTGGAAAGCCCACCTTGACAGCACAGGTTACTGTGAGCACTGTCTTCAGAACAGAAGAGTTGGTACTGAAGTGGGGTGCAAGATCATTTGCAGAGAACTGGCATGGAATAAAAACTATGCCCCACTTATGTCCTCCATGAGCAGCTCACCCAGTACAGAGGTACCTCGGGTTACATACGCTTCAGGTTACATACGCTTCAGGTTACAGACTCCTCTAACCCAGAAATAGTACCTCGGGTTAAGAACTTTGCTTCAGGATGAGAACACAAATCATGTGGCGGCGGCACAGTGGCAATGGGAGGCCCCATTAGCTAAAGTTAAGAACAGTTTCAGGTTAACAACGGACCTCCAGAACGAATTAAGTTCTTAACCCGAGGTACCACTGTACAATGTCACTGTATAGCACTCACTGACTCAAAGCCCCTATATAGGAACTGGTCTGCTTATCCCTGTTTTCATCCAAGTTTCATAGATGCCAAGAGATCTGGCTGCTACACCAAGTTAAGACTTTGGTCTGGGACCGTTTGAATTATGACAGAACTAAAAAGGAAGAAGTATCCAAGGCAGAACCAATGTTGTGCTGTTCCTAATACAACTGCGGCTTATTTTCGAAAAGCTCCTTTTTTACTGCATGGAGAACAAGCAGCATGACCTGGGCATTGCCCCCCATCATTAAATGAATGGGGTGGAGCTGTCCCGGGTTATTTCTCAGTTGTATGGAAAAACTGTGGCGGAAGGAGGGAAACTGTTAGGATAATTTGATACTCTGCATTTGGCAGGTGCCAGTTTGGCTACAAATAACAGTCCCTGCGGAGAACAAGCATATATTATAAACCACTGATCTCCACCACAACAGGTTTGCTGGCAGACCGGATCTGTAGGCACACAGTCAAATGAGATGCTATATAGGGGAAGAGTCCCAGCCACAGAGGTACATTTGGAGCCCACCACGCTGAAAATAAAGCAGTGGTCCTGTCACTGTAATGAAGCTGTCCTGTTCACACCTTTGCTGGCCACATGCCCACCTGCCCCTCTCCAGAAACTCTGCGTCAAAGACCCGGGAAGGACTGTAGCCTGTAAGCAGAGGACATGCAAAAGTTTCCAAATTCAATCTGCTGCATCTCCTTATCTGGAGCCTTGAAGAGCCACTGCCCATCAATGCACAATTGACAATGCTGAGCTAAATGGACCATTAGTCTGGCTTGGTATATGTTCCTATTTGGAGAGGCAGTGTGGTGTAGTGGTTAGTGTGTTGGACAACAACCAGGAAGACCTGTAGCTGAATCCCAACCCAACTGGAAAGGGGCTCCTGTGGCAAGCTGCCACTCAGTAAATGACTTGTATTCACATTCCTGGCAAAGAGTGTATCGTGATATTCTGTATACTAACTAGCCCAGCTTACTAAATAGATGCTAAATTTAATGGTACAATGAAAACTAAACTCCACACTCAAACTGTCTCTAAGTAAATAGATGCAATTTGTCCCAGTGTGTTTAATCCCCTCCAAGATTTCCATTTAAAAAAAAAAAAAACCACAGTCAGATGTTATCTTGCTACTTTAAATGCATATTCTGTTAAGCTGTGAATTATGAATACATTCATAAACCATCTGCTCTTTGCATTTTCCTTATGCAACATGCAGTTTTATTAATAAAAAAATAAGCAACTGCCTTCTATGAATGCAGTATAGTCACTGGTGTCTAAACAGATCAGGCAGAGAGCTGAGACGGGTCTGCTTTCTCCTGAAAAGAGTATACACAGTACAGTATACACAAGCCCTACCTGATGAAAAATGAACGACATTTCCCCCCAAGAAACAACAGAACAACTCATCAGAACTTCCTCACCTGGAAACCAGGTAAGTGGGCTGGGCCTCAACTTGATTTAAAGGGGAAGGCTAGACAAAGGGAAGGTTTAAAAGCACAGCTTGGAAGGACAGCACAGTTCTGATAATGGCCAGGCAATCAAACAAGCCTGGATGTTTAGCATTCCTGTAGTTTCAGGACAACTCTCCTCCTATTTTGCTCTGCAAAGTCGTGAAAAACAGCTCTTTTTCTTCATGGATGTGCAAAGTGGACAACAGTGACAGAGCAAAAAAGATAGTGAGGATTCTACAGCAGCTGCCAAGCCCAGATAAAACACTTCCCCATTTAGACACACACACACACACACACACACACACACACACACACACACACACTTTCCAGCTTTCAGTCACAAGTTTTTTTTAGAAAATGTTCTTGGGCAGGGACAAAATCTTCAAAATTCAAAAAATCCTTCCAAGAGGAGTTACTCTCACCGAAAAAGAATAGGATTTAACACTGTGCTAGTATCCAACTGTATTGTAACATCAAATATGCACTTAATTCCCTTATCATTTACAGCATCTGTTGAGAACTGGAACTTTTTTAAGTATTTGCGGCTTTTTCACTTTCACCTCTTCAAGGTGGCTCACAATAATAGGATTCATGAACCTTCACTCTATATCTGAAGTTCAGAGGTGAGTGTACCCCAAATCATCATCATCATGTACCCCAAATGGCACCATCTACACACAAGGAAAGTCAGAAAAATATATTGGGGGGGAGGAATGCCACACCTAAAACAGTCCAATGTATACAAGGCATGCTCAGTGATCAAAGATTGTTGGGTGGCGTAATGGTTAGAGTGTTGGACTAGGACCTGGAAGAGCAGGGTTCGAATCCCCACTCAGCCATGAAGCTCCCTGACTCCCGCTGCTGCCATGCTAATGGGAGCTAAGCCATGGTTTGTACATGAACCCAGGCAGGCTCATGGTTTGTCTCCCCCCAAATAAATCATGAATTGTAAACTAAGAACAAGCTTTGGCTGCAGTTCATGGTTTGTTTGGAGTGAAACAATTCACGAGCTCAAGTTCTCTCAGTAACAGGGGAACAGCAGAAGAGGGACAAAGCAGTGGCTTTTTAATTATTATTATTATGCACCAGCACATTTGCTCATTCATGCTAAGGCATAGTTTGGCTTAGGGATGTGGGTGGCGCTGTGGGTTAAACCACAGAGCCTAGGACTTGCTGATCAGAAGGTCGGGGGTTCGAATCCCCGCGACGGGGTGAGCTCCCGTTGCTCGGTCCCTGCTCCTGCCAACCTAGCAGTTCAAAAGCACATCAAAGTGCAAGTAGATAAATAGGTACCGCTTCGGCGGGAAGGTAAACGGCATTTCCATGTGCTGCTCTGGTTCGCCAGAAGCGGCTTAGTCATGCTGGCCACATGACCTGGAAGCTGTACGCCGGCTCCCTCGGCCAATAAAGCGAGATGAGGGCCACAACCCCAGAGTCGGTCATGACTGGACCAAATGGTCAGGGGTCCCTTTACCTTTACCTTTATGCTTACCTGGAGATGCTAAAGGTTGAACCTAGGGCCTTTGCATGAAAAGCAGACGCTCTTCCATTGAGGTACAACGCCTTCCCCTAAGTTATCTTCTTTCAGCTAACCATAATTATGACTAACAACAGTCATAATTCAGACATAATATTTACCTCCATTTAAGGAGCGCAGCTCACTGTGGCTTGTCTCCGGTCATGATAAACCGTAGTTTTATCATTAGTCCAAACAAGCTGCCTGTTAGTAACACGTTTATGAAGACTGTACTCCACAACTAGGCAATATCTGAACCAATATTAATGGAGTAAAGGCAGGGCATCAGTGCAAATTTTGAAACTTATATCCCAGCGCAAAGTACAGCAATTCCCTCAGGGCAGCTGTGTTAAATTAAATTCTGGCATCTCTTTTGGGTATTTTTACGAGTACGAAATTGGAACAAATTTGGTTTTTAAAATTAAAATAAAACATTGTGGGACATAAACGTGTGAAATTGTGTGACTTGGCAACTATGCAGTGTTTTCTGTTTTTTAAAAAAAGATAGATTTTAAAAATGCGAGCCATGATCCAAATCTGCCCTCCCCACATGGAAAGCGGGAGGGCACAAAGGCCATACCTGTGAAGGACAGAAAACTGGAGCCAATGAGGTGGCAGGATGGGCCAAAAGCAAATAGGAACTGCAGCAAATCCTCTCCTCCTCCCCACCTCTGTTCTGCTCATACTCTCCAGGATCCCTCAGCTACTGATCTACTACTAGTGCAGCATTTGCCAACCTTCCAAATGTTTTGCACTGCAACTCCCATCAGCCTCAGCCAGCTGGCTCGGGGCTGATGGGAGTTGTAGTCCAAAACATCTGGAGGTTACCAGGTTGGCAAAGGCTGAAGTAGGGGCATTGTACTGTGACTGGTTTCTTTTTAAAATAGTTAATTATAGTTGATGGAATAATTTACCCCCAAAAAAGAAAAAGAGAGAGAAGGGTGGTTTAGTACAATCTTAACAGAGGCATTCTTTCTTCTCTCTCTCTCTTCACGGACACATTCACACCTCTTCTAACACGGTGCCTGCCACAATGCATGCATTCATCATGTAAAAACATGCTCCTTTCCCATTCAAAAGTTCACTGTTATATATAGATTTAAAAGCCAACTAGAACACATGTAATTAATTGACTAGTACTCCTTTATTTGGGTAACAGTCCAGTAAGCTTATACATGCTGGATCGCAATCATGAATGGAGGGGGGCAATTGTTATATGCTCAGTCCCTTTCCTTTCCAGTCTCTGGACTGGAATTCAATTTTCCCCCAGCCTTGTCCCTGATCTCTAGCCCAGACTGTCGCTCTTGACTAGAATATGGCTCGCGTGCAGAGCAATTTGTTTACATTTAAGGCCAATGTACCAAAAAATCTGGAACCAACTGGCTGAATATGAAATACACCATGGTGTAATTCTGGCTGTTTTGTATGTTGGAATGGAACTCACCTGACCCTGCCCCCCCACCCCAGCCCCACTCCCTAAAATGTGTTCTGTAGCAGGGAAGGGATGGAAGCACAGTTGTAATTTATTTCATTTCATCTCCCTGAATTAGCTCCAGGTTTCCGGTGAGCTGAGGCCTCGATTACATTACTGGCCCTACACCAGGCAGCGAGGCTAATGACACGCTGCTGGAAATCCCTTATTATCCAAAGCGGAAGGCAGAAACATAGGTTTGAATATAGAAGCTTCCCTGGGTACAAACGCAAAGTACCAAGAAACCTCGCAATCTGGAAATGTAGAGTCTCCTCTCTAAGATTTACGAATCAGCATTCGGTTGCCAAGTGGAGGCATTTATCAGTACTTCCACGAGAATTTAACTTAAGGTTCTGTACACATGTGGGCCTTAAAATGCACAGGGGTCATTGTTTCGCAGTGTGCTTTTTCACAAAGCAGTTTGCAAATGTACACACCTTTGCGCAATAACGTCTTCTAAAGTGGCAGCTACTATCTGTGTATAAAGGTGGGGATGCGTATACAGTGTACAGTATACCGTATACAGTCACAGGTTAATGTGCTGCCTCCTATTCTGCCTTTATTCATGGACAAGTTAAACATGGTGATGGGGCATGGCATAGCCCAGTGGTTTTCAACCAGTGTGCTATGACACACTGGGCTGCCTTGAAGGATGGTCAGGGATGCCGTGGGCAACACTGGCCTCTGCCCTTCTTTCCTTCCCTCCCTTCCTGTGATGCCCCTCACATCTCTGTCTCCCAAAGGCTTGCACAGCTGTTTGTTGCAGCTCCCCAGGCAAATTGTGCCTCTAGGGTTGGCCAGGGGGTGCTGGTTACCAGAAGCTGAGGTGGCCTTGGGGTCAGCAAGCAAATGGGTGCGGGAGCCCAGCCAGCCAGTCTGCCAGCCCTTGTTGTTGGAAATGGACAGACAAATCTCAGGCTCTTGTGGGGCAGTGTGAGGAGGTACCTCTCTTTGGGGCAGGGGCGGCAGCTCAGAGGACTCTCAAGGACAGGGGAGAGGAAGCTGAGGGAATACTCCACAAGGGAGGGTGTTCAAAAAAGGGTGAGAGGCTGCCAGCTCTGCAGGCAAGGGGTGACATAACTGGGCTCCTGAGCCCCACAGGAGTGCCACAGAAAGAATGTAGTTGGTCAAGGGAGCTGTGGACTCAAAAAGGTTGAAAACCCCTGGTGTGGCCTATTCCAAAAGAAGGTGATCTGAAAGTGCTCTCTGTGTACACATGTATGCAGCAAGCACTTGAGAAGTACATTCTTGGCACAAAATGGATTATAACTGTTCCAGGAGAATGAGCTTTAGATTGAGATTTTAGATTGGCAAATAGTGCGAGACAGGAATGCTATGGGGATGGTATCACATGTATGGCAACCCCAAAAGACACCTGCATCCAGCTCTAAGCGCACATTTGCACACCATGCGTACACACGCTAAGACTGCGATTCTCCCCATACTTAACTAGGAAATAAATGCCACTTGACACAGTGGGTCTTTCCTCTGTGTAAACATAAACAGTATTGTGCAGTAAATCGTAACATCTTTGCCAAAAGACAACCAACAACACCCACCTGTCAATTGTTTTGACTTTCCAAAATAAAAAATGGCCATTTATAGCACTGAGATTCCATTTTGATTTTCAACAACCTACGTTCACCAGAAAGGAGGTGGGGAGTGCCAGTAACAGCCATTTGAAAACTATTTCTGTTTCAAAACAAGAGTTATAAATAAAACTGAACGATTAAAAGTAAGGCAAGCATTGGATGGAACATTTTGAAGCTACTCAAACAGGAGTGAATGAGGGTTTATGAGTGGGGGCACTGAAAAAAAGGGGGGAGAGAAAGATCTGGCTACCACCTCATTTTTCCACAGCATACCTCATCAAAAGCATTAAATATGACCACAGCAGGAGGAGATAAAACAGGTCAGGGGGTCTGGTACTAACATGATGGTGAATAAACAAGACCCTCCAGAAAATCAGAGGCAAAAATAACAGATTGTGGTACCAGTAAGGGTTCGCATGGCAGCCCGCCTTTTCTGAAACTAAGACTTCTTTCGTAAAAGGTACTAGAAGCTATGCCACAGAACAGGGTCATGTCTCAAGAGTAGCCACAAAACGTGGGGACCAAGTAGGCAGAGTGTGTATGGCACAGAGCCCTAACAGCCACAAAGCTCACTGGGTGGCCTCGAAGTCTCCATTTCTCAGCCTAACCTGTGGGGATAAAATAAAATCACCTCATACCCATGCCAAATTGAACTCTGCGGAAAAAGTGCAGGACACAAGGGTGATGAGAACAGTGATGTAATGGTAGCAGGGACAGGGAGGGACACAGTTTCACCACGTATTTTACATCAGGGACAATGATGTCATCTCCTAGGGGGATATTTGTCACTTCTATGCATGCCAAATAAATAAGCTTTTCTCAGAAAGAAACCCACCAAATAAACTACGCAGAGAAAGAGATGGCCTATGTTAGAATGCATGGCTAAGGGTTAAACCACTGCGCTTTTTTTTAAAACCCTCCAAAGTCCCTTTACTATGAATTAATGACCAACCAAATTGCCACAAAGCTTTCAACTCCACCAAAACTTCATCAGGGCGAATGTTAAGCAAAGCAGGAGTGAGTGTGTGCTTCAGGCATAAAGTCCGCATTGGCTATCCATTCATTTTTACTGTACAGTGGTACCTCGCAAGACGAATGCCTCGCAAGATGGAAAACTCGCAAGATGAAAGGGGTTTTGGTTTTTTGAGTTGCTTCGCAAGACGATTTTCCCTATGGGCTTGCTTCGCAAGACGGAAACGTCTTGCAAGTTTGTTTCCTTTTTCTTAACACCGTTAATACAGTTGCGACTTGACTTCGAGGAGCAACTCAAACTTTTCCGACACCGTGCTTCGCAAGACGAAAAAAATTGCAAGACGACAAAACTCGCGGAACGAATTAATTTCGTCTTGCGAGGCACCACTGTATAGTCTTAATCCCCATTGGCACCATACATTTAAAGCAATACCATCCCACATTAAAGAGTCATGACCCCCTGCAAAGGATCCTGGGAACTGTAGTTTGTGAAGGGTGCTGACCCATTCCCTGGGACTGGTTGTTCTGCTACTCCGGGAACTGCAACTCTGTGCAGGAAACGGAGATCTGCTAGCAACTCAGCGCCCGTAAGGTTTGGTCAAATGAGCAGCCAGAGTTTCCAGACACACTGGCATCAAGACAGGCCCCACCCTTCGGCCTATGCCCATAGCTCCAACATCTTGTCTGCTTCCCCCCTCCTGCTTCTCCAAGTTATTATTAACAGAAGAATAAAAATGTAAATCAAACCAAGTGGGAAAAACATAAAGCAGCCCCAAACAGGTGCCCCCCCTAACCTCTAGGCCATGGTACTGGGCAGGGATTAAAGCCCTGCACCACATGACCAGAGTCCTTGAATTTATATGTCAGTGTGTAAAACCCACCCTGCTGAGCAGCCTTTTCTCTGCCTGAGGCTAGGGCTTCTGCTCAGCGTCTAGTCCAACAGACACACAAAAGGGATTAGCCAAGAGCCTCTCAGCCCTGCAGAGTAATCCATCAAATTATCCCCTTGTTGGCGTGGCTGTCCTCTTCAGAGGGGAGAGCGGGCCGGGATTGCGGGAGGGGAGGGGGGGGTGGCCTCTAAAGGCTTTTGAAGAAGCTGAAATTACACTTGAGCCTGAAACAGTCCACCCAGCTGCTTCCAGCCCAAGAACCACAATGGGATGGTTGTAAACAGAACCCTGAGAGACGGGAGGGAAGCAGCGAGGGAGACAGGCAGGGAGAAAAAGAGGACAGGCAGACACTGTTGGAAAGGGCAATGGCCTCCCCCCGCCAAGTGTCAAAATCCAACAGGTGGCTTCGCTCCCCTCCCTCAGCCCCTTTCTGTATCCAGTAACAGAAAACAGCAGCGCTCAAAAGGAGCTGACAATATATCTTGACCCCCTCCCCACCCCTTCTTCATTTAGGGGGAAAGGGCCCACATTTCAAGGAGCTGGGTCATGTATTATGCAGCAATGCCCAAAGGCGTTTTTCCTCCTTTCTAAGCAGTGCCAAGTTCAGGGCCTCTGCATCTTCCTGGAAAGTCCCAGCCTGGACCATTTATCTCTGGGACATCCTGATCCATCCCTTGCTTAGCTGCAACTTGTATTTAAGTGACACAAGCCTGTCAAGAGAGAGCTCTCAGTGCGCCCCCAGAAATGCCATTGGGGGAGCTTCGCCCACAAATTCCCCACACGATGCTGGAAGATGATTTCGTTTTGTGCAAGAGGGTTTTGTTTTTCCTGAAACACCAATAAGCGAGCAGCATCTAAGTTTGCACCAAATACTTCCAGTTTCCAAGATAAGGATCAAGAGGTTGTCCAGAGAAGCAGAGCTGGCGCATGCAAGCTCTATTGGTTTCAAGAGGAATTCGAGGAGGAGAGGCCTTCTGTCGTTCCGCTCCGTGCCCACTGTGAAGATGTTTGCTTTCAAGTCTAGATTGCTTCAACCCACTTTAAAAATCTGGGCCCAATCGCAAGATCAAAGCACTTCAAAAGGTATTGTCATAAATTTGTATCCTGAGAGGTTACTTGAGAAAGTGGGGAGGGAAAATGACATTTCCTTTACTCCAACTTCCTACCAAATGTACAGATCAGTGACACATCAGACTCATGGCCAGCAGACAACTGATACATGTGGTCTGCACTGCAGATGGGTGAATTTGCAGGGGTGAATTTTGGGGCTCCACTGGGCCTTGGGCTGTCACAGTTATTATTATTTGTTATTTTTATTTAGTTGTTAGGTTCCCCTCATAGAGCTATGCTGCAGAGTTCCCTGGGAAGAACGACTGACTGTTAAACCACTGGGGGGGGGGATAGGGGTCTCCTAACAACTCTCAGAACCCTTAACAAACCACACCTCCCAGAATTCTTGGGGGGGGGGGAGCCATGACAGCTTAACGTGGTACAGTATTATGGTAGTAAAATGTATAGTGTGAATCTGGCCTTAGTACATTTTTATTCCTCCTTTCCTCCAAGGAGCACCAGACTGCATACATGCCCCACCCTAATTACAGGGCTGGCCCAAGACATTTTGGCATCTGAGGCAAACCACAAAATGGTACCACTCCCAGCCCACCAGGGAAGAAGGGGGCGAGTGAACATCTACTTACCAGATGGCTGAAGTAGGAATCAAAGGCCATTGCGGGAGGAAGGGGCCTGCTCTGAATCACCAGCCAGGTGGGTGCAGACCCCAAGCGACCCCAGAGGGCAGCTCCTGGCATTTCCTCCCTAGGGGTGAGAGGAGACCAGAAGCACCTCCTATTCTCAGACAGCCCACTGTAGAAGTGGCATGGGGGGGGGTGCCAAGGAGGTGGCAGATCTGGCCTCCAAAGAGCACACTGCATCCATCACTGTGGTGGGCAATGCATTCCTTGGATGCTGAATCTGCTGCCCCTGTGGATCTTGCCACCTGATGTAGTTGCCTCACCTTGCCTCATGAATGGGCTGCCCTTGCCTAATTCTCATCACAATCCAGTAAGGCAGGCTTAATGGAGAGCATGAGGTTCTCAAGGTCAGCCTAGGAGCTTCTAATGGTTTAATGGGGATCTTCTCAAAGCCTCCACACTTGTTAATAAAACATAACTTACTGAAAAGAAGCTTTCCAAAACCCTATCCACCGTTCCCCGCCCCCTTCAGCCCCAGGCTCAATGCACACTTGCTAGAAAGTTAGAGGATACAAGGTCATAGATAAAAAGAGGTCAGCTTCAGTGTCTGATCTCACACTCAGGCTAACCAGAAATTGGAGGGCACATGATCTGAAGAATTTCAGGCTCTGCCCCCCCTCCACCCCCACCCCACAGCCCCAGCTCTAGACAGAGACAGAGACTTTCTCAGCTTAACATCACTCCATGGTGTCAAGAATCTGAAAAATGCAATAGGCTTCAGGAAGGTCAGGCTGAAGACAGCGGCATCACAAACCCTTGTGACCATGCGTGGTCACGCTGTCAAAGGCAATTATTGACATTTTCTCCTCTGCTGCCAGCCAGCGGCATGCAAGCCTTTGAGCCAGATGTACAGTGGGGAACGCCTATTGATGCAAGCAACACTTTGCTCTGAAGAGGTTTCAAGCAGAAAATGCTGGAAATTAATCTAGAGAAGGGATCCCTCTGGCTGTGGATTTCTCTTCCCAAGCCACAGCTCTACAACCCCACATATGTAAGGAACGTAGGAAGTTGCCTCGTAACAAGTCAGATCACTGGTCCAACTACCTCGGCATTGTCTATGCTGGCAGGTCAAGGTTCTCAGACAGGGGTCTCTCCCACCCTACCTGAAGATTCTGGGGATAGAACATGGGACCTTCTGAATGCAAAGCAGATGTGGTAAGAACACTGGGAGTCAGACCTCATCCATACAGTTGGCAGTAAGCCCTATTTTGTATGACTTTTTTGGTAATCCTGTGAGCCTGCCTTGGTGAAGAAAAGGAGAAAATTGTCTTTCAGAGCCTAGTTACTAGGATGAAAATATTACAGGAAATTAGTCAATTTAATGCTTGTTTGGCTTAAGTTACCTTCTGAGCCAGTCGGGGTTTTATTATTTCATGCAAGCAAGGAAGGAAAAGGGGAGGGTAATGATAAGAGGAAGGAGAAACGTTTCAATAGCAACTAGAAAAAGGAACTGAAATGTGAACTTATCTAAAGCAGAAATCTAAAACCCCACATGTTACGGAGTTTATGTTCCTTGGAATTATAAAATGCCAACCCAGCATTTGCATATTCAGGTCACCCATTCAGGAAGTTCAGTTTACTTACAGTCACTTCATGCAAGGTTGCATTCCTACGTGAATATTACTGCTATGCAAGAAAAAAATATGTATATACACAATCATATTTGATGGACAGGTGCAGTTCAGCATAAGGTATCACAGGAACTGACACAACCCCAGAGTCTCTTCTCAGGCTCACAGAATAACGGGGACCTGCAAGGATTTTGTGATAGTAGTGCACGCAATTATTTATAGCAGACAGGGTATCAAGGTAAGAAGCAGTTTTGGGAAACATTTACTTTAGCAAAGACTAAAGTCTTATAAAGTGCAGTACAGAGGTTCCCAAACTGTGGTCTGCGAACAACAGGGATCTGCAGCCTTCATTCAGGTGTCTACAGCGTGTCTGTGGATTTGTGGTTGCAAATGGGAGACTGTACATCCATCACATTAAATACAGGAAACCCCCTTACGTTCTGGGTCTTTGTGTGTGTATGTCAGCGGAGCATTCCACCTCGTTCCACCCTCTTCCAGTGCCAAAGACAGCATGTGCATACACAGTTGCACATGCAAACGCAGGCAAATTGAGAGTTGCCTGTATTCATTTTGATTTTGAATTGTTTTTAGATTGCTTCTTTTGTCTATTATGTTGCATTTTATTATATTAGTCTGAATTCTATGGAATAAAAATACAATTAAAAACATATAGCATCTAATGCAGCTGCTACAACAGGCAGAAAACTCAGTAAGACTCTGCACAATTTTTAAGTGGTTCATGTGGGGGGGGGGAGTTTGGAAAGCACAGCTGCCATGGATCCCAAAAGCACCCACCAAAAAGTGCAGCCTTTACTCGAACACTCAAGCATTTCCAGTGGGCAATCTCACACAAGGAAAGAAGAGAAATACTAGTGTCTAGCACAGGCATAGGCAAACTCCGGCCCTCCAGATGTTTGGACTACAGTTCCCAATATCCCTGACTACTGGTCCTGTTAGCTAGGGGTGGTGGGAATTGTAGTCCCAAACATCTGGAAGGCCGGAGTTTGCCTTTGTCTGGTCTAGCGTTTCACAGCTAGGAGAAGCAAGACCCAGAAACCAGAAGACTTTTTCTCAAGTTCCCAAAAGGCACGTAGCAAAAGGAATAATCCCAAAGCCACAGTGTGCCATAGAGTCATGACACAGTAAGCAAGCTTTCAAATTCTCCAGATCTCTTTTAATCATGCTCTATGAATGTTGGTTGGGGTGGGGGTGGGGGAGCTGGAGAGAGAAAAAGCTGGGCATGTTGTCGTCCCAAAGTCTGCAGTTTGTAACAGTCTTAAAATGGAGTGCAGGAGGAGTTATGCAGTCATAATTGGATTAGCTTTACTAGGGGAAAGACAGATTTGCAAGATGTACCCAAGGCTACTGAGACAAAGAAGCAAAAATGCTGTTTCCCCATTTTTGAAGATATAAAATTTAGCAGTTACTTTGGTTATGTCTCTAATCCTCGTCAAAACACAAGGATGACTTCAGCTTTCTGACATCCAGACAAGATAAAAATGAAAGTATTTATATTAGCAAAACTGAAGATTTCTTTTGAGGGTGTGCACTAGGTACAGAGTCAACAGAAGCCAAACTAAGAAAAATTACCTTGTATTTGGAGGACATGTAACCCCCTCAAAATTTAAGTCTCTGGCACTGAAAGTTCATTTCTCTCCACTCTGAAGACCCCTCTCCTGGACAGAGAAATGCAGTATTCTTTAAAGCACATAAAAGTTGTAGGTAGTCATGTGGTCTTTACCATCCTGTGGCTCCTGTATCTGTTTCTCCTCTTAGTACCAACACTGCCATTTATAATTTGAATATAAGGAATGCAATCCTTGGGTGTCTGAAGTGCATCTCTCTAAAGGTTTCTTCTCTAAGGAAGAACAGTTTGATACCGTTTGTGTGTACAATATAGAAACAGATATCTAAAGAGATAAAATATAGAGCAGTTCCCATGGGATGGTCCAACATAACTTTTCCCCTGCCAAGTCCAAACACACCACTGGCTAGATAGGGGAGGTCTGGGTTGGAGCAGACTTGTTTGTGAGCCATTCCAAAAACCTGCTTTTCAGGGTTCAGGATTGCATTCCAGGACACAACAGCAGCTCTGATCACCCAGAGAGAGCATCTTCTTTGGAAAAAGCCATAGCCAACCGTCCGGTCAATTGAGTACTAGCATTAACAGGGCAAAGCGGAGTTCAGTTGCAAGCTTGGGATAGGGAGACTGGTTTTTTATGCCAACAGAAAAGTCATATCTGACATGCACGCCGTTATAGCAAAGACAGGAGGAAGACACAGTGTTCAAAGTCTCCACTGTAAGACGCTTTGAAGAGACTATGACAGAGGGCTCCACATTTTATTACTTTTTTCTGACTGAACTTAAGAGCATGACCTTTTGCTCCTAGTCGGAGAATACACTTTGGATCCCAGACACAGACAGACACACAATACTAATGGGCCTTTTTGTGATCACGTGGTAGCTAATGCATTTTTCCCCATGGCAATTTTCTGGTCTGCAATTCCAGCTATTTATATCCCTGCCAGAGAAGTTTAATGCCATCGCGCGCGCACGTGTGTGTGTGTGTGTGTGTGTGTGTGTGTGTGTCTTCTTTGACCATAGCCAGCAGGTTCCCTCTTCACAATCTCCAACGAAAGAATAGATTAGAAACAAAGATCATTTGCAAACTGGAGGAACTGGGTACTTTTCACCGATCTCATGCCCTCCAGATGTTTTGAACTGAATTCCCCATCAGCCTTAGCTACCACCCTGTTGGTTGAGGCTGATGGGAGTTGTAGTCTGTCTGACACATCTGGAGGGCATCAGGTTGGCAAGATCATACAAAAATGGTATGAAAAGAGGCAAGGCTCGTCTCTACAGCAAGATTGAAAGTTACATAATTTGTAATGGGCTGCCTTACTTTGCTCCCATGAATGAACTTAATACAATTTCTACAATCCAGCATTACAGTATTTTCAGAGCCAGTTTGTGAATCTCCTAAAACCACATCGGGCTTATTGTTAATAGGAATTATTAACCAGCGCCCATAAATCAATTACAACTACTTACTGATGGGACTAAATAATAATATTTGGGGTTTTATGAAAGTTTTCAGCTCTCCCTGAAGCCACCCACAAAGCTAAAAACTGCTCAGTGTTGACTTTATCATTCCAATCATCTGCCAAATGTTTTGGGTATGATTTTGGCCTTTTTTGGTCCAAGTTAATCCACTTCTGCCAATGGCACATCAGTTTAGCCTCACAGAGAAGCTGAGATGATAACTGGCTTCATGGCTGCCAGATGATCAGATCCTGCTTTGAGGACGGTATAAAGGATCTTTTTTAAAAAAATAAAAGGAGTTGGGTTCAGCATTAGATTATTGGCTCATGTCCGTCTGTAGGCTGATCTTGTCTGCTACACTCGTAACACAAACAGTCCTGTGTTGATACACAGCATGGCTAAACAGAACAAACAAGGCCAGTTATAAATGTTCTCACTTACTGGTGCGTCACATGGACAGGGTGGCAATTGAGAGTAGTCTTGCAGACAGCCTCTGGAAATTGCAAGGACACACTTTCTCTCCCAATAGCCCTTTATGTTTCATTTGTTGAGATGTTTGCCCACCTCTAGCTGTGTTTACCATATCAAAGTTCATGGGAAACGCAGGTGAAGCGGAAGGGTAGCTGGGTAACAGATTATCCCCAATCACAAATGAGTCCTGACATCTTCACGGTTAAGTTCAAGCATGCATATGGAAAGCTGAACTTCATCATTTATAAAGCACATAATGTTTTGACACTGAAGTTCACTTTGTATGGTATGTAAGAGCATGCAAAAAGTTACAGAGCAGGGATGAGGAACCTGTGACTCTCCAGATGTTATTTTATGTCAACTCCCAGAAGAATGTCCAATGGTCAAGAATTACTGGAGCTGTATTCCAGCAAGATCTGGAGGGCCACAGGTTCCCCAGGACATCCACCAATGTCCACAACTGCTCTCAAACCAGCCAGGGTTAAAGATGAGGTACCCCCACAGAGATGCACCAAATTTAATCAGAATGGGTATTTTATGTCATGTTTCCCCTGCGTTCCATATGAAAATGGAAATAATTGTGCAAGACACAGATCACAACCAAAGGTCACTTCATACTTGCATAACTGTCACTTGATGAATGCATTGTCAGGCAGTGTCTTCCGTGTGTGAATGAGAAATAACGCCTATTAAGTTTAGTAGGACTTACTCTGGAGAACGTGTGCACAGGATTGCAGCTTTGACCACAACCATTCATTGACTGGTATAAGGCAAGCAAGGATGGTCCTGCTACAAATATGTAGTAGAACAGAGTTGGCCAACTTGTTTGTACAGCACTATCAATGCACCCACTAACTCAGCACACTTATCTGCAGCTGAGGAGAGGTGAAACAGTGGGGTTAAAGTATTATACGCTTTATAAATAATAAAAGTTCAGCTTTCTAAAATTGCTTCTCAGGGTAACCCTGAAGTTCCCTCCATCAGCTTGGCTGGGTAACACTGCCATTCGGCTTCTCTACTCTTCCCTGAACTGTCTTCTGCAGCAACCACTTCACCTGGCTATTATGAAACTTCATTATGTAACACGATGGAAGACCAGAATGAAAATTGGCTTGTTTTCCTCTTCTTGCTCTTTGTATCTTCATCAAGCAAAAGCTAATAAGAAAGAAAGAGAAAGGAGGGGAGAGACAGACAGACAAATACCTGCCCCAAGGAGTTTATGATCTGAATGCTTCAAGAGGGAGAGGAAACATAAGATGGGAAACAGTGGGATGAAGGGGCAAAGCACAGCTAACAGCAGATGATGAATATGGGCGAATGCAGTTATGTGTACTTGGGGTTAAGCCAAAGACATCATAGAAAAGTTAGGTTTTGGATAAAATGGAAGGTGTCAATATGAAGGTACTCTAGGAAGGATGCAACCAGTGGAAGATGTGATTCAGATGGGAAAATTCATCCACTGAAAATGGGAGTCCACTGCAGCATCATTCCTTCCATTTCAAGGATTTTAAGTTCTTCCAGCATGCCCCTTGGTGTCCTGGATCTACTGCTGATGGGTGGAGAAACCTGGGGACCCTCCAGGTATCACTGGATTCCCAACTCCCTTCAGCCTAAAACAGTGTGACCAATGGTTAGGGCTGATGGGAGTTGTAATCCAACAACATCCAGAGGGCCACTCCCTGCTTTAGAGGGAGGTGAGGGCCAGGCCAGGATCCAAAGAATTGAGAAAGTAGTTCTTTGTGCCCAATGGATTTCAGATTTCTGTTTCTCAAACAGCAGCACACGTCAAATGTTCACATTTCGTGTGTGTGTATATATAAACACACAATCATGTATCCTCAACACCTTATTAAGTTAACTTTGTAACAGGTTATAGTTGCTTTGAGAGCCAGTCCTGATTAAAAAGTGGGAAGGGAAGGAAGATGCTTGGTTTGTGTGTAACAGTAAGTCACAAGCTATAGATTCCTGTGAATGATCAGTGTGCTGGTTCATGTCGTTCAGTTGGGTCCACCCTTCTCCTCCCTGTCCCACCCCAGGAGGAAAACAACAACCCCCAGCACTGACTTAGCATTATGCGTGAAGTAGCACTTGTGATTTGTTTCAGTCCAACCAAACCAAAAGTGGAAGTCAAGGTTTGTACTTGGTTTACTGCTCCAAGAGGAGGAGTAAGGAAGAGGTTCTCACCAACTGGAACACTCAAGCTTTGGTCTCTGCTGGTTCTCAAAATGTGGCACAGAGGAATAATTAAGGCATAATGAAGCAGCAGCTTCTGATCCTTAGATGGCAGCCATGACAACATCGCAGCAGGGAAAGTTGTTTTGGCCTTAAAACCATTTTGGCCTCTGAAGTTCAAATTAACTGAAAACTTCAGGTTTTATTTGGATAGGAAGTTAAAATCTAGCATGCATGTTCACTGATATACATTAACTTGTTAGCACTATCAGTACAGAAACTCTCATCATAGCACAATAGGGAGGAGATGAGCTACTACCTCCTATGAACTCTACATAGCTCAACAAATTTCTATATTTTAACTTTTAAGTGAACTTTTGGAACGTGAACATTCCATTTTTAGAAACTGCCACACATAACTCCAGATTCTGCTGCAGGCCTCACTACAATCCAGTGGGGATGTCATGGGCTTGGCAGCTTTCTAAGCTGCTAGATCACACCATAAATCACCAGAGCGCTGCATGCAAAAACAGGCCTGGGGTTCATTGAAGTTTGCATGATTAACCCCACGGCTTGTTCAAGTCAACCCAGAGCAGGTGATTCTGACTATAAACAGCTGGAGCAGAGATTGTTTCCAGAGCAAGGAAGGTCAATGCCATATCTCACCGAAGGAACTGCTGCTCCTCTATGCTCAATCTCCTTGTGGGAAATACTTTTACGACCAGAATGCAGCCACAACACAGGCATTAAAAGATGTTTTTTTATGGAGCGCCTGCGGACCTGGCACCTGCTTGCATATTCCAGTCCTCACACTCTGCCTCCCCAAACAAAACAAAAAAATGTTATTTGAGCTGCCTTCCTTCTATTCCGTTCCTTATTTTCCCAGGGCCTGCCTTTTCTCATATTCAGACTGGCAAAATGTTAAAATAAATATTTTCAGACTTAAAGCAGGAACAGATTCCTATTTGGGTAGGAGAAGAGACACCAAAGGTGCCACAAGTTCAAAGGACCTCCTAGGAACTAGCAGAAAGGATGAGGAAGAATAAAGAACACACAGCAATTCCTTGGGCAGTTCCACAGAGCCAAGAATTTGGTTCCTTACCAAGGTGTCCAAGTCTTCACAGCCTTGCAGTTTAGAGATTTTTTCCCCCAGCCTCAAATTAAGCCTCATGTAATGAAAATACATGCCAGTGAGATGGGGTTCCTACAAACCATCTCAAAGCCACATTATGTACATGTTTTCCTTCAAAGCAGTATGAGTATACTTGGATCTCATCTACTGTAGTTTCAATAGCAGCAGCTTCAAAGCAATAATTTCTTTGCCTTTTGACCCCAATGCTTACAATTTCCCTCCTACACTCATGTACATGCCCACCATATACTCACGTACTGTACACACACTCTATATATTCATGTACACATGCTTACCAATTGAGAACAGTGCTTTATTGCATCTAATGAAATGAATCCATTCCACAAAAGCCTTATGCCCTAATAAATAGGTTAAGGCTTGCATAGGGATGGACACATCTGTCAAATTCAGTTCTCTTAGATTCTCATCTTTCTGAACTAAAATTCAGTTCTCCATGACATTTTGCGGCAATATGAGAATTATTTTTTTTAAAAAATCCTCACGAAAATCCAGCAGCATTTTGGTGTGAATTTCTCCTAATAAGCACATTTTTATGTGCAGTTTTCACTAATATACACATTTTTGCAAGCTGTTTCCCCTAATATAATGCATTGCTGTGTGCTATTTTTGCAAAAATATTAATTTTTATGCACAATTTTTTAAGTTTAATTTGAAAAACCAAATAAATAAAGTTTAGAAAAAATTATGCACACTTTCACCGAATGCATGCATTTTTGTAAGCATTGTTTACTTGGCAAACTGCATAGCAAAATTTGGATGAGTATGAAATTTGACAGATATCTATCTTTTGGTTTGCATATTGTTTTGAAAAAAGTGAATGTGATAAATTCAGCTTCAAATGAGACATGAATTCAATCCCTTTCCCCATCCCTAGTCTTGAAGGTGCCATAAGAATCATCATAGTTTTTGCAACCACAGACTTAATGTGAATTCCCGTTTGGAAACCTGTTTTTTTCAACCCTGCTTCAGGAGAACTCAGGTTGAGTTCAGCTATGAGGAAAGCCTCACTGGTCCAAATGGGTCAACTGATTACATCCCCAGACAAGGTTCCATCAAGAGTAATGCAGTGCATGAAACAGACTACATTCATCCCCAGCAGAGCTACATGGCAGTGAAACAGATACCATCAAGGAAGGAAACTGAGCCTTCCAGCCATTTGACAATCTCTTCATCTTTCAAATTAGAAGTTTACGTAAGAAAGCCTGAATTTTGTTACTTGCATTATAGCAGTGGTCAAAAGTTAAGCAACCTACGAGATTATATTGCTAACTCAGACATTGAAAAACCAATAAAAAATTAGCTTCACTTTGCTTGTATATAAGAAATTTTTGCAATAGTAAGAGAAGCCACTGGCACTTAAGACTGTTAACATACAGTACTCCGGAAAAGAACTCTGCACTGTGCTATTTATGCAATTTATGCCCATCGTCACAATATTTAAAACAGCACACGTAAATAAAATGGAGCTTCTAGCTCATATAGGTACCTCATGTGTGAAAAATACCTTAAAATACTGCTGATAAGCAGGCTTTGTGTAAATGTCTACAATGAGGGGCTGCAGCATTCAAAATTAAAAACTCAAATGCAGCAGCCAGAGAAGTCAACTGAGCAATAGCTGTAGGAAAGGGCATACTTGATTCTGGGAAGAAGATTTGAAATTTTGCTGATTTAGAAATTTGGCAGAGAACAGGCTGGATAAGCAAGAAGAAAATGAGGAATTCTTGCATGAATCACTGGCACAGGAGAAGTGGAGTCAATGAGGCAGAAAGGGAGGAAGGGGCAAGAATGAGGTCCTAATCTCCAGTGGCGTAGCGTGGGGGGTGCAGGGGGGGCCGGCCGCACCGGGCGCAACATCTGGGGTTAGGGCAAATCCACAGGTTAGGGGGCGCAAATCCACGTGTTAGGGGGCGCAAATCCACGAGTTAGGGGGCGCAAATTACTTGCCTTGCCCCGGGTGCTGACAACCCACGCTACGCCACTGCTAATCTCTAGCTACTGGAAAACAGCACTCACACCTCTTGTTTGTGCCCACAAGCACGGCAGCAGCAACTTGTCCTTTAAGTGGAAGCTTCCAGGCTCTCATGAAGGTGTTGTCTTAACATGGTAGACAGCTGCATCCTGCTACTTATTGCATCATAGAGGCTATTCAGATTTCTGGCCCTTGCCTGTCATTTATTTAAAGCATGTACAGCCCACTTGTCCAGCTCATGAGATATGTACAAAGATCAACAGCAGCAACTTGAAAACAACAACTAATAACAACACCACAGCAAATAAAACAATCTGAAGGAGGAGAAAAACCCAAAGGACAGAAGACAAATCTGGCAAAGGACAGAAAACAAATTTAAATGGTATTTAGGTAGTGTCTGAATGCAGTCAGTGAAGGAGCCAAGTGGACTTCCTTAGACAGGAAGTTCCATGATGTTGGAAGAAGCCCCTTGTTGGAATCACCAACAGCCCAGCTTCTTATGGCAGGGGATATGGAGAAGGCTCTGCTCCCAATCACCTGACTAGATGGGCAAGTTTAGGTAGGAAGAAATGAACCTCTAAGAATCCTGGTTATGAGCCACAGAGGATAAAGGCCTTAAACAGGTCTGGAAAAAGACTGGAGCCAGCAATGGATACAAACAGTAATGGAGTCACATGCTACAAAAGAACTAAGTAAAGGTAAAGGGACCCCTGACCTGGTCCAGTCGTGGCCGACTCTGGGGTTGCGGCGCTCATCTCACTTTATTGGCCGAGGGAGCCGGCGTACGGCTTCCGGGTCATGTGGCCAGCATGACTAAGCCGCTTCTGGCGAACCAGAGGAGCGCATGGAAACGCCGTTTACCTTCCTGCTGGAGCGGTACCTATTTATCTACTTGCACTTTGACGTGCTTTCGAACTGCTAGGATGGCAGGAGCAGGGACGGGAGCTCACCCCGTCATGGGGATTCGAACCGCCGACCTTCTGATCGACAAGTCCTAGGCTCTGTGGTTTAACCCACAGTGCCACCCGCGTCCCTCCAAAAGAACTAGCTCTAGCAAAACCTCCAACTGCTGCCTTCTGCACCATCAGAAGTTTGCTTACACTCCTCAAAGGCAACTCCATGTAAAGTGTGTCACAGGAAGCCAAACCAGATGCAACTAGGGTGGTGGCAACTATGTATTCTACAGAATGCCCTTCAAGGCTACTTTATCCAACTACTGTATGTTTGCTTTCTTAAAAGTATTTACATATCTAGGGGACCAGGCAGCTTGAGCTTCTATCAAAACATGAGAAATGTTTCAGATTTTAAAACAAATACTGGCGTGCTGTGTCTTACGGACAATCTCTCCTTAAACATCATGCTAGAATATGCCTTGATCATAGAACAGACATTACCAGTGATCAAAGGCTTGCCACCTTTATAGACAGATGTACAACTGCATTTTGCTCTAAACTGACTGCTTTGTGAGTGTGTCCTAAAGATGCTAACCATTAGGTTAGACTTGTAACAGAATACAGCAGTCAGAAATAAGCTGGGCTGCGTTAAACACTTGGTAAGAACCAAGTGTACTGTACTGTACAGTACCACTGTACTGATCCAATTTTTCAAACATCTCCATATTCTGTCCTGCTGTCTGTCACATTTTCTGAAGATTTGTAGAATGACAAAGGATACATAAGCATCAAAGAGCATGATATACTGTAAACCACCCGGTGATCCCCAGATGAACAGAGGTATATACATTTAATAACTATTTAAATTTATTTTATTCTATTAATTAATGAGCACCTAGAACACATCACTATAACCTTAATCCAATGTCTCTTAGCTGACCACTAGGCACAGAATATACCAATGTTGACATGTGGAATACTAATGCTGAGGCTCAGGGGAGTTATAGTTTAATAATACCTGCTCTTAACTATTCATGCAGCTTTCTTGAAAACACTCTTTCTCAGCCTGTTTCAGAGTGCTCTACCAACAATCCCTTAAAGCTATTGCTTAGCAGTACAATCTCCTTTTGATCATGTTCCCCCCACCCCAAAACACACACACACACACACACACACACACACACACACAACATTATGGACTAGCTTCTGAAAGGAGAACGGCACCACACATTATCACAGAATTTAAACAAAGCAAAACTGCTGGTCCCTATATAAAGTTTTCCTACAGAAAAGGGAGGAGTATGCGGAGAGGAGTATCACATGTGGAAAAAGCACAGCAATTCCATGCGCACCACACAAAGGGGTGCTGATGTGGCAGCATGCCTGAGCTTCCTTTGCATTCATCATCGATGAATTTGTCCCCCAGAGTGTGTTAGGAACCAGGAACCACAGCCCTTACTCAGGCTACTGAGGTTTCCAAGAGTTTCTGTACTTCACACAGAAGAGAAAAGGAAGAACTGCAAAGAAAAGTTTTACGAGGGAGTCAAATAGAACATCAGCACACTGCTTCTGAGCTGAACGTGTAAGCTTACTCATTACTCAAATATTTGCACTTTCCATCATCACTGCACTAAACTACTGCTCTGTGCTTGCGTTAGCAGGTGCGCCGTATCTCAGATAATCCTAACTAAAACACTAGGGTTATATCCCATCCTGTCATAAAGGCTTAGTGCTACTTAGAATCCATTACTCAGGCTCCCCAAAGCTAGAAAAAGAAGGAAATTAAGGCAATAGCTTTTATTGGATTAGCTTCGGCTGATACTGAAGAGTGCAAACTTGATTTACACAGCGGCATTCTACAGGCAAAGGTGAAAAAAGGAGCACAGAAATTGCAAAAGCTTGTGATACTACATAAAAAGTGCACAGCTGAATTATTCCTTATTCTCTACAGTCAATAGCTGTTCTGTTTCAAAAAGAGAGAGAACAGTTGCTTACTCATTGCCTATGGGAACACAAGTTATGTCAAGATAAGAGTTTGATTAACTATTAGGAAAAGGATCTTAACAGCGGGACAAGTTGCATAATCTGAGCTACATGTTGTCTGTCTGTGGCACAAACATGATGAAATCCTCCCAGGAGTTTTGTGTTTGACAGAGAAACATGGGTAATCAACTAGAGAAATAGTCAACAGCCAATTCCCATTGTGTGGCAATCTTTTGCCTGGCAGGATGTGCTCAGACCTTGACTTTGTAAATAAAAAAGTGAGGTGGGGTCTTCATGATTCCAGGGTCCATTCTTGTCCTTGCACCCCCACCCTGGAGATGGGTGCCTTGCACAAGGCACATTCAGATTCCATTCACAGTTCCAAAGCTGCTTTCAAACAGTTTCCAAAAGCGCAGTGGGGAAACACGGCCCGAAATAGTAAGTGATGTTACTTCAGTTATACACAGCACTGGTGCCAGCACCTGGCATCTTTGGCCCGCTGCTGGGGGCCCAGCACCCTAGAATCAAAGTTGGGGGGACCCCAAACCCTCCAATGCAGGAATCTGTGGCAAGGCCCACTGCTGACACCTACCTTCCTCCCACTTGGGGGGGTGGGCGGATATCAGTTCAGTGCTTCAAGCAGCACACTAGATGGTAGGCTCTAGCTGCCAGGGGTGTCAACTTGAATAAAATATTGGGGGGGGGGCAGGTAAGCCCCACCCAGTATAATCAATCACAAGACACAGCGAGCGCACATCATTTGAATGGTAATGCCCATTAACTTGGGGGGCACCCCCTCAGATATTTTATTGGAGGGGGAAAGGACCTCAGGCCCCTAAGACTTGGCTCCAATGCTAGCGGCCATTTAAATTTCCCATAGTTCTTCTGACATAAAGTCGCTCTGGAAAATTTAAACCACCAGCTGCCCAGCACTGCTTGGTGTCCGTCAATTGTTGGGGGGGGGACGACCCAGGGCCCCCGAATCCTACCATTGTGTTGCTACCTATTCTGCACCCAGAAACCTTAACAGCATCACCAATGTTGCACAGTAGGGAGTAAGGGACATGCTGCCAAAGAATGAAGGATCTGTACTCTCTCCCTTGACACATGCCAAGCTTCTTAAAAGCGTGGTGTTTGGACTATACGGGACAGCCGGCAACTGGACTGTATCAACTCGTGGCTCTCTCAAGCGACGAGCGGCCCTATCGCTTCTCCGGGGGTAATTCATCCCACAAGCCGGACTTCTTGTTTAGAGAAGTCGATCCGATGGCAGCGCACGTGCTCCAGAAAGGCTGGAAGACTTGGGAGGATGAAGTTCGCTTGTTGATCCGCTTATCCGGAGCAGACGGGGGTCCCTTGGCCAGCCAGCAGCCCGGCTCTTATTAAGCAGTCAAAGAGCAAGGCAGGCACCGGCAACATCCCCATCGCCCCCGCCCCGCTGGACCGAGGCGCCCTGATTCAGCCCCACCTGCTCCAGGTTAAAGGCAACCAGGAAATCGGAGCAGCCGAGCAGGGAATCTCTGACGCGTCCGTCACCAGGGAAGGCTGCCGCGAGTTCAACCAAAATAAACACCCGGCGGTTCAGTGCGTGACTCACGCCTCCTCCCCCACCGCCCCCATCTCAACTTTTCCGGAGACGAAGATTTCCCAAAAGAGAGATCCGGCATGATCGCGCCCAAGAACCTCGCGGGCTTCTTGCAGAGCAGGCGCGGCGTGCCTTGGGCCGCCTTGGGCTCCCAGGCCGAGCCGGCTGCTCCTCTCCCGGCGCGCCCTCCAAGCAGCCGCCCGCCCACAACGGAGGACACGCGGAGCGCCTGCCTGCAGCCGCCCCGTCCCGCCAAACTCCGGAGAAGCGCCGGCCGGGAGGGGCCGCCGGGCCCCCCTTCTGCACTCGCCCCCTCCCTCTGCAAGGAGCATCCCCGGGGGTTTCCACCTCCCTCCCTCCCCCCGGCTCCAATTCAAGGGCAAAGACAACTCTCTACTTCTGGAGAAGATGCTTTGCAGTCTTTAAAAGTGGTTGGGGATTGCCCACGGACTTGGCAGGAGGGGGCTCGGCCCAGGCGCACGTGCTCTTCGCGTACCTGGCATAGAAGCAGCAGCGCCGCCGCCAGCATGTCTCCTTCCCCGGCGAAGCCGCCTCTCCGCTTCGGCCCCCTCCGCGCCGGGATTTGTGCAGAGGCGCTCAATACCCGCCAGTGTCTCGCTCTGCCGCCTTTTAAATTGGCCAGCCCCAGGGCGCATGCGCCGAGGCCGCCAGGGTGGAGTGAGGTTGGCTTTGGTCGGGTTCGGCAGAAGGGCTTCTCCCGACCCCGAGGCATCGTCGAGGGGGCGGGGCGGGGGCTTCTCCTCCGGTCCTACCGGCTCTGCGCTTCCAGGCGGCGATTGGAAGAGACTCGGCGACCGAAGAGCGCTTGGGGGGGTTGCAGACGGCGATGTTTTCTGCAGGGAAGGAAGGGAAGGGTAGACCGAGATTATACACACACAATCTGTCGAGGGAAACATAGGAAGTTTCCACTCGTTTCAGTGAAGTCTATTTTGCAGTAAACAGCCCCGTCCTGAACACACGCTGCGATGCAAGCGTTATGATGCAAGTAATACTCCGAGTAGACCCACTGAAATCAGTGAAGCAGAGTTAGCCACACCCATTCATTTCGATGGGTCCAGGTAGGATGAGTGTGCAAGGCAATCCCTAGCTTCACTTAACATGATATTTAAGGATATTATGTTGGGCTTAATGTTTTGTTGTTAGCGTGGGGGTTGCCAGCATTTTATTAGTACTTTTGGGGGTGATTCTGGAAGCTGCGTTGAGAGGGTCTGACCCAGAACGATGACCTTCAAATATTAGTTGTTAATGGCAGCAACAACAGCAGCCACCCAGTTCTACTCTGTGAGAAAAGTGTGAAAGATTTTCTTGATGGAAAGGAGGTGGCAGAGGGGAAAAGCTAAGGTTGATTTCAGTGGAACTTACTTGCACAAATGGGGGTGGAGGAGCAATTTCTCCACTTTCTTCACTCTGCCCAATACCTTGATGAAAATAGACAGAATTACCTAATAGAAAATGTATGTCATTTATTTTAAAAACACCACTGGATTCAAAATTTCACCTGGATTAAGTGGATCTCAAATGGCCTTCTCTCACAGGCTAAACTATTGCCTCCAAACACACATGATGTTGCTAATTTATTACTTTCAAATCACTTGACTTTTGTATGTCCAGGTATTGAAGGAGAAACTAAAGAGAACTGCTGCACGACAAACATTTCTGTCCTTCCCTCCTTTGGAATCTACAACCAGCATATGGCCTCTCTTACTTAATAACTCAATGGACTGAGTCAGGCATCCCCAACCTTCGGCACTCCAGATGTTTTGGACTACAGTTCCCATCATCCCTGACCACTGGTCCTGTTAGCTAGGGATCATGGGATTTGTAGGCCAAAAGATCTGAAGGGCCGCAGGTTGGGGATGCCTGGACCTTCTTAAAGATGTGAGGTGGATGGTTACTATACTGTAGAGAAAGAACTTTCTAACCTAGCTATGTCAGTGGAGATTCCTTGTATCTTACCCTCCATTTTAAGCCTGTTCTAGTAGAGTGGGGATCAGGAGAGTAATACTATGCACATTTACCTTGGAGTAAGGCCCACTGAGCATAGGGTTTCTCTCTCTGTGATGCCCATGGCTTTTCCTGCATAGGATGTTGCCTATGGCACTGGTGTCACAAAGTTACTTTGGACAGCCAAATGAAATGCTGTTAGCTAGATAGGATGTCATCACCATTTTGGCTAAACATTGGAAGAAATTTCCTTATGGTAAGAGCTGCTCAAGCGTTCAACAGACCGCCTTGGGAGGTGGCGAGCAGCCTGTTCAGCAATATCATCTTTGAATGGTGCAATGCCCTGTGAATCTTCTGCCACTCATGCATCATTTGTGAATGCTACAAGGGCAATTTGTTTTAACTCCGTGTAAATTTGCATAGAAATTGATTTCACGCTCTGGTCCATTTAGAACTTCATGCAGCATGAGGTTGTGACAACTCTTCAGCCATACATGAATGTGGACATTCCCTGAACATATGTGTGGCCAAATAGATGTTTGCCCAAATGCTTGCAAACAGAGGCACGGACGCATTTGGGGGTGTGTGACATCTGTTCTCCAATTAGACAAGCACTTACAGATACAGTATACAATTCAGTGGAGCCGAGCCAATTTATTCTCGCTCGTGACTGGGCCAGGACTTTAGCCAAATGTAGTACCCACTAAACGAAGGCCAGTTAAAATATTGCAAATGCCAGATATCATTGCCTCCTCTTCTTCACTTACCATCTCATCCCTTGCACTTTTAATTTAATTTTGGATTGACTGCACAACAGTCGCCTTGTTTTCCATGCCGGACAGCTGTTCCGTCCAAATTGCTTGCAGACTGGAACCCGCACTGCATGGGAAAAAGCATGTGGAACACCTGCACTCATAGTCACTTGAACCAATGGGAACAAATCCATTGGCATGGCTCTTGGAGGCAACTGAAGGGTGCAAAAAGCCAGCACTGTTTCCTTTAGAAGCTCCAAGTGCTTCCCAGCTCCTGCTCATTGTGCAATTGTAAGAAACCAAAAACAAAAAACCCACAATTCTATTTATATTTGTAAAAATAACAGGAGTTCAAAACTGGTGTGGAGAGATTTCTAACCAGGAAGCATCATTTATTTTGTGTAAGAGAAAAGTAGTTAGGTAAATGTTGATGTTAGTTGCTTTTCCTGCACTTTGCGTTCCAGATGGAGTTTGCATTTTTTTCAGTGAGCCAAGTCTAGAAATGCCACCTGCAGGGAATTATTAACATGAACACATTCTCACAAGGGGGAAAGAGTTAGGGACAGAATGGAAATAAGAATGAGTAGAAACTTAAGCTGTAAGACTTTAAGGGCTGCTGCTATTGAATAATTGTCTTCCTTTTCAGATGTTACTAAACCAGTTAAAATAAGATTCTAAAGACAGTCTACAGGCCATACATTAGATTTTCCCAGCTATACTCTACTAAAAAATACCCACTACCCCTTCTAATAACATACTGAGGTGGTAAGTGCCCATAGGAATGGTGCTCCAAAAAAATAGAGCCACTGAGAAACATGGGTGAGGTATTAGCAAAAAACCCAACCCCTCCAAGAAACCAGCTCAGTGATAACTGAGCATGCCCAGTACTCATGGAATGTTGGAAAAGGGGAACAGAATGGAATATCCTAAAGGAGGGACATGGTTGGCTGGAAACCTCAAGCGCTGCTGTTAGGAGTTTCCACTTGACAACAGTGAAGGTCTCATATTCCATATTGTTAATGGCCTGAGATACATATTAACCACTTGCTTCAAGCTTAATAGCCACAGCCCAGTGCCATGTTGCATGTGCACAAGTCACACTGAAATCAACCTTAGGCAAGCTTGAATCATTACACTGGATCATTCATAGCCACTGACATCCAAGCTCAACCAGCACAGAGTGTTTTCCATTGCATGGATAATTATTAGCTGTGATTCCTGCATTGCAAGGGGTTGGACTAGATGGCCCTTGGGGTCCCTTTAACCCCTACAATTCTATGATTCGACATTTAAGTCTCTATTTGAAGTTTTGTGTTTGCTGACTTTCATATTCTAAGCATAATACAGCAGAAATATTGTGCTTATCGTGTATACGGTTATGGAAAATGCCGTTTCAGTGGTCAGAAACAATACAGTTGTAACTGCCTAAGAAGTCAAGGAAGAGGAAGTGTAACGGCCACATCAGTTGCCTCATCTGATTAGATGTCTTGACATAGTTACCCTATTATCTAACAATGACATGCCCCAGCAAGCTGCAGTCACCAAACTGCCATAATGTGGTCCCTTTCTTTGTGGTAAACAGATTTCAGACACAGAAACATACAGGTAGGGTTTTTTTTTGTTACCAGAAATGTACAGAGATGGAAATCTGATCACAAATTTCCAATGCCTTATGTTATTCACAACTAACTGTTACTATTAGCATATAAAGCCCTTAACAACTTGGGAGCGGTTTACCTACAAGAGGGCCTTATTCCTCATGTGCCCACTCAACCGCTTTGATTGGCAGAACTGGCACTACTGCAGATGCCACATAATACCCGTTCCACATTTGTAAGAACTCAGATCGTTTAGTGTGGCAGCATCTGCCTATTGAGATCAAGCAGGAACCTTCACTGAACTCTTTTTGGCGCCTGTTGAAAACATTCTTCTTTAGGAAAGCCTTCGCAGGTGCTTGGAAGGTTGGGGGAATTTTAATCTGTTTTAGTATTTTATATTTTGTATGTTCTAAAGTATGGTTGTGAATTATTCTTGATTTTATTATCTTTTTGTAAACTGCTTTGAGGTCATTAACAATCAAGCGGTGTATAAATCTTATGAAATCAATCAATCAATCAGTCAGTCAGTCAGTCAAGAACATCTGAAGAAGTGTGCATGCACATGAAAGCTCATACCAATAACAAACTTAGTTGGTCTCTAAGGTGCTACTGGAAGGAAAAAAAATTATTTTGTTTCGACTACGGCAGACCAACACGGCTACCTACCTGTAACTAGAATCAAGAACTGAGTATGACTTAAGTCAGCTACCACCCAGACACCACAATATTCTGGCTTGCATTTACTCTGGATCCCCAGTTGGTTTCTAGTAAATATTGGAAAGCAAATTAATGACAGTGGTTCAGAATTGCTGTGCATTGTAACATCTTAAAAGATTAGAATGCCCCCAGAACTTAGACAGCCCGGGTCCTTGACATTGTCAATGCATGTGTCTCTTGGACTTAACTTCCCTTCCTCTCCAAACAAAAAACGTAGTCTCAATTCAAACATCCCACCCATAAAACGAGTAATCAGAGACAAGAATACCCAAAAATCAAGGGAGGACTAATACTGAACTCCCATCTCCTCCAAAAGTAGAAAAATCTACAGGCTACTAATCAAGTCAATGAAGATTGTTGGGTGCCATGAAAAATTAGGGCACTGATTCAGGAGCCTAAGTATGTGTTTGGAAGTCTATTTTTAGACATCAGCGCTTCACTACTAAAGGTTATAACCAAGACTGAAGAACTGTTATTATGCTAGTTTAACCTCCCTCTTCCCAGATTTACTAACTTTCAAGAGCCTTTTTAAAGTACTGAAAACCCAAAAGGCAAGCCTTATTTCCACTGCTAAATCTAGGAGCCATCCTTCACCCACAGTGCCAGCCTGTGCATGTTTACTCAGGAGTCAGTCCCACGGTATTCAGTGGGACTTGCTCCCAGGTAAATGTGCACAGAACTGCAGCCCCAAACATCAAAGGCAGAGGGGGGTGTCAGTGTGTCAGCAATGAGACCCAAGAAACAATGATGATCGGAAATAGCAGAGAAGCTTGCTATACAAACGCTGACCGAGGAGTAAGAAGGCCAGAAGAAATTAAGTCTCTTGGTCAAGGCAGCCAGCAAATCAATTAACAGGCTTTTTAAGAAAATGACACAAAACTCAAGGCCCACTGACCCTACCCCTGAAAGTTTAGCTCACTAGGCTCTAGATCAGGGATGGGAAAGGACCTGTGGCCCTTCAGATGTTGTGAAGACTCCAAATCCCATCAGCCCCAGCCAGCAGGGCAACAGTCAGGGATGAAGGGAGTTGTAGTCCAGCAACGCCTGGACGACCACAGGTTCCTCACCCCAATGAAGATCCTTCGTAAATTGTAGTACATGGTTTTGCAGCAGTCATACAGGATGAGTGAAGACCAATGTTATGTTTCAAAGTACCTTTTCTGCCCTCAAAACACATATGTATCTTTGGAGCAAGTTTGGTGGGGGGGCGGGGGGGATGAATCTGCAAGCTTTTGGTTTGGTTTCAAGTCGAGCAGAAGAAAAAAGCTCTGTGGGTGCCTATTTGTCAGTGCCCAACAAGCACACCCATCCCCAGAGAAATTAGAAAGAAATTTGAAACAGGAAATATATTTTGAACCAGGAAATAAGTATATATACGGTAATTTCTCTGGGGATTGGGATGTGGCAAGGATGGGCACTGACAAATACACACACATATACATCATAGGCAGAAACACATGTGCCTCTTAACTAAAGTCTACTTGCTGTAAGAAGGAAGGAGTAAGTCTAAGGAGTGACACACTCATTGATCCAGCATTTGATGTACTGACATGTACACAAGGCCGGCTCAAGACACTTCACTTGGCAAAGAACAAAATGGCACACACGCACACCCATGCCACACAAAGTCAACCGAACTGGCTGCTGAATCCTACTATAGGGCAAACCCTGAGGGAGATCAGCAGGGTAGTTATAAAGGTGGAAGGCATGACACACAGCTCTCTTCCCCAACAGAATGGTATAGTCAGGGTGCTCAGGAGAGAGGGAGCTGAGGGGCACTACCACCTCCCAGCATATGCCGCCTGAGGCAGTCGTTTCATTCTGCCTAATGGTAGGGCCAGCTGCAGAAGCAGGTTTACCCTGCAGGACAACTCAGAACAACTTGCAAATAATAATAGTAATAATAGAAACAAAAAATTAAAAAATAGTAGCAGTAAAAGTAATACTTTTTATACTTCCCCCCACATCAGTCTCAATTCAAAGCAGTATACAAAAGATTAAAAATTAAATATATGCTTTGCAGCAATGGGAATCTCCCAGCAGAACTAGTCAGTCGTTTTTTTAAAGCTGGGGTTTTTTCCTATGCTGTCTTTCAATGCAAACCGATCTGTGAATGGAGAGAAGAAAAACGAAGGTGACGGGAGAGAAAAGACCAGAGTTGGAACAGCAAGCCACACCCTGACAGTGAGGAAAAAAGCTGTTTCCTGAAAGAACTTCTGCCTCTGTGTCAGTAGAGAGGCATGGGAGCCAGAAAGGCACTTGGAGCTAGTGAGTGTGGCCACTCCATTCTTATACATCTGCAGAAGAAGAGAGCAGCAAGCCCAGATGAAGGAACTCAGAGCCAAATTCATATAAAACATTATTTTATGTTGAAATCCGTCGTGCCGAAAACAATGGCACCTTCCTTGGAGACGGGGACCCCTATAGGCAGCACAGGATGGCAATGCCACTTGTCCTCTGAAGGAATGGAAGTGGTTTGGGTGGGATAAGGGATCACATCGTGCAAGTTGCCTTTGCTGTGTGGGCACTTAGGGTGTACGTGGGTGTGACTACTCTGTACACCATGCATATTCTGTGCACATGCTTCAGTAGGTCAGATGAGGTGTGCACATATATACAAGGCAGGAGCCAGCATGGCCAGTGGTCAGAGATGGTGGGGGTTGTCGTCCAACAATATCCGGGAAGCTAGGGAGGGTGGGGTTGCAGTCTGTCATCTCCTTCATCAAAAGACAATTCAGCTTGGGGGCTGTTTTTAAGGATTTGTACCTTCCATTGAGCATTCTGTTTCTTCCTGAATACATGACGTTGTAGAATACACCAACTCACACACAAAAAATGTTGTTTTTTAAAAGCCAGTCTGGAAGGCCCACAAAACTCTTAACTTCTGTGCAGCAATGACTCTAAAATTGGCACATACCCATAAGGTACCTGAGGGCAAGAGGGAAAAGCCCACAAGACCACAACTCATTTGCACACAATTCATTGAAAATGTACAGACTAGACTGGGGCAGAGCTAGAAAAACAGCCAAGAGGCAAAAAATAAGCAACACTTTAAAAACAGTTAGGCCTCTATTACACTAGCCACATGGCAACCACTTATATGCCCCAACCTATCATTATTGCTGTGAATCACAAGGATCTCGGAGAATGAAGGCAAGTTACATCACCCTAGGACTGCCAGATCCCAAATCTCCAGATATGGGGACTTTATGTGCACTCTCTGCACATATTTGCATGCCATCAATGTGGCATTTGTTTAAATGGCTCACTGACTAGTTTTTCCTGATTTTCTAAAGGCATGGGAGAATAAATGTCAGGAGAAACCTTACACTCACCTCTTCTCTATGTACTGTACTGCTTTATTGACGACACCACGTAACCTACAAATTTGGTTCTCAGAAGGGCTGCAAATAAAAATAGTTGGGGGTGGGGAATAAAACATTAAATTTGAAGTAGACTCCCAATGACTCATTTTGGAGTAGTTGTGTTTGCTTTTTAAATCCCTTTATCTTGTGTTCTTCCTGAAACACAATGCAGGGCAGAGGAGGCTACACAAGAAAGGGTTGAGGGTGCAAAGGCTGATGCTCTCCTGTAACTTTCCAACAGTTTCCCTTCACCCCCAAAGGTTCAGTCTTCCATTCTCTACCGAGACAGACAGAGGGGTGCCGCCAACAACAACAGTAAGAGCCGGAAAGTCACTTTTTCAAATCTCACTTGAACCATGAACTGATTTACAAAATTGTTGTGAAGATTGCTAAAAATGTATGTGAAGGGTTTTAATCCCTTCAAAATGTTATACTACCCAAATGCTAAGGACAGCCCTTTTGGTGTTTTCCTTTCTGAGGCACCATTAGGGAGCAAGGACTGCACCCAGATGAGAAACCCCAGAACATCATGCAGGGAAGGGAGATTGTTTCACCAGGCAAACAAAAATGCTTGTGAAGACTGAGCAATCCCCTTTGTCCTAATCTGAATTCCTCCCTTTGGATAACAGTCATCTAAGTTCCACTCGGAGCAGGCCCATTGTAATTAATGGTCCTAACTTAGTTGTGTTTATTAATTTCAGTGAGTCTACTCTGATTAAAACTTAGTTGAATACCACCCTACATTTCCAGAAAAGCCAACTACCTTGAGAATTAATTGAGAGCTTTTTTGGCAGTACATATCTATTCAGTGAAAGAAGGTTAAGCACCTAAAAGCAGAGTTACATACATACTATACCTCGAAAGCACATTTCCCCCCTCAAAGAATTCTGGACACTGCAGAAACGCCTCTCCTGAAGTTATCAGGCCACGTCCAGAGAATTATGGAAAAATGGAAGAACCCATCATGACTTTACTAGCTCCTATGTGAAGTTTCTTCACATAGGGAGCTGGTGTGGTTTAGTGATTAAGAGGAGGAAGGGAAAGGAGAATGTTAGCCGCTTTGAGACTCCTTAGGGTAGTGATAAAGCGGGATATCAAATCCAAACTCCTCCTCTTCTTCTGACACAGAAGGATGCAAATCTCACTGCAGTCATCAACATGCCTAGTGCCCTTTAAACCCTAGACTGGCACCGGGCCAAGCAGAACTGGGGAGACTTCCAGGGAACCACAGAAATGCAACTGTGGGCACTTATTGTCAAGGGAAAGGCTAGAGCTGGGCTTTCCCTGGGAGGCAAATTAACTGCTGCTGGATCACTGCCAGGCTGAAAAGTGCCTTGTCTTGGATGTTTAGGAAGAAACAAAAAAAGGAACACCCCTATGACTTTCTTTTTGTGCGCGCAAATTATGGTGTTCCATTACACCGTGTCTTTATTCATAGCCTTTTGATGGCGGAGCTATTTGTACGGAGTTGTTCCCAGCCTGGCTCTGCGGGGACTGCCGCCATATTGAACTGGTCTCAGGGGAAACTTTTCCCTTTCTGGGTCAGCCGATTGTGGGCTTCTTGCAAATGCTTCAAATCTCAGGACTCTGCCCTCATTGTCTCTCACCTTCAGCATGTTAACAAGTATCCGCTTATTCTTCTTCCAAGAGAATTTGACTCCCTTTGACTCCCACTCTATAAGGGAGTTCACGCCAGAAAATTCTTTACATTTGTAACGTCAAGACATCCCTATGGGTCTCCTTCGGTTTGATTATTATTATTTAATCATTTTTTAAAATCATTGGTTAACAAAAGGGCTAATTAAAGATGATTGGATCTTATCGGATCAGCTCTAGCTGGCGAAAAAGATTCAGAGGAAGGGGAAAAGTAAATGCGGGCTGAGGTTTCTCACCTGATTGCTCAAAGAACAAAGAAGGTCTCTGCCGGCTAGACTTTGTTAATTGGATTACGGTTCAGATTCGGCGTTGCCCAGAGGGAGACGGCTGACGGCTCCGATTTCAAGCTATTCATTAATAATGCGGGGGCATTCTACTTCCTTTGCAACTCATGCTTAATAGACCAGAGTTGGCCCCGTCAAAGATCTCCTCTTTTATCTTTCTCACAATACGATCCCAAACTAGTTTTACTTCGAAGTAAGCTCTGGTCTGTTCAACGGGGATAGCACCCCCCCCCCCTCTCAGTAAATGCCTTTAGAACTGCAGCCTTACCGTGTAGGAATAATAGGACTGTTGATCAACATGCTAAAAAGGCACAATGCTCCCCACCCCCCAAAATCTGCTAGAGATCATTTGGGATGCTTCACTACAGTATTTGGGGGTGGAATTCAATCACGTGCTGAACAATGCAGGTTTGCAGGGTTAGTTGATTGAGAGGGCTTGCCTAACAAACGCTCATCTACACAATTTGACACTTGCTTAAGGCAACATTACCTAGTCTCCCTGCAAACAAATCAGGGTGAAAGCTCAATAAACAGGTCATCAGGAAACACCCATAACGCAATCAATTGGCGCAACTGGGGTGGCAGATTTTGAGACAGGGGAGTGGGTAGGAGATTGAGGGCCACTCTAAGCAGATGAGTGAAAATGAAGAACTGAGCAGAGCAAGATGAAAAGGACTGGTAGTCCTTAAAACCTAAACTCTGTGGCAGAGTGAATCTCTGCTTTTCCATTATAAACAGTGTTCACATTGATACATACATGTAGGCAGAGTTAGACCAAGACATTTTGGCACCTGAGGTGAACCACGAAATGGTGCCCACCCACCCCCAGCCAAGCAAGAAGGGGTGAGTGAAGATTTGCAAGGGGGGGTGTCAAATCATCCTTACATGACAACTGAAGTGGGAATCAAAGGGAGGGGCCGCTCTGAATCATACAGGGTGGGTGCAAAGCCTAGTCACCACCTCTTAGCCTAACCTACCTCACAGGGTTGTTGTGAGGATGAAATGGGGAGGAACAAGAACCATGTACACCACCTTGAGATCCTTGGAAGAGAAAGGTGGTATATAAATTTAATTAATTAATACCAATGGTGTGAGGGTTTTGTACATGTTCAAAAAATGACCTACACCTTGGGCAGAACACCTTGCAGTAAAACCAAAGATCTGTGTGTCATGGAGTAACTTGCGTCAATTAAAATCAAAGGAAAAAACACCACGTCCCCCAAACAACAGAGTTTTGTGGCACTGTTGTTATTATGCTAAAAGCTTTCATTGACTAAAGTCCGCTTCATGCAATGGAAATTGTTACTAAAGCATTTCTCACCCTTATTTATCACGATGCAGATACAGGTTTTCAGCTCAGAATACCAACTGCTGAACTTGGATCACAGGAGGGAGGTCAGAATGGCTCTCTAATATGGAAACAGGTCCACTGCTTGTTTTGCCTCCTGCTTGCTGTCTGCTCAGACATAGTAAGCCCCACATAATCAAGGGGGACCTGCGTTCCCAAACACACCAAGGGGCTGGTTGGGCAGCACTGGGAAAGGCTGCTTTCTTTTTAGATTTCCAAGGGCCTACTATAAACGTTCACAAAATGCCAAACAACCATTTCACTGAAGGACAAACATGGATTGACTAGAGCTGAGCTGAGCTGACCTCCCATATGTCTCTGGCCATAAAAAGTGCTCCAGCAGAACTCTCCTCAGTGAGGATGGAAGGAGTTATAGTCATCACCATGACCCAAGAGCACTAGAATACATGGTCCTCTGAAGCTGTGGAGGAAATATTAAAAGGTCAGTCACAGGACTCTGAAAAGCCAGTTCTGTTCAGGAAAAAGAATCCTGCAACTCAAACACGGAAGTGGCAGATGTTTGCTTTTGAATAGAGATGGGATTGTTGCATAAGTCCCAGACCTTTATCAGGCACTCAAGTAAAGCTGTTCCCCTGGCTAACATGTTATTGATTCTGGAAAGATGCCTAGCACCTCTGCATAGAGTTGTGGAAGAATGAAAAGCTGCTTGTGGGATTTACCTTCGCCTCATGGGAGATCAGGCCTTTAGCTTTTCAGCACTGCACACCC
This sequence comes from Podarcis muralis, assembly GCF_964188315.1. Classification (NCBI taxonomy): domain Eukaryota; kingdom Metazoa; phylum Chordata; class Lepidosauria; order Squamata; family Lacertidae; genus Podarcis; species Podarcis muralis. The sequence continues at coordinate 61,604,235 of NC_135659.1, forward strand.
CCCAACTGCATTCTTAACCTCCACCTCCTGCCTGCCTTTTTTATTTTAACGGAGCAATCACATGCCTTGCATCATGCACACGTCGTTCCCTGCCAGCAGTGTTGCAATGGGTGAAATATGTCTGCCATACCCAAACAGATCTAATCTTTGCTCTGTTCATAGAGGAACAGACAGGTGAAAAGGCTGGGTTTTAATGCGAGAATTGTTTAAGCTTTAAAGGTTTTCTAGTCTCTGTGTCTGCACTGAGGGTTAATTAGACCCAAAACCACCCCTGGCAGAGGCTTATCCAATCTATTTTTAAAAATGCAAATGATGGTGCCTTGATTCTGTCTGACGAACTCAGCTCTTGAGCCTTGATACACCTTGTAGAACTTGAGCTGCTAGATTCAAATCTCATCATTTACAAGATCAGAGGTCTTGCCTGAGCAAATCTAATCACCAATACAAGAGACATGCAGATATGCCTCGAGAAGGCCGTGCAGGTTTGCTGAACTTGAAATGTTAGAGCAGCACGATATCCCATAACAAGAGGCACTACCCTGCGTCTTTTGTTTTGCATGCAAACTACAAGTCAGTGTCAGGAGAGGAATAAAAAGAATCATAAATAGTCAATCAGTAACAGTTGATAAGACCTCTGGTGTCAGGATTATGGGCTGTGGTGTGAATGTCCCAGGTGGGGAAAATGTGTGCTATCTCAACCCCACACAAGACAGTAGGCTGTAGCTCCCAGGGTCTATGGCTGAAAAAATTGAGATGATTGCACATAAGGCTGCCAAGCTGATACAGATGCTGTCAGAGCTGTAAAGATGGTTGAGACCTAGCTGTGCTTTCTTCCAGCTGTTAATCTGTGGTTTCTCCGGTGCCTTGTGTAAATAAGCTGTATGGAATGTTTTTGAGTTTTGCAGTAAGAGACAGAGACTTTTTGTAACATTCAAAATCAATTTAAAAACACACATCTGATCAGATCTGACCATTACAACACAACCTAATGTCCCACTATGCTTGGTGAGATTGATAGCAATCTCACCAAGCATAGTGGGACATTAGGTTGTATTGTGTTGTAATGGTGTACTTCCAGTTTGACAAAAGCAGTCATATGTTTTGATTTATGGATAAGATATTTTCAGCACTGAAGGAGATAACATTCTTGCCAGATCTGCTTTGATAATAATTTGATCACATTTGCTGAGTTCACTCAAAACAGCATTTTTCAAATTGCACATTAAAGGCTGTGTACGCACATCTTATTACAGAATCAATGGAGACTATGTCCCTGCTTTTTCTATGCAGTCCACACCCAATCTCGATCTACTGCATATTTTTTGCCCCTGAAAAGCAGCTCTTGAGAAACTGGTTTCATCCTGAAAATTAAAAAACAAAACAAAACCTCATTGCAGATTGATTCTTTATTAGCTTGCCCAAAGATAAAGCAATGGCATCTGTCTAATATTAAAAGAGTGGATGCTGCCACACAGGATCAGCTTCCCCCCAAGTGCAGGATGAACTTTACATGCTTGCAACAATCCCATTTTCACAGATCTGAGTGGACACATACAAGGTAAGGTTGCCTTTCATATAAACTGGTCCCAAGCTTTTGAGGGCTTTATATTATTATATGATCACCATGAACTTGACAAAGTAACAAATCAGCCGCCAGTGCAGATCTGCTGACAGGTTCCCCCAACCCTCTGGAGCAGATTTGGGGATAATATAGGGCACATGAGGGGAAAGGACAGAGAGGAAATCCCCTTGCACTAAATTCCAATCCTTGTGCTAGCACAAAAAGTTAGTTGAATACCATCCTTAACATTTGTATAAATCACCTTTATTTTAAAAGAGATGAAAGACATGATGAGGAAAAGATGAAACAATAGCTGCTTGTTTTAAAGAGACAAGTGGTGCTTTGCACACACTCATGTCCTTTTTACCTAATGGGGCTAACACCTGGGTTGTTGGTACCCAAGTAGAAATCATAGTGTCAGAAGTGCCCTTCAAACTATAAGCACAATCTGGCAGTCCCTGTGGTCTGCTGATGTCTCTTCTCAGTTGGGTGCGCTGCTGCTCTCCAGTGAAAATATATTTTTATTGATACTGGAAAGTCTCCCAGCATGAAACTAAAATGTTCTTTGGCCAGAGGACCTTGTCTTCTTGACTCATCTTGGCCTGCTGTTTGATCCCATTATTTTTCTCAGAATTTTCCTATTGTTAGTTTTGAGGAATACTCAGAAGTAATCCAGCAGCAGAGCACCATCTCTTTGCAGACATAATGTTTACTCTTTAAACCAGCTTCTGATCTCTGTACTTGATTAAAAATTGTAAGAGAATGTGGCATTTGTGCATTCCAGAAGGAATGATGCTGGAGAGAGAGAAAGACCCTTCTCCTAGATATTTAGGATGAGGAATGAATATTATGTCAGGGCCCTGTTGGAGAAGCCAAAGATCTAATCTAGTCCAGTAGTCTTGTTTCCCATAGTGGTTTTCCAAATCGTAGAATCATAGAGTTGGAAGGGACCCTGAGAATCATTTAGTCCAACCCACTGCAATGCAGGAATATGCATGCTTGGCAGTGTTTAAACCACTAGACTTCATTTCCCATCCTGCAAGAGGAGAAAATGCCTATCCTCTTCAATGTCTGACTGCATGTTAGGAAGAAGCTGCTCACAATCTCCAGTATAAGGAGAGGCAATATTGCAAATACCAATCTCTCCCCTTTGAGATGTACAGCTCCATGCCTATCAGCCGGCTTCCTTAAATTCTCCTGTGAGCCTCTATGGGACTATAGAGACTAGGTCAAAGTGACTTTGCACCAGCCTGGGCCTTGGGCTAATCCGATGGGACAGAGTTCATACTGCTGCACGGCTCTGCCCTTCCTTAAAGGCTTCTCGCATAGCAGCTGCACACAGCAGGAGACAAAAACAAGAGTCGCCGAAAGGGAAAACATGCTGCAGAGCTTGTGGTTTATTCGGTACCATGCATCTCGTTGGGACCCCTTTGAAGTGAACATCTGAAATAGAGTCTGAGTGCAGCAGGAAGAGCAGCGAGGCAGAGGACCACCCCAGAGGGTGACATTGATAAATGGAGAGACCCACCCACCCAGTCAGCTCTGCCAGCTGTTCCTGCACTCAAAAGAAACTTGACTGACAGTCTAACTTGCTGACACATGGGTGGCCAACTGCAGCATCCATGCCACAGATGGTAAGCTATGTGGCATGTCCAGGCAGGAGTGGGAGGAACAGGTTACGGCTCACACTGGGGTGGGCAACCTGTGCTCTCCAGATGTTGCTGGAGATTGCAAAGGTACAAGAAGAGCCTGCTGAATCAGGCCAATGGCCCATCTGCTCCAGCATCCTGTTCTCACAGTGGCCATCCCACAAGCAAGACCTGAGCAAAAGAGCCCTCTTTCCTCCTGTGGTTTCCAGCAACTGGTATTCAGAAGCATTGCTGCCTCCAGCTACGGCTAGTAGCCTTCAGTAGCCCTCTTCTCCGTAAATTTGTCTAATCCTCTTTTAAAGTCATCTAGATTGGTCGTCATTGTTGCCTCCTGTGGGAGAGAGAGTTCCGTATTTTAACTATGTTCTGTGTAAAGAATGTTTTTCCCCCCTGTTATCTGTCCCAAATTTTCCAACATTCCGTTCTAGTGTTATGAGCGGTGGGGCAAAAAACTTTGTTCTCTCCACTTTCTCCCTGCCGTGCATAATTTTAAATACTTTTATACATCATCTTACTTGCCTTTTTCCCTAAACTGAAGTCTCAAACTCTGCAACCTTTCCTCACGGGGAATTGCTCCACCCCCTAGATAATTTCCAGTTCTACAGTATTCTTTTTGAGGTAACCAGAACTGTACACAGTACAGTGGTACCTCGGGTTAAGTACTTAATTTGTTCCGGAGGTCCGTTCTTAACCTGAAGCTGTTCTTAACCTGAAGCACCACTTTAGGTAATGGGGCCTCCTGCTGCTGCTGCACCGCCACCACACGATTTCTGTTCTCATCCTGAAGCAAAGTTCTTAACCCGAGGTACTATTTCTGGGTTAGCGGAGTCTGTAACCTGAAGCATATGTAACCCGAGGTACCACTGTATTCCAAATGCAGGCACACGACAGATTTATATAATGGTATCAGTAAGGCTTCATCTATGAGAAGACTTTTACTTCAAGATTTTACTTCAAGAGCACAGATTTAAAGAGAGTCAAAACACTGGAAGATGTCAAGTTAGGGAAGCTATTGGTCCACTAACTGGGCATGCATAAGATTTGTTTCCAAAAGATCTGTTGCAGCCTTCCAGAATCCAAGCATTAGTTCACTGGCTGAGAAAGGAATCTCTGAAATGGTGCCCTGGACCACCTCCTGTTTAGAAATCAGAGCCTGCTAGATGTCCGTAGAGTCACGTAGCTACCTCATTCAAAAGCCAGGGCAAGGTAACAAACAAGGAATGTTTTGCTGAAGCTACTCACTCCCCCCTTTTTGGAGGAGCAAACATTTTAATGGTCAAACAAGGCAGACTGGATCCATATTTCTAATTCTGATCCATCTGTTCCGTCATCTTGATTCTTGTACAGATGGCTCACAGGCAGAGATACAATGTTTACTTCAGGTAAACATCATGGGCCTGTTTATTGGATGCCGAGCAAATATTCCCCAGCGTGTTTATTCAGAAAGAGCTACACCGCATGAGCAGGAAGTGACTGCAGAAGAGAAAGCAGCCCAGCTATGATCATTATCAACATGTTGACTCAAACCAGCACACAAAATCCTTGGACAATGACAAGTCAATGTCAAAGTATTCCTGGGACCTTTTAAGAATACAGAAGAGACTACAGACTCTTTCCCCCCTTTCAGAAGCAACACCATACCTCTCCAATGAATAAACAAGAGGGAGGCTGCTTGGCAAGAGTGTTAGTTCAGCACTCAACCCCCCAAAACTTATTAGTTAGGAAAGGACCATAGCTTGGTATTAGAGCAAGACATATTTTGCATGGAGAAGGTCCTAATTCAACCTCCTAGCCTCTCAGTTTTAAAGATGAAGTAGCAGGTGATGTAACTGACCTCTCTGCAATCCTGGAGTCCTGCTAGTCAGGCTAGTCAATAAAGTCCGGAATCTGTTCCGGAAGTCCGTTCGACTTCCAAAACATTCAGAAACCAAAGCGTATCTTCTGATTGGCTGCAGGAAGCTCCTGCAGCCAATCGGAAGCCACAGAAGCCCCGTCAGACTTTCGGCTTCCAAAAGAACGTTCAAAAACCAGAACACTCACTTCCGGGTTTCAATCGTTCAGGAGCCGATTTGTTTGGGAGCCAAGGCGTTTGAGATCCAATGTATGACTGTATTGGGCAAGATGGTCCATGGGGGTGACTTGGTGTAAAGCAGTTCATTATGGAGCTTATGAAGGATCCACTACAGCTCACCTCTTATCACAGACAAGCCTTGCAGTCCCTACACAAAAGACAAATAATACCAAGGGGAAATGACTAAAACGCTTGCACTAATAGAGTCAAACCAAGACTGTGTTCACAGCATACATTTAAAGCACCAATCTCCCCTTTCCAAAGAATCCTGGATACTGTAGTTTGCCCCTCATAGAACTACAATTCCCAGTACAGTACTTCATTCCATTCACACACACATCCAACTTAGTGCTGTGTTGAATTATACCCTTGGCTGTCACATGGTTACAAGAGTGCAGTTTTACATTTAATGGCTTGAATATTTTTATTTTTGCAGTACATATGTAATACAGCCTTTTGCCTTAATTCCATTTTGAGCCCTGCCATCTGCTGCCCAAAGAAGTTGCTTCACTCTGCTTAAGAGCCATCCCAGCACACCCCAAAGGTAAATTTACAACAAGGCCTTTGATAGGAAACCTGCCATGTAAAGCCAAAATACTTGGATTTGAGGTGCCTCGGTTACAGCTCAGGTCAAGAGGATGAAAGTGGGCTCAATCCAAAAATGAGTTTGTAGACTACAGTTTTAATAATCTTTAAAACAAATATTTAACCATACCTCTGGAATCTTTCCCCCCACCTATTCAAGCACTTCTCATCATTGTTGTATTTACTCTTTGAACACTTGGACAATGTCCTGATGATATCTTTGCTGTATAACTAGGAACTTCCACACATAAGCAATGTACAGGCCTAGCCCAAGTCTAAAGGTATAAAATAAAATGAAGGCCAGTTGTGAGATCGCAAGCAGTTGCATCATGCAATATGATGACTAGACAGGCCGTCTTCATTTTTCTCAAGCAACTCAGTAAATATATCTTGAAGAGAAGTAGGTGCCTCCTGATCTAGCAAGCGTGCAGCTCTACACACAGAATTTGCCTGCAACTGGGTCAGAAGCAGGTGCCAGGATCAGGTCAGTAACAACTCACACAGTGTCAGTGAAGTTAACTCAGAATAAAGAATAAAGAATAAAGAATAAAGAAACAAGACTGCTCAGGAGCCCAGGCCCAGAGATCACAGCAATTCTTCCTAGTACCAATTACTAATTAAGCTTTTTGTTGCACTAGCCATAGGCCATGGCATCATTCAGAAGGAGAACAAAAAATAAATAAAAATAAAACCAATAACCATAAAAATCATCAGGCACAGACATACAATAAAACCACGGTCACGGCTACTAAAATTATTTGTTGCATTAAATAGAATAGCAGAAGATTCTCAGGTAAGATGTGCCAAATTAAATATCCGAATGCCCTTTGCAGTTGACCGCTCGTTTGTCTAGTTCCTTCCTCCTGATCTTCTTAGCTGCCAGTGCATAGAGTGCTACTTTATAAGTAACAAAGTTGTCAGTGTCGCTCAGCAGCCATTTCACCCTTTCCACCCTACTCAAATGTGTTCCATTTGTAAACAGGGGTTTTATAAATCAGTCTCTTGGGTCTATATATAATGGGCACTGCAATAAATAATGGCACAGGTCCTCGACGCAGGGTTGTCCACACAGACAGAATCTCTCTTTGTAATGTACTTTGCCGTACTGTCCATCCAACACTGCCAAGGGCATCAACTGGAATCGTAGTTCTGTAAAAGCGATTCTTAAGTGGGAGCTTTGTCAGGTATCTGGCTCGGGCATGCTCCGTTTTGATAAGTGGGAATCATGGTGAGCTCTTGGTAGAAGCAATAATGGTTAGATCCGTTTCTGCATCGGACCTAAAGAGACAGTCTCTTAAGTGCCTCTTCTCCATCTTCATGGTCACCTGAAGATCTTGTAATTGATATTGGACAAGAGGCGTTGGATGCCAGCCTTCCAGCATTTGGTCTGTTCCCGTTCTGTGTAAGACATAGTGGGGAATCTCTCCTCCAAAAGAGATTGAAGTCTTTTCACATAAATAGGCACAGGTAATCAATTCTAGCCTGTATTGTTGAACTCTTCCTAATAGGTCTTGCCCAATGAGGCAGTTGCAAGGACTAAAGTACCCTGCCTTCCCACAGCTCCCTAAGTCTCCTCCTCCCCTGGTTCCTTCCCAAGCAATCTGAGGCTCCTTCATCTTGTCTGTCTTTGCTCTGCCCTCTTCATACTTCTCTGGGTTCTGGGAGACCAGGAGAGAGGGGAGCTGGTCACCACAGGAGGGGGAGACAGTTTGGCTTCCTCACCAGCCTGACTCATTGCTGCCTCTTGGCTCCCCTCCTCTCTAGCCTCTGCTTCTGCCTCTGAGTCTGAACTGCTCTTTGCCCCAGCATCTCCCTGCTCACTAAACCCTGTTACCTCTTCAGCTTCCGACACATCCTCCTCCCAGTCTGTTCCTTCTCCCTCTGACCATGTCCCACCACCAATCCCCTGGCTCTGAGTCTGCTTCCCTTGAGGGTTCCCCAGCTGGTACTTCCCACCACTCCTCTGCATCCAGCCAGTCCATAATAAGCCTTGTCAAGAATAAGCCTTGTCAAAATAAGCCTTGTCAAGAAATGAATACGGCACACTTAGATACATGATGCAACACATGCCTACACTGCTGGCCTTAGTTTGACATTGCTTGTCGGGCTGAAAACGCAGCACCCTCTGTCCACATCAGGGATCATAGCCTTTTGAGTGATCATCTGCTTATCAGAGAATAGGCAGCCCTGAGACTGGGGAAGAATCACAAACATCTGCCTATGACCTGCAAACCTCACGAGGATTCCCTCCATCTGGAGAACATCCAAGTCACACAATAGGGTCTATCAAAATGAGGTCATGAATTGCTTCAGAAGATAGCAGCAAGGAGCAAATGTAGCCCACATCAGGAGCAGAATTATTTGCAAATGAAGCCGGCTATAATATAGCTTTTTCTTTTTTAAAAATAATAATACTTGCAATCCATCTTAATTTTTAGAACATTTTCTGGGATTTTCCGGGGGGGACGGACGGGGACAGGACACAAGATGCTGTCTTATACCACTAGTCCATTTAGCTTGAGTGTTGTCCGCACTAGCAGTGGAGAACTGGATTTGTGCGGTGAGCCAGATTCTGACGTCCCCAACTACCAGGGGCCACTTTGACAGGTGGATGGGATGACAGGTGGGAGGGTCACTTTGACAGGTGGGCAGGACTATGTCAAATGAAATGTTTTGCTTTGCCCGCACAGTTTGATTTCAATCTATGCAGACGAAGAAAGTCTTTCCCTGCGGAGCGAACTGTAAGCGACCGTCAGCTAATCAGTGCTTACAGCAAATCCCACTTTCAGAAGGGATTAGCTGCACTAAGGAGCTCCCAGTTGGGAGCATTCTGCATGCGAAGCAGATGCTCTGCTGCCGATAGGGAAATCTGTAGTGCAGCTGATCCCTGCATGACTTGCTTGGGGTGCCAACCAGATGATCAGTGCCTAACAGCAAGCCTCACTTTGTCATGGAGCAATTTGGAGCACACTTTAAGGCTCCCCACTGTTTCTTTGCAGCTGCATCTTTACCTGCTCCACACCTGATATCCCATGTGAACATCAGGTGTGGAGCAGATGGGCATGGTTCGGAAAGAACAGCCTTACAGGCCCAATTGGGATTCCCTGTTGGGCTTAACTTGAGCCGTGGAATAGAGTTCCCCCACTGCTGATCTGCATGGAATGACAGTGGCTTTTCAGGATTTCAGACACAAATCTCTCCTAGCCTTAACCTGGAGATGTCAATAATTGAACCTGGGCATTTCTGCATGCCAAGCAGATACTCTGCCATTGAGCTATGCCCCTTCCCTGAAGTTTTGCTTGCTCTAAAAGTTAAGATTGCAAGGTACTGTTACATTTCCTTTACTGCGTTAGAAAAATGTAGAGGGAAAAGAGCCAAACAGTGTGCCTGAAAGGGCACATGCAACAATTAATGACACAAACCTCATTCTTTTAATATCTTCAGCCATTTTCCTACACGTTTTAATAGGAACCTTAACATCAAAACAAGTCCTGCTTTCTGCAATGTACCCCACTGTGTTTTCCCTGTCTTCATGCTCAACAAATGTTTGTTGAAGGAGCTCAAGAGTTTCGGCTGCAAAGGGCTAAAGTGTTTCTTCCCTGTGGCTGCCCAAACTTGGATTTTTGCCTTGATTCATCTCATCTAACTGGGAAAAGGGCTGTGTACACACAACTCGTATGCTCACACCACTGGTTTCTGAAGCCATATACTCACAAGATTAGCCACAATCCACATCAATCCCATAGTTTCTTGAGACATAGTGTGGTTTGATGGATTCCTCCCAGTGGTGGCACCAGAAAGATAAAAAAGGTGGGTGGAGAGAGAATGGAAACAGAAGTGCAAGGCTTGTAGGTGATTACTGTAGAGGTATTCCATAGTGAATCACCAACACAGCCAGCCCACCGATGAGGCACAGGGAACTACCCGCCTCAGGCAGCAGAAGCACAAGCCTGCCCCACTGGTGCCGCTACCGCCAGAATGTCTTCTGCTGCCCACTGTCCCCACCCCACCCTATTTCGCATGTAGTCCACCCATCTCCAGTCCATCATTGATTCCTTTGCTTATGGCAGAGGCAGCGACAGTGATGGAGAGAAAAGATGGTGTGAGATGAACACGCAGTGGGGCAGAGCACTGTAGATGCCTGTATGGCTTCTCAGAGAGCACCTGATGTGGGGCAGGCTCCATTTGCCACCATGAGCGGCTTGACAAGGGGCAGTGAGGCAGTTGTTGATGGCCCTCCATAAGCAGCCAATTACAAGGCTTATATAACAAACTTCTTTCTTTGCCCATTCTTTGTACACCGGACACTTAATCCCAAGGGGTTTTCAGCCAGTGTTGTGGCCTGTGGCTTAGCATTCAGGGTCTTGCATTTCATTGAGAGGTATTACGTGCGAGCATGGATTATCAGACAAATATGACAATCTACCCCCAGGGCACTCTCGTGTGCCAAAGCATTTAGTCAGTTCTTGCTTAGCTCAGAGCCTATCAATTATGTAAGAATATATTCCAGACCTTGAATAGAAACCTCATTGTCCGCTGGTTGTACCATAAAGAGGGCTCCTGAGTCAGACGTAGCTTTTGGCATGTCAGGTGGAGAGAATGGAGCCAGCATCGAGATTTGCACCATTTCATAACCATCCCCGTCGCATGCTGAGCTCCCCACACTGCACTTTCCTGTTACAGCTCTTGAAGTGCTTTTTAAAAAGAGACAAGCATCAAAGCAATTGTGGGGATTTAAAGCACGGAGAGGTGATATGATTTTTCCCATGAGCATTCGCTAGATTGGTCGTAATGCAAGTAATAGAATCCCAAAGGCTGCACGCTACATTTTCTTGAATTCTCCAGTGTCTATCTTTTTTTTGAAAAAAAGCTGTGATTTTAGATGGTGATGTGAGGGGGGGGGGAGAAGTGGAGCACACACACACTACAATATTTTCTAGAAAACCTTTCCATTCCTTGTGTAACTAAGGCCGCATCCATCCAAACACTAATGCTTCAGTGTGTTTTTAAAATCCCACTTTTTTTCACCGAGCACGTGCCAGGGATTCTTGGGGCGATGGGAGGTGGAGCCCAACAACTTGTGGAGGGTCAGTTTCCCCGTTCCTTGTTTACATGCACAGATGTGAACCTGTGACCCTCCAGACGTTGGCCCCCACCTCCCATCAGTCCCAGCCCCCATAACCGTTGGTCAGGAATGATGGCAGCTGCAGTGCATCAACGTCTGACAGAATTACAAGCCTGGTAGATGAAGGGAACACAGTGGATGTAGCCTACCTTGATTTCAGCAAGGCATTCGACAAGGTGCCCCATGATATTCTTGTAAAGAAGCTGGTAAAATGCGGTCTTGACTATGCTACCACTCACTGGATTTGTAACTGGCTGACTGACCGAACCCAAAGGGTGCTCATCAATGGTTCCTCTTCATCCTGGAGAAGAGTGACTAGTGGGGTGCCACAGGGTTCTGTCTTGGGCCCGGTCTTATTCAACATCTTTATCAACGACTTGGATGATGGACTCAAGGGCATCCTGATCAAATTTGCAGATGACACCAAACTGGGAGGGGTGGCTAACACCCCAGAGGACAGGATCACACTTCAAAACGACCTTGACAGATTAGAGAACTGGGCCAAAACAAACAAGATGAACTTTAACAGGGAGAAATGTAAAGTATTGCACTTGGCCAAAAAAAAATGAGAGGCACAAATACAAGATGGGGGACACCTGGCTTGAGAGCAGTACATGTGAAAAGGATCTAGGAGTCTTGGTTGACCACAAACTTGACATGAGCCAACAGTGTGACGTGGCAGCTAAAAAAGCCAATGCAATTCTGGGCTGCATCAATAGGAGTATAGCATCTAGATCAAGGGAAGTAATAGTGCCACTGTATTCTGCTCTGGTCAGACCTCACCTGGAGTACTGTGTCCAGTTCTGGGCACCACAGTTCAAGAAGGACACTGACAAACTGGAATGTGTCCAGAGGAGGGCAACCAAAATGGTCAAAGGCCTGGAAACGATGCCTTATGAGGAACGGCTAAGGGAGCTGGGCATGTTTAGCCTGGAGAAGAGGAGGTTAAGGGGTGATATGATAGCCATGTTCAAATATATAAAAGGATGTCACATAGAGGAGGGAGAAAGGTTGTTTTCTGCTGCTTCAGAGAAGCGGACACGGAGCAATGGATCCAAACTACAAGAAAGAAGATTCCACCTAAACATTAGGAAGAACTTCCTGACAGTAAGAGCTGTTCGACAGTGGAATTTGCTGCCAAGGAGTGTGGTGGAGTCTCCTTCTTTGGAGGTCTTTAAGCAGAGGCTTGACTCCATATGTCAGGAGTGCTCTGATGGTGTTTCCTGCTTGGCAGGGGGTTGGACTCAATGGCCCTTGTGGTCTATTCCAACTCTATGATTCTATCTAGAAGACCACTAGTTCTCTTTCCCTGATGGCACCTTTCCTGCCTCAGGGAGCCATGAAAAGGAAGGCTACTTCCTTTAAGAGCAACATAACAGCCATGCTGGATCAGGCCAAAGGCCTAGGTAGTCCAATATCCTGATGCCACGGTGACCAACCAGGTACATACCCTCCAATATTTCTCCAAATAAAATAGGGACACCCTATTCAATAAAATAATAATAATAATAATAATAATAATAATAATAATAATACCACACCCATCTGACTGTGTTGCTTCAGCCACTCAGGGTGGATTCCAACATATATAAAAACATAATAAAACATTTAAAAACTTGGCTATACCCAGGACAACCTCTGTAAATTCAGGACTATCCCTGGAAAATAGGGACACTTGGAGGGTCTGCAGGTGCCGATGGAATTGCCCTCCAGCAGGACCTGAGGTGGACAGTGCTCTCCCCACCTGTGATCCTCTCTTAAAAACTGAAAAGGCAACACAGGAGATACTGCACACAGCACTCTGGGATACTGCCATGTGATTTACTTTTTACAGACCTTTATCCTATATAGGGAGGAGGAGGAGGAGAAGATGTGCTTTTGTACATAAGAAGCAAGCGGACATTCCAGAAGGGGCTGCCCAATGCAGTTTTGCCTTTCCCCGTGTGAAGGCAGGGTTAAGAAAGCTGATTATTGTTGTCTTATGCATATCCATCCCTCTCTAGGTCAACTGATTATCTGATGAAGGCCAAAACATGTGAAGACTGCACTGCTTCATCACAGACGTTGACTGGTCCGAACAAAGATCCTCTAATACTGCCCCCTGGAGTACAGATTTTACTATGACATGTAGAGATTACATTCAAAGTACATTCAACACACGTTTAAAGAAAACTCCTGGGAACTGTTTGCTAAGGAGAATGATAGCTCTGTGAGGGGAAAACTACAGTTCCCAGAATTCTTGTGGAGAGTAATATGCTTTAAATGTGCATTCAATGTTCCCCTGAGACATGAAAGAGCTCACTGAACTCTCCATGACCTAACACATGCAAAACTTTTATCAATGAACCCATCCTTGGGACTGGTAGTTCTAAACTACTGCTGGAGACAATCCTCAGTAAAATTAAGTATTAAAAAACCAAAAAACAAGCAAGACACAGTGATGACACAGGGACTACTAGGGTAATTATAGGGTTGGGCAGCTGTCATAACTTCCTTACTAAGCTTGATTTTACTTGCCCAGCCCAGGTACAACCCCATGGTTAAATGTCTGCATATTGCAAAGGGTTTTCTAAGTACTATTACTTTCAAGAACTTATATAATACACGCATGAACTGGTTCTGTTAGATCAAAATCTCATATAGGATTCTGCTTAGCTTCCTCTTTAAATTAAAGTTCATATTAATCTCACAGGACTAAGGCAAAAGCTATCTCCTGTTTTGGGGTCTTTGATGGCAGATACAAAAAGGACACAGCAACACAGTCAATTCTAGCCCACAAAAATTAGGCAAGAGCAGTTCTCGTGACCCACAATGTTCTCATTCATCAAAAATATCTGGGGATGGGGAGGGAATGCAAGTTGCACAGGGCAGAGCAGTGCTGGCAGAAGCCCTTAGGCAGAGGTCAGCAAACGTACCGTGCCTCAGGCCGGTGTCTCCAGCGCTGATTGTGCGGCAGGCCGGAGGGCGGGGGAGCGCATGCCCATACGCGTGCGCACATGCTATTTCCAGCACACTTTCAGGTCAGAGGAGCACCAGAAATAGCTTGTGCGCATGTGCATGGGCCTCATCCAACCCAGATGTGCACCAGAAATAACGATTGCGCATGCGCACAAGCTATTTCCGGTGCTCCTCTAACCCAGAAGTGGGCAGTCGGGCGGCGCAGCGCCGGTAACAGCGGGCGTGGCAGTGGGCAGCGGGGTTCGTTGCAGGCCGGATAAACGAGTCCCTCGGGCCTTATCCGGCCTGCGGGCCTTACTTTGTGGACCCCTGCCCTTAGGTCTCCAACCAAAGCAAGACATCAGTTCAGAGGGGGTGGGGAGGTAAAGCAGACTAGCATGACAAAAGGAATCAATGATTGCTTAAAACTGAGCCTCCTGTAAACACAAATGCTGTTGTCTTTCAACCTGAAAGACAGCAGGATTATTTGAAATCAAGACGCCAGAAACTTACTTCTATAAAAAAAACCAAAAATTTGCATTTAAGCACTTTTAACTCCCACCCACCCTTTGAGAAACCCTTTGCAGAATCCTAGGTCTAATTCCATCTCCCCCACCCCTAGTTTAACTGTATCTCATATCCAGACAGAGGGACAAACTTTCCCTTAGCAGGAAGTTGCAAAGACATATGTGAATTTGGCTTGAGATTCACAAACCAGGGCCTGTTTGTTTTAAAAAGATCATTGATCTCTCTTGTCCCAAGTGGCCATAATTGGGCAGTAGATTCCAGAAAGCTGAGAGGGATGAATGGCCTCAGAGTTGTCACTTCTGTACACATAAAGATAAATGCAAGGTTTTCCATCTGGCCTTGTGCTTGGTCTGGCAATTTGTCATCCAGCATCAGCAGCCACTGGGATATCTCACGCATTTGGTGACATCCCCAAATCATCTCCATTCCACTTTTCTTCAACTTATACCCTTCAATAGCTGTGGTGTAGAATTTTAAAGAAGGAACTTTGTTTCATACCTGGCAAAAGTCTGCTAAACTTAGCAAGCAAATAGCCTAGATTAAAGGACTATGGCAATTTTATCTGTAAAATACATCTATAAAGAACACACCCATTATATTTGATTATTTGATAAAGTATTAGAGCAGGATTGATGTAATATTCTTATTGTCAGTGTTGGCTGCCAAGGAGTTTTTGTTGTGTTGTTATTCGTTTTTGCTCCTTTTTGTTACAATTTCAAATATTAAAAATTGTTGTTTTTAAGTATTGAAGCAGGAAATCTGGTACTGGAGCCAAACAGACGTCCGCTCTGTTAGCAGGTACTATTCTGGAGTGCAAAATATTGATACCATTAACATGCAACGATCTTTCCTCCTTGCAATTTGACTAGCAAATGAACACCAAGTGATGACTTGCATTGGAAGGTACATTTGCACATCTTAACCCCACAGGTTGATGTTTCAGCTCATCTAGGGTCTTAAACCATGGGCGAGGAACCTGAGGACCTCCAGATATTGTGGGACTCCAACTTCCATCAGCTCCAGCCAGCATGGTCAATGGTCAAGAATTATGGGAGGGTCACAGGTTCCTCACCCTTGTCTTAAACAGACCACTTGCACTGTCTGCCAAGTCATAAAAACTTAAGAAGAGCCCAGCTGTATGAGACCAAAGGACTGTGTAAGCCAAGTTCCCACAGTGGCCAACCAGATACATATTGGAAACCCAAAGCCAGATATGAGCACAATAGCTGTTTCCCACTGGTATGCAGAGGCAGATCACCTCTAATCCTTGAGACAAGATAAAACCATTGTGACCACTGGCAGCCTTATTTTCATGACTCATCAAGTATATATTCTGTCCTCTTATCTACACAGGCAACAGTATTCCAGGACTTCATGACATCAACAGCTGAACCATTGGGGGGGTCATGCATCTGCTCAATCCGCAACACAATATATATGCCGTTAATTTGCCAACAGTGCCTGCAAGGACTAACAAGGCAAGAATAAATGGATGTTCAAATGTGGTTGAATGAAGTCACTCCTCTTCAACATAGAAACTTCAGAGGGAGAGTTCAACCTGAAATTGCGGAACTAGAATTTATCAGCAAGCTTGACAGTATTTGTTTAGGACTCAGGCTCTTCTACTACAGGTGTTAAATTAGCAGGACACAGTTAGAAATACAGTGTTATCACCAAATGCTGTTGTTATGCATTGTAGCTGTGCTTATCTTGTATACATTTGAGCTTTGCACGGAAATACCACATGCTTTCTCTCTTGTATTTCATGGCCTTTTAGCCTCATTGTTTACATTCCCCCCTCTAAACCCATTTACGTGTATGTATCCTTGTATATGGGCATATATAATCTGCTAACTCAGGATAAGACTTCATGTGTCTGATGACGTGGACATGAAGGCCACAATGATTCCACCCCCCTTATTCCATTCAGTTTATGAGCCTCCTATAAAAAAGCAGGCAAAATTAAAACAAACTCGGTAACACCATACATCAATAAAGCCAGCCTCACAATAAATAAAACCCAGTTACGAAATATAACACAGACAGCCGCAAGTCAAAACCCAAGCAAGCATACAAAACCCAGCTCAATTGCCATTATGTCGCAGAGAATAAAATTATCATCATCAGCGATGCTAAAGGAAATTAAGAGATGTTAAAAGACCTGGGAGAACAAGAGGGGGCTTACCTGGCTGGCACTGAAAAGTAGGCATTTCACAGGCAAGCAAGAAGCATGAAACGGACTGGGGGAAACATTCCAGCTAGGCCTGTAAAAGGGGTGTGGTCTGGAGAGTCCCAAGGGCCAAACAGAGATCCCCAGAGAGCCACATTTCTCCCCAGGCTTAACTTTATAGCCATAAAAAATTGATGCTTAATTTTTTTAAGCTCTCACACACTTTGTATGCTTAAGTTTGCAGCTAGTATCAAAGTGCTTCCAGAGCGAGGCTGCACTCACAACCGGACTGTCTTTCATCATCATCTGGAAAGGCTCCATTTAGTTTTAGACGAAAGAGCAGCTCTCCTGCAAAGCAGGATTTGGCATATTTTACACCACTCATTCTCCTGTTTTATTATTTCCAGCAGCAGGTGACAGCACGCCCTTTGTTACAGTCACCCACCCCATGTGCAAATAGGCACTCCTATTCTTCAAAACAATGCCAATGTGCTCAGAACTCCCAAGTGGCACAGCTTGTACTGGAACAAGGCACAGTTTTAAGAACCAGCCAGTAAGAACCTACTAGGGCTGGAGTCACAAGGACAGCAAGGGGAAGGGAAGGATAACATTTCAAAATGGATTGCAGAGGGACAACATTTTGGGGCCATGTATAGACTGCAATCACGCTGCACAAATGTGGGATTTGGTATTGGGCATAGCATTCAGTTTTAACAGCAGGCTTTCTATTTGTGTGAAGCTTGTAAAGATGTGAACAGTTTCGGGTGAAACTTCGTTTGCAAGATTGGGCCGGGCAGGCTTTCCAATGTTAGCTGTGCGAAAGATGCCCCATTGCGCATCCCACTCATGTCAAACACAAACCGAGAATCGAGCAAGCAAAAAACCATTACAGAGATTTCAAGAATTTGCATTTATGACTTCGGCCTCCAAATTAGTATTATGCACACACATTCTTGACCACACCGTACTGTTTATGGCAAGCTGTATTCTGTGGCTATCCATCAAAATAAATCCGTTATGCACACAAAAGAAAATACTGAGCTGTGCAGTGGCAAGAGGGGACGGCAAGGCAGTCAAAACCTTATTCATGTGGACTAGGACTTGAAACAGACGTGGAGAAGTGGAGATGGTTGCTGCAAAAGTAGGATAAGGAGGTAACCAGTGTGGTGTAGTGGTTAGAGTGTCAGACTAGGACCTGGAAGACCAGGGTTCAAATTCCCATTTGGCCAAGTAGTTCACTGGGCGGCTTTGCAGCAATCACCGCCTCTCAGCCTAATTTACCTCACAGGGTTGTAGTAAGGATTGAAGAAGAGGAGGAGGAGTTTGGATTTGATATCCCGCTTTATCACTACCTGAAGGAGTCTCAAAGCGGCTAACATTCTCCTTTCCCTTCCTCCCCCACAACAAACACTCTGTGAGGTGAGTGGGGCTGAGAGACTTCAGAGAAGTGTGACTAGCCCAAGGTCACCCAGCAGCTGCATGTGGAGGAGCGGGGAAGCGAACCCGGTTCACCAGATTATGAGACTACCGCTTTTAACCACTACACCATATTGAAGAGGGGGAGAAGCATGAGCTCCTTAGAGAAAATAGTAGCATATAAATGCAATATATAAAAATATATAACAACATCATCATCTGCCATGACAAGGCAGGCATGGATTAAATGAATACCAGCAAAGCAGCAACTGCTATCTTTCTACACTCTTCTAAAGTATTTTGCCTGATCTTTTGTTCAACCAGTGATATTAGTTGCATAGATGAGCAATGGTGACCAGCTTCTGCTTAAGAACCTAATGAAGTCACTGAAAGCTTTGCTACAGCAGGATTGTAAACACGGAAAGAAGATGGACCTACACCTAACATCTGTGTTAAAGGTGCTTCATTCCCCAGCTTGTTTCAGTTATTGAGCCAAGAATGAATGGCATTAGCTTAGTACCCAAGCACTGGGGGGAAAGATGGAAAGAGTCATAAAAGGAGTCACAATCACAGGTGCACTTCCATCAAAATTACTTTCACACATTCAAAACTCCTGGATCAGTTCCTTAAACCAAACTAATGGTATACAATTTTAAGGTTTCCTCCCTCTGGTGGTTTTTGATGCATTGGGTCATACTTCTGTCTCAATTTGTGCTCAAGTGATTTATTTGGCCCATAAATTAGTGAGCTTCAATGTTACTACAACTGCCAAAAAAGTTAATTTGCATGAACAAACATTAACCCAAACTGCAAAAGCAGCAAAACCGGAACCAGTACTTTTTGTAAAGCAGAAAGCTCAAAAAGCCAAGATGCTTCTTCGCACAGACACAAGCAATTGAGGTTGAGGTACGCCCTCTGCTGCTTTACATTATGTATACAGCTACGGATGTAAACGCTTGATCCTGCATTGAGTAACATTTGGCTATATGCTCCTTCTGCTTATATTAACAGGAACATTTAGAATTAACTTAACTATAGTCTTGTTTCCCACAGTTTAAATTGTTTTGCAAAAAGCCAAAAACTATCTAGAGCAGATACCCAAGTATATTTTGAAGCAGAAGTGGAAAGCCATGTACAATTTTGCCTGATTTGCTAGGCAAACCATGTTCTACACAGTGGTACCTCGGGATGCGAACGAGATCCATTCCGGAGCCCCGTTCGCATCCTGAAGCGAACGTAACAAGCGACGGCACATCTGCGCGTGTTGCGTTTTGCTTCCGCGCATGACGTCATTTTGAGCGTCTGCGCATGCACAAGTGGCGAAACCCAGAAGTAACGCGCTCCATTATATCCGGGTTGCTGCAGAGCGCAACTCGAACGCACTCAACCCGAAGCACATTCTGCCCGAGGTATGACTGTATTGACTGTGAGCTGAGCAAGTGGACACATGTTGCGGCAGTGTGCTCCTCTTCAGTGCCAGCTTCTATGGTACTTCATTCCATTCCCAGATTTTTCAGTCCACCTGCCTGTGTTCTCTGGGCTACCGAGAAATTGTCCTTATTGGCCTATTCTGCAGTCCCTAGTCCCCCCAGGATTGTCTTACTGCACACCCTGGGGTTAACCAAAGCCTTTTGATACCTCTCTTGTGCATGGGCGTCACCATTTTGGCTACATAAGCCATGGGACTTGTACTGGAATTGGCTGCAGTTGCCTCCCCGCTTCCCGGTCAGTCAGCTGTCCAGTTCTCATCAGCCTGTTTTGGGTTTCCTTCTATGGATGGACATACCTCTGCCCACTGTGTTTAATTTCTTCACTGATGGGCAGCTTACTGCCCCATCCCTAGGGATGTTTAAAAATAGCTTCTAGAATCTGAGATTATCCATTTATAACATCATATTCCAGGCACTCTATTCCCTGCTCATCCCATTGTAAGGTTTCCCATTTCCCACTTAACATTCCATATTATGTGATTGGAACACACACACCTTGCTTTTCCAAGTTTCTTTGATTGTTTGTATCTTGCTACTACCCCACCACCACTACAAGTCTGCTGCTACCATCAGTAATAGCATATGCTGTAGTTAATTATCTCACTTGTAAATCAAAGATAATATTTTAAATACTCATTTGTTTTGCTAGCATTACTATAAAGTTCTAAGGATGACATACTAAGTTCTTAGTTTGTAGCCAACATTGTTCTGCTCGTGTAGACTTCTGCTTGTGTACAAGATTGGATATAGTATCCATTTTGTCCTGCGTATCTACTGAAAACTGTTTTTCAAATTCACAGCAGTGCCATAACTATGCAGGATACTGTGATATGCATATGGTTGTAATTTCAAAGGTATCTCAAATTACCGTATTTTTCGCTCTATAAGACGCACCAGACCACAAGACGCACCTAGTTTTTGGAGGAGGAAAATAAGAAGAAAAAATTCTGAATCTCAGAAGCCAGAACAAGAAGAGGGATCGCTGTGCAGCCTGCATCTATAATTCACAAATGCAGCTATCTGGGATAGCTACGCAGCCTGCATTCGCTCCATAAGATGCGCACACATTTCCCCTTACTTTTTAGGAGGGGAAAAGTGAGTCTTATAGAGCAAAAAATACGGTATTTCACCCTCAGGATGCAACCATAAACACACTAGCAAAGCAGGGAGTAAGACCCACTGAACAAAGCTTCTGAGTAAAGTGTGTGTAGTTATGTATGCTGAAGTAGTTATGTACATTAGAGACTTAGACTGCAGTCCTAACCCCACTTACCTGGGAGTACGCCCCACTGAATTAAAAAGGACTTACTTCAGAGTGGATATCATTAGCATTATGTTGTTAAAGAATAGCTGCACCCCGAACATGAATCCTCAGGACAGAACGTAAGTGGTCTTAACACAGAATTTCTAGGTTTACTTGCAGACTACTAATCAGCAGAACTGATGCTAGGCATTATACAATAAAGAGTGGAAAAACCACAGAAGGCATATTTATGGGTTATAAAAGCCCTTTTATAAAGCCATTTTTAAACAAAACCAAGAAGTTTACAAAAGAAAATAAGATACAGAAGAATAAGTTGCTTAATATATTCCCAAAAAAAGAGAAAAAAATGAGGGGGACACAAATCCAACATGCTGAACAATAAAGGGTTCTTTTCCATGTTCTCTTTTAATACAAAATACAAGCCAAGGATACACATACTTAAAACAGAGCTCAGGAGCAGATATGCAGTCCTGGGAACCCTTCAATAAAAAGCAAAGCAAGGTTTGTTAATTTTTTTTAATTGCAAGTACATACAGAGACTGGAATATGTAAAATTAAGTAGCACAAAAGACCATCACACAATTCTACCAATGCATGTTGCATCTATAATTCACGAACATGGTCAACAACGTCATGTTCACTTCAACCCCCCCTTTCTTTTAAAAAATGCATTTTTTAAATAAAGCATTAATGTTACATTCAAACTGAACTTCTAGTACCATGCTGCAGATTTCATTGTCAAGGGAATGACAACCCTATTGGCTATTAATAGGACTGGTGACTGTGGCATCCTGTCTAGCAATATTCCTTCAGATAACTGACCAGTTGAAGTGCCATATTTGAGTCAGCAGCCTGTCTTTCAAGGCCATGAAAAAAATCCAGGGGAGACCAAGAACTCAACAGGGTAGTGAACACCCAAGACAAATATCCACTGCATTCCATTTCATCAACCTGTAGCTGATGCCAAGGGCAGTTGCCCCACTTGGAGTCTTTCTTTTTACCTCTTTACATTTGAGAATAGTTCAGGGTTTTACTGTGACATGTTCCTGGTAAACAAATTATGTAATTCTCTTATATACAACTTTTGTAATAACTGTTTCTGCGGGAAAAGTAAAGTTCACAAATTTCTAACACACATTAAGTTGTCAGACGGACACCCACACATGCACGCTTACACGCACACCCACTCCCATTCACACAAGATACTTGAAGGGGTTTTCATGTTATTGTGGCTTAAAGCAAGTTTGCGTATTGTTTTGCCCCAAACCCCTATAAAAAAATCCCTCCCCAGATATACAAAGCATATGCACAATGGTATCTTGCAGTCACACCAAGCATGCTCAAACTGATGGAACCATTCCATTTTCTACAGTTTTGTACAGGGGCAGGTGGGGCAACAGGTACTCTCAACAGTGGTCAACACAGCATATAGTGAATGCTTTAATAGACTTGAAAGGCAAAACCTCTGCTTCAAGGGATAGAAAAGTTTCATGAAGAAAAACCAAGTGTGAGCTACCCAGTGAAGCAAACTGAAATGAGAATGGGGGGGAAAGAGGAATACCAATGGCAACTGTCAGCTTAGTGAATTATGGGTCCTTAAATTATTACAAGTATACCCCATGCCCAAGAGGAGATTTGCTATCCAGTTTCCATTTGGGCCCAAGATTCCACAAGTTGTTTGTTCCAAATGCAACCCGAAGAGGAGGGGGAAGAGAAGAGGGAAGGGTTGTTGGGTTTCAGTAACAGGTGGACCCAAGCCCCACACAGAGCCTATTCAATGAATATTTGGAGGGAAGGGGGGAAACAGTCAAATTCCTCCACGAAGCCCTAATGTAACTTTCCAAATAGCTAAAATCATAGGAATCAATTTCCTTTTATTTTATAAAACAATGTGCCAACATTATGATTTGTTTTAAAAAAATAAACACTCCACAGAAAAATTACATAAAGCAAAAGCACCAATTTCTACAGCTCATAAGCTTCCAGCATGTTATAGCTCTTGTCCTGCCCCACCTCCACTCCTTAGTTTAGCTGTTTGTTGTACTTGGGACTCATGCTTTAAAATTAAGTTTTAAAAAGTATTTTCAATCCACATAATTAAACATTTCCGTACTTGGTGCAGGCATATCACAATTGAGTATATTCAGTATCTGCATCACATCTTCCCTACTAACAATTCCAGAAGGGTTTACAGACCACCTGAATGTATATACATTTCCTCATCTCTCCCAATATATTTATACACGATTCGTACGTTAGATTAAACTGAGCACTAAGCCCCTTGATTTAAGTTTTATTGATTTGCCCTAAAACATTAGATTGAAAAGTAAAAGCCATCCTAGAGTATACTTGGATATTCACCTTTAAGGTGTGCAGGCTGTTTCTTCAGCACCATGGCAACCACTATCTCGTCAAGTCCCCAAGGTAAGCTGCAAAAACCCTTTCAAACCCCTACTAAAATTCTGTTTATACCCTTACTGCTTTCACAGTTTCTTGCAAAGCTAAAACTTACGATACACTGAAAATATTTGCTTTTGGTTTTTCAGCAAATTTGTAGTTAATCTTATTAAATAACCTGCCACTCCCAGGAAGCAATCGATGTACAGTAACACACACTGAAGTATACCGATTTGTTTCTCTGGCAATACTTGTTCCAAAGGACAAACTAGTGAACTGATACGGCTATCACATCCCTAGAATACTGCACTCAGAAGCCATATACACAGAGGCAGAGAAAACTGATTTTGCAAACTAGAATTACAAGTTTAAAATATTGACATTATTTTGCTAGTGTTACACGGACTGCAGGAGGGAAACACTTTCCTTCCATCTCTGGACTATAAAGAATGGTGAGAGAAAGCAGTTAAATGTTTTCACTCACCTTATTCTAAATATTTGCTTCCAGGGAGACATATGCAGAACCCAGTAAAATCATAGCATATAGTTTGGGTTTTCACAGATTCAACATAAAATAGCCTGCTCTCCATCATGTACAATATCTGATACACAGAACTGTTTTTAAAAATTCAAGGGGGTAATGGGTTCAAATAAACGAAAAAGAAAAAACAGGAGTCTTGATGACTTTCTTATGCATCCTATACACTGTTGAATGTGTTAAAGAAAGGATGCCAAGAAAAAAAAAGACACACATTTTTCAAAATAAGTGAATCAGCAGCAGAAACATATTCAGACAGCAATAAGCAGTTGGCTGATCATAATGGCTAGAGCTAAGCTCTCAAAAACGTGTACATTTGGAGCAGCCAAATAGACTAGGTCACCAAGTGCTTCATTTGCAGTATAGGATAAGTTTACCACTTTGACCTCAACACTCTGAAAGAAGCAATACAGTCTTCATGCCTGTAGTACCCAGATCACACAGCCAATTAAGCTTTGGCTAAATTGGCAAATGTGAGTCAAGCTGGACTGGCTTCTGTCCACGGAGGATCTCAAGATATTTTTGCTTTCTAGTTATTGTTCAAAAACACATATGCTAACATCAAAACTGTTACTCCAACCCAGGAGAAATTTGTGTTCTTTCACTAAACCCCAAAGCAGATGTAAAGTGGAAGTCATGTAGACACAAGTAGAGCTATTATAAATAGCAAAAGTCTGAATAAGCCAAGGTTGAAAAGCACATACCTATGCCATGTGTGTGTATGCATGTGTGAGAGAAAGAACCTACAGGTATTTCACTGCTTTTATATTCTTTGCATGGCCTTACAATACTAGTCAAGCAGACCTTGTCCTTGAAGAGGATGCTTGTGAATAGCATTCTCTACACTTTTAACCATCTTAGCACAGATGACGAAGGATCTGGCTTCAGAACACTGATACTCAAAATCAATTTGCAAAGAGATTATGGTTGAAAGTGTTATTGCAACTGTACAAAATGAAAGATGTAAAGCAGATGGCACTCCAACTCACACTTAATACTGCAGTTGCTTTACCTGGGACTGAAAAGCAAAGTCTGTCTTGTGTCTAAATTGGCAATACTGATACATCAGTGAAAACTTGTTTTGCGCACTGGAAAGATATCCTGATTTTGAGATGCACTATTTCTGCTACATCATGTCTTCCAGTTCACACTCTGTTCCTCACTTGTCCTAGGTATATAGAATAAGTAAGATCTAGCAATGGAGAAAGCAGAAAGCAGGGGAAACTAAACGAAGCAAGGAAATGATGGGTCAGGATAAATTAAACCCCTTGTTGGTGGAAGCTGTGTAGTCTGACTTTTGAGGATCTCAGGGAAAGGAGTACTTAAGCCATGACTCTTGGATTGAAAAAGACACTGTGCCAATATATAAAGTCACTTCCACGTTTCTAAAGAATACCTCTCTCAGCCTCCCATCCCAACTTTTCAAAACAGTTGTTCCAGCTTCCAAAAATCTCCCTGAAACCAAGCTTTAAATTTTACGCAAAGCTTCAAAGCAGCATAAAAAGATGGACATTTCAAAACGAATGAGAGTCAGGAAAAAAATGAATGCAGTTCTGCCAACTGGAATCCTATCCTTATCAATAAGCAGCAATAGTATCTACGGCATGAACAGGTAGGGTCTTTCAGAAGACTGAAAAATAGAACAGACCAAATGGTCATTAAAACAAGACTGTGGAACAACCCCAAACATTCAGAGTATTGGAACTTAAAACCCATGATGGATTTCAAACTAATTCATATACTAATTATGTCAAAGGAAATGAAATGTGCAATAATATATTTGTTTTGGATTCAATTAAGCAACAGTTGCCTTAGAAGAATTTCTGCAGCTTTGGAAAACCTATACCATTAGTTAACTATGATTTCCAAGTATCAGCCTCATCCTTATTGCTTTACAACTGCAGTAAGCCTTCAAAAATATATCTTTAGTATGCTGTTAATTTAAATCTAAATGGCTTTCAAATTTGGTTGGGGAGAACGGAATGGCCAGTAGAGACTGTGACGTCAAATCAGTATTGTGTAAAGGTTCTCTTAAAAAAAGAAGAAAGTACTGTACTATTAAAACAGCTAAAGTAAAGGTGGCATTCACAGCCCATGAGTCAAGCCACAACCAAAACCATGTTCTACCCCCTAAGTATATTCTCTTTTCCTTACTCTCTCGCTCTCTCAAAAAAAGTTTCTCTCCCACACCACCATTTAATCTTCACCAGAGGGGACTTCATCTTCAGACCCTTCATCCCCAGATTTGTCTGGAGGAGGACTAACTGATTTCTTCTTTCCTGGAGGACTTTCAGGCTCTTCATCATCATCTTTTGGGGATGGGGTCTTTTCTTTTGATGTCTTTGAAGCTGTGGGACGGCCTCCCTTCCCTTTGCCCTTCACTGGACTAGGTGTAACTGAAGGAAGAAAAGCATCAAAATGTAACAAAGAATCTTACAGTTAGTGTTTTTTTAAAAAAATCAGCTTCTGAGCACATTTTAAAATGTGTTTTTCCTTTCCTAACTTTTCAATCTGGTAATGTAGGAATGAAAACGTATTAGTACTATTGAACTTAGCTTAAATTCCTACAAGATGATGCTTGTCAGGGCTCCAAGAAGTGTGTGGCAGAGGCCCCCTGAGCCTGATCCGGGGGGGGGGGGGGTGTCAGTGATTTATGGGGTTTTGTGCCACCTGTGAGGCAGGAGCTTGGTCTGGACCAAGTGTCTGAACAGTTAGAGGCAGTGGAAGGGGTGCAGGATGCGTCAGGAGCAGAGGAAGAAACTGTTGAGAGGGGCAGGCTGGTAGAATCCCCTCCGTCCCCTTCCCTGTTGTCTCCCAGGACCAGGACGGGTTTGAAGAGACAGGCACAGCGGTGATTTCAGTGTAGAAGTCACAGCTTGTTTGTGTGTACCCTGTCAGGGAAGGGAACTTAAGTGTGGGTGGAGGCAGGGTCATGTGGACGCAACAGTCCAGCTCAGAGCACAAGCCCGGGGAAGGAGTACCAGTTATTCAGTTGCCATAAGTGTGTGTGTGTGTTTGGTGCACCTTGGGAGCTACTCTAGTGCATGCTGTCATTAAAGAATTAAGCTACTGGCTGTTTGTCTTCCTTGGGCTTGGTGTGCTCAGGCCAATGCCCAATTCCTCCTAATAAGAACTGTATTTTTTTTAATTATTATTTAAAAAAGACTTATGAGAGCCTGCTATTGTGTCAGCAATAAAATGTGCCCGCAATGAGGCACCCTCTCCCACATCCTTCTTAAAGGTGCCATTAAAACTTTCTTAGAACTGATGCTCACCATCTTTCTCTTCTCCAAGGGTAAGCAGCCAGTTATGATAAAAGCAAATTTGAAACAGAATGACTTTCACTAAAATCTGAGGGCATCATAGGGTTAGTGTAATGTAAGTTGGGCATGTGGCAATTACATGGTTGTACATACTCCTAAATAATGCAC
This sequence comes from Podarcis muralis, assembly GCF_964188315.1. Classification (NCBI taxonomy): domain Eukaryota; kingdom Metazoa; phylum Chordata; class Lepidosauria; order Squamata; family Lacertidae; genus Podarcis; species Podarcis muralis. The sequence goes on from NC_135659.1 coordinate 61,631,397, forward strand.
AGCATTTCAAGTGTTGTAACTGATTTTAGGCTGAAAACACAGCCAGCGTGAATGCATTTATTCTAAAATTCTCCTTCAGTATAGCAGCTAAAGGTTAGGAGCGCCATCTCTTCCTTTCTCCTAGAATCATGATACATTTGATATTTAAAGGAACATAACAGTTGGGCATACCCGTTATCAAAGTAATTGTTTAGATAATTTAATCCAAGCCTCCAAAAAAAATTTCCACCCACACTGTGCTTACACTTTTGTTAAGACAAGGTTTAACCAAATGAGTATTTATGCTTTCAGGATGTATGTAGCTTTGTGTACACCTGGAACTGTGCTAAGATTCACCATATTATTTTCACGCCTAATGGAACAAGGGGAATTTATTAGGATTGGTAGGCACGAACATCACCTGTTTTAATCAGCACTGGCAAGTGGTCTGAACACAATATTGGTAACCAAGAAGTCATAGAATCCCATCCTGATACAGCCACTAGCTTCTTTGAAATCAGGAGCATACAAGAACTTTCCAGTAATCAGCTCTACCACATTATACAGACTGCCATGTATGTTAATAGGGATAAATTGCTAGTTGAAAATTGATTGCTTCCTATTCTTTCAAGCACAAGAGATGAAGAGCGGAGAAAACATAAGCACTTGCAAGCAAATTTCCATTATGTTATTCCTAACAGGTGCAAAGGGGAAGCAAGCTGAGCTCACCTGTAGCCTTTAGCCTTGGTTTAGGCATTTTCTTTTCTTTCCTTTCTGGTTTGGATTTCTTAGCCACTTTTTTGTTCTTCTTTTTTGAACTGCCATAGTCACTATCATCATCATCTTCCACAAGGAAGTCTTCATCGCTGCCAGACTCTTCTGTGCAGAGAGAGAGGAATGAAATGTCTCTAAGAAGGGCTGTCCTTGTTCACTTGGAAGAGAGACAGAATGGGGGAGAAAGTCTGGTAGGTTGATCAAGGGATAGAAGTCAGCATTCTTGGCTTCTATATCCTGTAACATACTTGCTAGAACTTGGAGAAATCAGGACTTCTGCGCCTCAGTATTTCCTCATGTAAATCTGCTTTATGACTGGTGACAAGCAGCACAATTATTTAAAACAGCAGTGGCATAGGCATATTTCTCCTTCCCTTAAGAGAAATTACATGGAGGCTCATCCTGACCATTTCCTATGCCAGCTGCTGTAGGTTCTATATGAATTCCCTTCCCAGCCTATGTCTGTTCTCTTGTTCAATATGGTCTTCCATCTTGTAGCAAGCTGTAGAAGTGCCCTCGGAAGCAAACACCAGTAACTTATTATATATGGAATAGCAGTAGCTTACTGCTTCCTATAACAGACTTCCAGGTTTTGAATCCAGATGTCCATGATTCTAGTTCATCAGCTCACTGGGTTTCTCTTGTTTATTTGCACACATTCACAGCAAATATCAAACGGGTCCCCACTTTTCATCATTTAGAGCAAGGGTATGTCAATTTGCACAACAGACAAGCAAGAAAGCAAAATCTGAGGTGCAGGCATTTTAACACATATTGATTTTTAATTGCTAGCCATGTACACAAGGGGATTTGAGGCCCTTTACTGTCTCCTGAAGCCAGATAGGATGGTATCTGTAATCAAAGTGGCCTGTTCAGTTTGTTGTCCAGTGCTGAAGATAAAACAGTGACGAATATGGCAAGTTTGTATCTTACTAATAGAAATATTGACTAAAAGCTCTCCACATGTCCTAAAAGATTTGGACCCTGAACTTGAGGAACAGCATTGTTTTCCCTTCCCTCTTTGTTGTCAACAGCCAAGCTGGACACTAAGTACATTAACAATGAAGTGCATTCAATACTCAAGAAGCAGAAATGTCAAGTTTGCCTACCTTGGCAGCTTAGCCTGGATAGATCAAGCATGGATGTAATTTGTCGAACCCACTCCTATTCTACATTTGTGTGTGCCGTTCGGTGCCACTTACTTTCCTGAAACGATGCCTCCTCCTCTTCCTGGTCTTCCTCCTCACTGCCCACATCATCCATGAGCATTTCTCGCTGCTTGGAAGCAGCTTTGGATGCTGCCTGTCGCTGCTGGCGCACATTTTTCTGATCTTCTTTCTCATCCTCACTGTCCTCTGTTATAAAGTCACCAAAGAACACTGAAGATGGACAGTACAGCACACATTTCCAACTGGGGTAGGGAAGAAACTAGGGGGAAATAAAGGCTTATCTATTCATGACATAATTCAGATTTGCTGAACACTGAACTTATCTGAAAGCTTCTAATTTTCAATCATTCCGAAGTTGTCTCCATGCAAAATACCCATCTGTAATGGTAAATAATGGAACACCCAGCACTGGTTAACCTGCTGCTCTCTACACTGGAAATGGAACTCAGTAGAAGCAGGGCTCCGAAGTGCCTGGCGTGCTCTGGTCCATGGGGTCACGAAGAGTCGGACACGATAAACGACTAAACAACAACAAGAAGCAGGGCTAGTTTTTACATAACATACTGTTCATTTCCCTTCTCTGGCTCTCTCATCTGAGAAAAGGTAGCAAAGCTTTGTGGATAAACATCGATTCTTTCTTTCTTTTAAAAAGGGAAGTATAACCAAAATCAGAACAAAGATGCTAATCAAATGAGGACAGAAAAGGATGGATAGAGCCAGGGCCAGCTCACCCAGGAGGCAAAGTGATGCGACCATGTCAGGCAGCTGGATCCACAGGGGCAGCAGATCCCCATGTAGATCATCATTTACTTGTTATACCTGATGTAGATCTTCACTCACTCCTTCTTCCCTGGCGGGGAGAGGGCTGACATTTTGTGGTTCACCTCAGGTGCCAAAATGTCTTTGGCTGGCTGGCCCAGGGTAGAACAATCCCAACCTTCACCAGGCAGCAAGGCACGAGTTGAGCAGCTGATTGGGCCTGAGGCTGCCAAGTGATAGTGGTGGGACTGGCTCAGGATCCCCCCTCCCCAAAAAAAGCATTATGTTCTGGAGATTTTTGTGGGCATTTCAGCAGGCAGAACACGGAGTTCACCCTTGAAAGAGTGACTTCGCCATAACTCTGTGATCAGAGGTCTTTTTGAGCTCAGAGGGGGAAGCCTTCCCCAGCATAGCAGATTGTGGGTTTGTATTGTGGCCTAAGAAGAGTTACTGATGAGTTGTTTGGGGGGGTTGTTTGTTTGTTTTTTAAATTAACTATTTTCATATAACAAATTATTTCAACAATTGTATTTCCCCCCAGTTTTCCCCCTCCCCCCCACGACTTCCCTCAGTTCCTCTTTCTGGTTTGTTAACATATATTGTTCTCTGCATATTATAAAAATCTCTAAATTATCCATCTATTGTGTTAACAAATAAATTTATGTATGTTTATTCAAAAGTGATGAACGTTTTAATGTACATCCTTTGGCTGAAGGGACTGTGCTAAGCAGCACAGGCTACAAAAAGCTTTGAAGCAAGTCCAGTGAGGAAGCAGAATGTGGAATAATATTTATTCTTCAACAAGTTTAAGTATAACTTGACCAGTCTTCCAGTCACACACCTAATATGTATGGTTGCTTAGATATACCAAGTTGGCTAAATTAAGTAAGAAATGGGCCTTCCCTCAGTTTTCTGAAACAGCATTACATGAAATTGTCTATGTAAGATGTTATGCAGGTGATGACATGTATTCAGGCTACAATCCTAACACCACTTATCTGGGAATAAGCCCTGCTGAATTTACTCTGACTTACTTATCAGTAGACATGGCTAAGCTTGCACTGATCTGAATCCATAGATACAAATATATTGCAGGAAGCTGAAGTTTAATGTAGGCCATGTTGCACGTATCATTGCCTACTGCTTCATGCACAGGTGGGGGACATCTTTAGCTTGAGGTCACATCGGAATGGGTCAAATGCCAGTGATGGGTGGAGATTAAAGGCAAAAGTGAGTGGAGCAATGGATATTACTCTTATAGTGGGCTACATTTCAGGCAAGCAAAAGCCAGAGGTTTCTATTCCTTCTCCCATACCTCTCCATCCTCTAGCATGGAAGCAAGAAGCCTCATCACAGTTCAAGGACGTATTCCACTCAAGAAAGTAGAGTAGAACCAATGAGGCTTGTAGCCTGGGGACAGATTTTGGTCTAGAGAGTGTCTTGAGGGCTAGATAAAGAAGCTCGGAGGGCCACATTTGTCCCCAGCACCTGAGGTTCTCCATCCCTGGCTTAATGTGAATGTGCAGGGCACTTCTGCACACTGCTGAAAACACAGACACTTTGTTCCTCCCTTGCTTCTACTAGGAAACAAACTATGGGCTCGCTAGTTATGTCATGTGAATCATGCGTCCCTGGTTTTTCTCCAAACACACCATAAATGGTAAACCAAGAACAAACCTTTGCTTCTGTTCATGGTTTCTTTGGAGAGGAACAAACCACGAGCCAATACAAGCCAGAGCACAGCTTGTTTCCCGGAAACATGGCAGAAGCAGGAGAGGAAAGGAGAAAAGTGAAGTGCCCATGATTTCAGTAGCGTGCACCCAGCACAATGCTCAGTCCCACTGAACCATGATTTTAACTATGGCTGAATGTGACTTGCAAACCAGGTCATAGTGAGTTACTTGATTTACACAGCCTTTACCTGCAGCCCTTTTCCTGGATTTGGAAGTTGCTCTTTTGTTCTTGTCAGGTTTCACTTTTTTCCCTTTTTTGTTCTTTTGAGAACTCTCATAGTCACTATCAGCTTTGCCATCATCTGCTCCTAAGTCATCCTCACTGCCAAAATCTTCATCTGAGGAAAAAATGGTGATAAAAGTTATTCTTAGCCTTCTACTGCAGGGAAGCACAATCAGAAATGGTAGACTATTCCAGGCTTTAATGCTAAAGACCAGTGAGCAAGCGCAGAACAAAGGAAAGTGCATTTGATACTGTTACAGACAATTTAGAGAAGAACACAGTCAACATTTCTGAGAGAAGCAATGGCAGGGAAAAGAACTCCAGTTGGTTATCTATATAGTAAGATGCATAACTTACCCGCTGAGTGAGAATCATCTCTCTTTGTCTTCATATCTTTTTCTGAGTCTTCACTGTGAAAAGGAAAATTAGTAGATCTAATTCAAGTACAACCATGAAGATTATTTTATTATTAGTGCATTCTGAGGTAAAGGAGGAAAGCAGCTAGGTTGTTTCATCTGAACAAAAAGACCTGACTGAATTTATTAATTCTATTCAGTTTATTATCTACTCCAGGAATAAAAAGATATCTACTAAAGTACTTTTATACTGCATCATTCAGACAACAAGCAATTTTGCTTAATTGCTGAAGCAACTCTTGTGCTTCCCAAGTTGCAAGGAGGGAGAATTCTGAAGGAAAAAAATCCAAATTTTAACTATAAAATCTGCATAGCAATGGTATTTATCTTTGAAGTTTGCAACAATCCCCTACTACTCTACCAGCTTATAAAAAATCCAAAACCCATTTCAGAGGAAAGGCAAGAAGTCCAGAATAAGAGAACCACAATTTATTTGAAAAAAAGCTGAAGTGCTTTTATTGAAACACACAGTATAGGGCACTATATTTGTCATTTTCTGTGTATATATAAAAAATCATTTTTCCTAGTCATCCAAACTAAGTTGGAAAAGTGTATAGGTCCTCAAGTTAAAGCCACCTATATAACAAACTTAAGTAGCAGGGAACTTGCTTACCTATCCTCCTGAGAATTCTTTCCAGACCGCCTCTTATTTTTTGCTTCCCTTGGTGATGAACGAATTTTCTTGGCTGGAGGGGCTGAATCTCTGCCATATTCTTCATCTATATTGTAAGTGGGATAAAACAGGTGTTGTGGATGATTACAGGTTTGCCAGTCAGTATAATTAAATGGTATAACCATGAAAGATTAGCACTAAGCACAGCATCCTGCTAAAATGCCATGAAACAACTGAAAATCGGGGCTGCTGAAAACCTAGTAGTCTTTTAGATTGGATTTGATGATTCTCTGCAATTATTATGGTTCATTTTAAGTTGGCTGTATTTTAATTAGTTTGGATATGGAATGCAAGTAATGCCTATTAAACAGCAATTTATGAGGTTTTTAAAATAAACTCATACTTAGAGGAAATTAACACTCAAGAGAATATTTAAAAGCCCCAGTAAAATAACATGGCAGTTTCGTTGAGTTTGGATTTGATATCCCGCGTTATCACTGCCCTAAGGAGTCTCAAAGCGGCTAACATTCTCCTTTCCCTTCCACCCCCACAACAAACACTCTGTGAGGTGAGAGGGGCTGAGAGACTTCAAAGAAGTGTGACTGGCCCAAGGTCACCCAGCAGCTGCATGTGGAGGAGCGGAGACGAGAACCCAGTTCCCCAAATTACGAATCTACCCTTTGAATACAGATCTCTTTAACTCCTCAATTTCTCTGTCTGGGAGACTATCTGGTTTATATCCAAATAGCAGTGAGCAGTTGTCAATTGTTTTTACAACCGCTTTTATACACAGGTGAACAGTAGTGTCATACAATAAGGATTTCTCAAATTATCAGGGTTTCATGTGAAGAATAATGATGGATGCACCACAGTATTTTGCCCACTGCTCCCAATCCACTGCAACTTGAAGCCACAGTGGACCTCTGGATGTGGTGTGCTCTACGGCACACTCAGTTCATATAAAGTTTCCTGGAGGAGGAACAATATACAATACTTAATAGTTGGCTGCAATACTGAGAGCTGCCCTAGGAACCTGTTGAGTGATGGTGCATAAAGCATATCAATTAATACAAAGGAAGGTAGAAACTGAAATACAGGTTTCACAACAATACTGCACTTATGCCTACTGCCACAGTCTGTCTGTCATGATGAATTTTATTGGGGTATGTTTTTGGGGTTTTTTTAAAAAATAAAGATGGTAAATGGTTAAGGGTTGTATCCAATGCTAGTCCTAGTCAGAGTAAATCCACTGGAGTTAATGGACATGAATAATTTACGTTCATAAATTTCAATGGGTCTACTGTGAGCAGGATTAGCATTGGATACAAACCTAATTCATAAGCCAAACTACAATAGGTAAGAGCTCGACAGACACACAAACAGCTGGTTGGCTTTAAATGCCTTGGTAAGTTCTTGTTGTTCCTTGATTGGTGAAGATCTTGCACAAGTTATAACTGAATAGCCAACAAAACAAAATTAGAAACAACATAGGATAGCACCATATTTTGTTTTCATTAATTACCACCATAGCAGCTTCATTCATCAGACAGTAACAGCATGTGTGCTTTCCAAGAAAGGAAGAAAAAAAATCCTGTAGAGGTTCCAGAAACATTAATATAATTCACTTGCAGTACTCCAAGAAGGAAGAGAGCCTCAGAGGAATGGAAATTAAAAAGCCACATGCTAAAACAACGTGTTGACCAAACTAGCAACTCTCAAATACCTATTCAAGATAGCACATCTGCATCACCCCTTGCTAAAACATTATGCTTACTGTTTGGCTGAATAAAACTACACAGCTTAGAAGCACCCTTGCTCTTTAAACCATGCAGTGCCCATTACTTTAAGTAGTTGCCAAAGACTGTCAAGAGATTTAAACTTACCTGCATCATCTGACTCCTGAAACTGTGAGTAGTCCACCACTTTTCTGTTCCTAGAAGGGCAGAAATACAGAAGTTTAAGCAGACTGAAATGTTATAGCATCTACAATTAATGTTAATAACAAAGACTCCTTCACCAATATACTGCTTTCCTAGACTAGATTTCAATCCGTCATACCGCTTTAAAGAGGCATCCAAATGACACAGATGGGATACTCTTTGGTTCCTGAAGGAAGCAAGAAACTTCAGGCAGCAACCTTTGCTACTGATGACTGTATACACCCATTTTTAGAGATGACTGAAGTTATAGCAAATGGCCTGTGGAAGAGGCTTTGCAATGCTGCTAAGTGTGCCCACAATACTTCCAGATTAGACAACATGAGGCCTCAGCTTTCCTCTTCCCCCACATAGCTCCTAAGCTGTTGACAGTTCAAACCTTAATCACCTGGCCATAGCCTTAGTTTGGGGGATGGTTGTTCAGGACTGGTAACATAGGAAGCTGCTCAGCCAGTCCCTAACCTGGACTGCCATGCAAAGGGGAAAGGGAGGGAGAAAGAGGGTGTGTGAGAGAGATTGTGCATGCGCACGCAGGCACACACAGTATCTATGCAGGGTCTCCCTCCCCTTTTGAAGGATGGAGAGGAAATTGGTTCCACTGTGATCTATTTATATCCTGCTACTCCATGGGCTCAGAATGATTTACAACAGTTTTTCTAAACGCCCAGGGGTTCCCACCTATCTTTTGCTTTCTAGTCTACTGAAGCTTTAAACAATTTCCAGTTTCCTATTCATACGAGATAGTTTAAGTAGATTTCTGGAAAAGGGAACTAGAAAATACATCAATGAGAATTTTGGAATTAAAAAATATTGATAAGAAATAGGCTATTTTGAAAAATTAACTCAAGCTATTGATGCACACTACTTTAAGAGAAAAGTGGCATACAGCTGATACTTAACCATTCTAAAACTAAATGAAAAGAATCTTTGATGTTGGAAATGTGCATCTTCTGATGAAATGTTCTTATCTGGCAGGGATGCTCTAAATGCAGACACCCAATTTAATTGTATGCAGTCAATTCACAACTTAAGCACATCTATCTTGCATGAATTTAGCTTTACATGCTTAGCTGATATAACATTGAAATTAAGGTGGGGGGAGCTGGCAATCCTACCCACCATTTCACTCATCTTGGGAGAGCATGTTTGGACTATATGTGATTTCGGCTTTATGTACTATCCCCAGAACATAATCCTAGCATGTTGAGAGTTGACTGTATTACAGTACTTGCTCATATAATTGTAATGGTAATATTTGATGAATATGAAAACTGGACATGGTAAAGAAAATGAAGTTAAATATATATATTACACCCACTTGCCCCACACTTGATGTCATGTGTAGGGCAGGTCGATGCAGTTAAGATTGGCTGTGCAACCTAGTTCCCTGTGGAGAACTTGATCACAAAACTAATCCCTGAAAAAAGGAGAGCTGAAGTCTCTGACCATCAGCTTCAAGCATGATGGAGTTCAAGCCTGCAGGATCAGTTGGGTAACTGAGTTTCCCATGGGAAACTCAAATCACACAGCTAATTTCTGTAGAAAGCTCCTTGCGCTGCAGTTTCCAAGCAGCTGGCCACCAGTTGGCTGTCAAACCCTTGGGAAGTGCTGCGCAAAGGGCTTTGACAAGTGGACATGACAGCCCACCTACCATTCATTTGAGAACATGTTTTTGACAGATGGATTGTCCTACCCACCTGTCAAGTTGGTCCACATGAGGGGGACCAATAAGGATTTGGCCCAACAGGACAAATAGTTCCCCACTCTTGACCTAGCCTTATTATGCAAGACTTTGGAGTATGTTTTAAACAGTAGGCACCTGTTGCCGAAAATCAAGCAAGCCTTAAAAAATGAATTAACTAACTCAAGTGAATTGAGAATACCTCAACAAAATTACTACTGTACTTCACTTACAATGATGTTGCCAAGCACTCTTTACTCACTTTATGCTTTGTATCACTACAATGAACAAAGCTAATTTGGGAATAAAACTGAGGAGTCAATTCTAGGAAAATAGCAAAATAAATATCAGAATGACCCAGATAATTTAATGTAGTTGTTGTGTTCATACCTCACATCATCTTATTTCTTAAACTTATTGGCCCTGTTCAAACCTAACACCAGCTGTTAAAGTTACTATCTGCATAATTATTACTGAGCTAGGAAAGGCATGCTTTCTTCCTCTAAGGCAGGCATGTTGAAAGTCCATTTTGGGGGCCTAATCCAGCCCACTGGTCAGTTTAATCTGACCCTTGTGGCAGTTTATATCCTGAGGTAAAATCCTAAAAAAACCTCAGCAACTTCAATCCTAAAAAAAAGTTTAACAACTTTGGTCGGCCCTTTACTTCATCAAATCTGGCCCTCTCAAAGATGTGAATATACAAAAGGAATCAAAATATTTTTAAATAAAAAAATAAATTCAATTTTCACAATTAAAAGCACTACATTTCTTAAATATTTAATAGTTTAGATGTAATCAAGTTACCCACTGCAGTTACTCTCTAAACTGAATCGGTGCTACTATCTGATACAATGAGCTGAAAGAGGCTTTTCCAAGCAAATGGAGATTCAATCTGACACTTTCTCAAATATGGGTATTTACACTTTGCCTGCCAAATATAGGCTTTTCATTTACACCAAATGAAACTGTTCTAGTCTGCCCAGTAACTTTCTACCTGTTAGTCATTTGCATTTCATTTTTGTTTGCTACTTCATTCTTATGACAGTTGAGTTCGACCAAGGCAAAGTGAACTTAAGATGGTTTTCAAAGTAGAAATATTCCTTTGATTTCAAACAGTGTGGGGCTTACTGTAAGTGCTGATCAGCTGATCGGGAACTCAACAGCACAGCTGCTGGGCTTGCTATAAAGCTGACAATCCTTGCTTGGATGCAAAGCAACAGCCCTTAGTAATCTAGATTGTACATTTGAAGGTGCACCTTTCCCTGCCCCATACCTCATATCACATATGATATTAGATGCAAGGCAGATGGATATGGTTTTGGGGAAATGGTCTCAAAAGCCAAATTAGGACCTCTTCTGGGCCTAGCTTGGCTTATAGGATGGTGGTTCCCTTGCACTGTCATTTGGAGATATTTTAAAGGGATTCCCTCTATAGGTGAAAGCATGCAAAACGTACAGTGTGACAAAGATGAAATGTCTGGTTGAATCCAGTGTAAATAATGCATGTTGATCTTGAATACGGCAAATATCAGAATTATTTTCCCATGCTGCACTATTTCTTACATTAAAAAAACTGAAAAGCATTCTAAAATAGAAATGTTTCGTAAGAGTATGTTCTTTTTTTAAAAAAAAAAAAACTATTTCCACCGCAATGCTGGGGGTGCTGGAGGACAGGGACACAACTGTGGGCTCATCCTGAGCTTAGTGCTGCAATATGAGGGAGGGGCAAATCATACTGGGGTCCATGTTGCTCAGGAGGCTGGTCCATGCAGCGCTGTGGCAACCAGCTGGCATGTAAGGATGAGGCAGCCGTTGAACATCCCACACCTTCTTCTTTGGCTGCATTTATTTACTAGCTTCACAAGAGGCTTCAATCTTTTTTACTAGAAGACTTCTAAAATATTTTTTTATTATTATTATTTATATCTCGCCTATTATCCTGACAGGGACTCAATGTCTCCATTGTTAATGAAAGCACATACATATGTTTGTGTACTAAATTTTGTTTAATAAGTAAACATATTAAATCTATTGTGTATTTAAATAACATTAACTATGTTACAAATACTTTAATTTATGATATGGAAATGTAATTCAGTGTGTGGCCTGCAGGTTCTGTGTCAAAGTACTCTTGCAACCCACTTTGTCTGAGAGGTTGGACCGCTCTGTTCTAGAAGACCATGGGAAGGATCCTGACTTATTAAACAAAATAAATGTTGGCTACATCCACCCATTTTAAACTGACATCATAAATGGCAAACAACTTAATACAAGCATAACAAAAGTAATTAACCTTAGCAAGAATACACATGCAAACCACCAAGACTACTTGTATTTTTGGATGCAGCAAAGGCATTTGACATGGTAGAATGGAAGGATTTTGTAGGGAAACTTTATTTTCAACCTAGACTAAAGCTATTTATATATTCCTTATGTTCAGCATGATAGAAAATGAGGTTTGCTAAGTAATTCACTTCTTAAAAAATGGACAAAGGGTGCACTTTATCCTCACTGCTATTTGCACTTGCACACTTGCAATTGAAACACTTTACAATGCAGTTCACTCCATTTGCAAAATAAGTGGCAGTCAGGCATACTAATCTCAAATCAAAATCTTGTTACATTCACATGGTGCAATGTTATCCATGGAGTAGCTTTGTGAGCGCTTGCCTGTATCATTCCAATTAATAACTAAATAAAGACACTTTATTTTTGTAGCTGAAAATCAACCCACAAAAGTCTGACTCAGGCTTCCAACTCTAACCCCACTTACCCAGGAGTAAGGTTCACTGAATCCAAAGGATTTACATTTGAGTAGACATGGTTAGGGCTGTGCTGTTAATCATAATCAGTTCATCAATGTTGGACAATGTCTATACAGCATCAAAGTATAGGCTCTAATAATCCTATGAGGTATCTGGGAAGTAATTAATAATATAATAAGCAGGTTTTGGCTGGCCTTAGTAGTGAAGCCAAAAGCTATGGACACCAAAGACAGACCCTTTCTCTGCCTATTGTGGTGCTCTACAGCTGAGACAGCCCCCTGACACTCTCCTTCAGGAAAAGGGGGCAGAAAGCATGCTGGCCGGACTGCTGCTTTTGCTGAGGCACATCCTCATGGAAGCAAGACAGTGGCACCAGAGGCTGTGTATCAAGACATGCCTCAAGCAGTGCACTGCAGAAGCAAGGCCCTGAAAGAGACTGAGTACTAGACCAGTCACTTGCTGATGTGTGCACCCATTCATCAGTGTGTGTCTATGTCAGAAAGCAAGCAGAAGAGGGCAGCATCAACAGCAGGGTGGCAAATTACTTACCTGCAAGCAGATACATTATGAATTTTAAAAAAACAAAAACATTTCCTATGCCTTGGCCCAAGTATCCATATGTCATGAATTTTAAACCCTTATTATATGATAATATTTGTGAAGTCACCAAATGGCTTGAAAACTGCACTAAGATTTCTGGAGCCTTACTAGATAATATTAACAATGTGTAAGCTTCTACTCAGAAGTAAGCCCCACTGAGTTCAATGGGACTTGCTCCCAGAAATGTGTGTATAAGATTGCAACCTAACAGCACAACATGTGTCCATTCAGAAGCCTTGTCCATTCAATTCAATGGACCTTGCTCCCAAGTAACTGGGTACAACTACCACATAAGCATAACTAGACAAAAAAAAATGCAGTAATTTTATAAGTATCTATCATATTGGGTTGAGGGGGACAAGTACCACACTGATATCCTGCTGCCCAAGGATCCACAAAACCCTGGAGCCAGCCCTGCTCCTGCATTATTGCATCCCATGGAGAGAATGGGGCTCCAATCCCCTGTAAACCATCATGCTCATTAGGCCTGTCACTCACTTTTAATCCAACCTAGCTCACAGGGTTGTTGTGAGAATATAGGGACACACAAGCATGCCAAACTCAGCTCCTTGAGGGAAGAATTTGGTTATAAATGCCACAGATACTGACATTCAAAGACACAATTAAACACACAAGTTCTTCTTTTCCAGGCTTGCTACAGTCCAAAAGAAGCGCAGCAGGCGTCTAAAAACGGCGTTTCTTGTCTACTTAAATGAAGCCACTGCTGCAAGATGCATCATTTCCAGCCCCTCACGAAATGCACTGATTGCAAACACGCCCGCCTCCCCACTAGGGAGCACTCCCTTGGCTCTACGAACCCTGTCCTCTGGCGAGCGAGCTCCCGCCCCCACGCCGATGTGCTAGCCACACTGTACAAAAAGATACAGAAAAAAGCACGTCGCCCCTGCAAGTTGCAGCTCGGAACACGGAGGCGCAGCAAAGGGCCGTGCCTCTCCGTCACCAGATTCCTCCGGAGGAAGCGCGCAAGTGGCTCTCCGGAGCCAGCGGCGCGCGTGAGAGGCATGCCTCCCGTCCACGCTTTCGCGGGCGACGTGCACGAAGCAAGCCTCGGGCGCAGCCACCCCTCCTTCCCCCGCAGAGACGTGGACTTTGCTTGCGCTAACCTTCAGGGGCAGCATTGCATCCTGTAGGGAAGGGACCTGCAGGGCGGCGGCGTGCGATAGCCTCCCGCTCCCCCCCCCCCCACCGCCGAGCAGCAGCAGCAGCACGCTGCATGCCTGCACACGCCCCTCCCCTCTCTCCCGCCATTCCCGACTCCAGGCCGCCTCCCCTCCCCTCGCGTGGGACCAGGCCCGGGGCATTCGCTCCTCCGCCGAAGGGCCGTGGGTGGCCTGCGGGAGCGAGGGCCGCCAGAGCCAGCCGCGCAGGCCTCACGCCGCTCGCGAAGGAGACTCACCTGACGGGCCTAGACATCTCGGCGGTTTAAACGGAGGCCCTGAGGCGGGCACGGGTGCCTAAGGAGACGAAAGAACCGAGCCCGGTCGGCGCCGTTCTCGCTCGCCCTCCCGGGGGCCGTCAGTCCCCGGGTCCAGCGACTCAGGCCGCCGCCCCGCACCCCAGATCTGGCTCCTGTGCGCCGTCAATCGCCACCACTCGCCTCTCCCCCCTGCAAAATGGTCGCACTTCGTCCAGTAGAGGGGATGCGCCGAGCTGAGAGGGCGGTGCAACCTATTCGGCTGGCATCTCCTCCCTACGCTTCTCGTTGGCTGCCTCGCAGCGTCGCCGCGCCCCATTGGCCTGTTCGAACGATCACGGAAGCGCTGCCCCGCCTCCTTCCCTGCGAGCGGGAGGAGTGAAGGCGGTGGAGGGGAGCTCCTTGCTAAAGCTGATATGAGAGCGGACAGCCAACAACAGCCAGAAAAACCCGCCGGGGTTTCACAATGGCAGATTCGGCAGCAGCTTGCTTGGATTCCGACCCTATAATTCAACAGCCCAGTCCCCTTTCGTGCACGAGGGAATTCGCTTTCATTCGTATTTATTTTTCTTATGGGAAACAATAGGCTCCAGGCCAAACAGCAGATTCGATAAGAAAGGCTGGGCTACGTTTTTGGAGGGAAAGGAGAATCAGATTCAGCCCCTCCCTACGAATTTGTGACACTTATCGCGATACTTTCATAATTAATGGTTATGCTCCCGCGAGCCTTGCTTGGCCCTAGAATTGTCGGAGGGCCGGGATGATACGATGTGCTCCCCTTTCTCCCTCTTCTTCCCTTGTACTACTCTTCACTGCTGTTAGAGACGGTGCTTTGTGCATGCCTCGCTGCATTACACCATTCTCCCCTGGCTGATCATCCCTGTTGGCCAGAAATATAGTTGAAATTGAATAATAATTACAAGCAAAACGGAATCAGGTCTCAGCCCTAGAATATGCAGAGTGCATACTCAACATTGCCCATCTTCAAACCTCTAGAACAGGGGTAGGCAACCTAAGGTCTGGGGGCCGCATGCGGCCCAATCTGGCCTGCGGATGGTCCAGGAATCAGCCTGTTTTTACATGAGTAGAATGTGCTTTTATTTAAAATGCATCTCTGGGTTATTTGCGGGGCATAGGAATTATTTTTTTCAAAATATAGTCCTGCCCACCACATGGCCTGAGGGACGGTGGACTGGCCTCCTGCTGAAAAAGGTTACTGACCCCTGCTCTAGAATGAAGCAGAGCTTCTTGATAATAAAAAGTAGCGACTCTCACTGAGCTCAACAGGGCTTGCGCCCAACTCAGAAGTGCTTAAGATTGCTTTGTTGTTTAGTCGTGTCCGACTCTTTGTGACCCCATGGACCAGAGCACGCCACTGCCTCCCACAGTTTGGTCAAACTCATGCTGGTAGCTTCAAGAACACTGTCCAACCATCTCATCCTCTGTCATCCCCTTCTCCTTGTGCCCTCCATCTTTCCCAGCATCAGGGTCTTTTCCAGAGAATCTTCTCTTCTCATGATGTGGCCAAAGTATTGGAGCCTCAGCTTCAGAATCTGTCCTTCCAGTGAGCACTCGGGGCTGATTCCCTCATTGGAAACAGCAGAGGGTGACATCTAAACTGCTCTAGGCCCCCTGGACCATATACCTGTTCTACTGCTTTTGCCTTTGCAACCTTTATTGTTCTGTCCCAGTCTCCCACATATACATTAAGCAGCAGCAGGATACAGATTTCACTTTTAAAATATGTTGGGCATGCTGTGCAGCACAGCACCCGCTAAATATCAACTGTGCCCCCCTACCCCCTTCTTCTTTTCTGTCACGCCGATGACACTGGGGAAATGAAGATGGCCGTCCTGTCAGCCTGTGCTTTGTCCACATGTTTTAGCCACAGAAAAGGGCAGTGTGGGACAGGAGAGGAGTGGCTGAAGGGCAGAGCCTACCCCTGGATACATTTCATCAAGCTCCACTCACTGGTGTGGATAGCGAGCAGTGGAATAGCCATGAATTGCCATGAGTAAAAGCCACCACACTATGTGGAAGTGAGTCAACTATGTATACAGAGAAATCGAACCACACCATACATATACAGCACATAGCTTCCCATGAAGAGTTCTGGGAAGTGTAGTTCACTCCTCACAAAGTTATAATTTCCAGAATGCTAAACAAATTATAGCTTCCAGGATTCTTTTCAGTTAAGGCAATGTGCTTGTTCCTTACCGTGTGGCTGGATGAAACATTATTACTATACAGTGGTACCTTGGTTCTCAAACTTAGTTTCAGAAGTCCATTCCAAAACCAAGGCACGCTTTCCCATAGAAAGTAATGCAAAATGGATTAATCCATTCCAGACTTTTAAAAACAACCCCTAAAACAGTAATTTAACATGAATTTTACTATCTAACAAGACCATTGATCCATAAAATAAAAACAATAAACAATGTACTGCAGTCACACAATCAATCAGTCAGTAGCTGAACTGGATTCCACACAGTCACAAAAACGGAACAAAAAGAGCAGCAAAAAACCCTCTGCAAAATAGCAAAAACAGACAGACCTCAGCGTAATACTCAAAACAGAATCATAACACTTAAAACGGAGCACATTCAGCTTCTGAAAAAAGTTCACAAACCGGAGCTTCCGGGTTTGCAGTGTTTGGGTTCCAAGTTGTTTGAGTACCAAGGCATTTGAGAACCAAGGTACCACTGTATCTAGTGAGATGGTGTAAAGCTGTTTAGTCAAATAATGCTACATTGGATGGTCACAACATGTTTTGACTGAAATCAGCTAGCCTAGAATCTAGGGTCTAGCAGAGGCATAGAATGGCTGAGGTTCACAACCCATCACCCGAATGCAATCCTACAGACCTAACTATCCAACTCCACCACCTCAGGTTACACACTGGTCTCCTACCCTACTCTGTCTTTTGCCGATTTAATTTCTGACTTTACTCTTGATCTGATGTAAGGTATCACTGATGGGAGCTCTTTTGCATGGCAGCCACTATCAACTCACAAAACAGGACACCTATTTAGTTCACATTCCAAACTTCAGAGGTATTTAAAGCATTTACACAGTGCTTTTTTCTAAAAAAAATGTTTAGGGGTACTCTCATTCCCTCTGAGACTCAGGAAACACCATGAGAGGAAATTAGGCCACCCTCAGGGGTAGCAACGGAAGTGACAATTCATCGTGCTAGAGAAGAAACTAAACAATTTTTTTAGCTTCTTCTCCCATTAGATTCACAAAATGTTTAGGGGTATGCGTACCCCTGTGTCTCCCCAGAAAAAAAGTGCTGCATTGATATATACAGCGTTTCAAAAGTGGTATACAAAAAAGTGAAGTGAAACAGACTCAAAGATTAATACAGTATAATAGAATTCCCTGTGGGTGCTACTACAGTCGTCCCTTGGAAGTCAATCAACTTCCAAAATGTTTGGAAACCAAAGTGTGGCTTCTGACTGACTGCAGGAACCTCCTGCAGCCAATCAGAAGGCACGGAAGAAGCCCCATCGGATGTTTGGGTTCCAAAGAACGTTTGCAAACCGGAACAGTCACTGTTTCAAAATGTCCGAATACCAAGGCATTCGGGATCCAAGATACGACGGTATTGGTATATAAAGCCCTCAACAGCTTGAGACCAGTTCACTTGAAAGATTGCCTCAGCCCATATGTGCTACTTCAATCTGGGGAACCGGGGCTTTTACAATTGCTACATAATGTTCGTTCCATGTTTGCAACAAATCAGTTCTCCAGAGTGACAGCACTTACACCAGAGTATTATAGGCAGGTGCCTTCACTATATTGTTTTGGCGCCTGCTAAAAACTTTGTTTAGGCAAGCCTATCCAGACACGCAATTCTGACATGTATACTAACATGTAACTTTTTTTGGTATGTACAGTTTGAAAATTACTGATAATACTTAGATTTTGGGAAAAAAGTAGAGCAACTTGTTTTTAATGTCCGATTTCATCAGTACTGTATTTTTAATGTGTATTTCATATTCCTTTAATGTAAACAGCTTAGAGGTTTTGATGATTAAGCAGTATATGAATCCTGTTAAGCAAAATAAAATAAACGGCCAGGTAAACCCAGTCATGCTAAACATCCCAAAAAATCTGGGCAAATAAAAATCTCCACTGGGAATAAAACAGTTGACAGACTGTACCAGGCAAGCATCCTTGGGCAGCATGTTCCAAAGGCAGGACACCACAGACCATAAGCTACTAAAGTCAAAGTGTCTCAAGGGGGAAACTGTATTGGTAGCTCTCTGAAGTGTTCAGTGACATTAATACTGATTTAGAGCCAAGCATGACAGACAGTCTCATGTTGGCCAAGTACTTGTCCTCCTATGGCACCACAGCTGCCCTTCCTGCATCATTACCTCTGCATAGCAAATGCTCTCACCACAGCTCTAAGAGCCAAGGATGACTAAATTATAATTGCATTTGCAACATCTACACTACTTACTCATTCCTGTCAGGAGTATTTACAAGGCTATTGACCAAAGCATGATGGCAATTATTTAGGGATGCTAATAATCTGTGGAACACAGAAGAGTTCTCTTCCATAACTGGGGAGGTGCTCAAACACCCTAAAACGTGTGTACATGAGGTACCACCACATTATGCCACCCTGTTTACTCATAGTTTTCATCAGCTTATTATGAACACAATGCTGGAATGGATTCAATGAGAACCTAATAGCTATTGTTATTCTTAGTACCTTCTATTAATTGGTCAAATCTCTTGGTGAATCCAGCTCAGTTATTGGCAAGATTGTATCTGGTACCAGGCAGCACTACAGTAAAAGTGTGCACTGTCCAATTTTTTTTATCCAAGTTCCTAAGCTAAATTCAAGCACCTGACTGGAAGCACAAGGTTGAATAGCATGTAAGAGCCACTGCCACATTCAAAGATCCAGCAAGCTGATCAGGCGCCTGGGGTGTGCCCTGTGCCCAGCCGCCCGTGGGGCGAGACGGGGCAGGACGCTCTGCGGGGCCTCCAAGAAGTCTGCCTGCCTCCTCCCACTCAGCTGCCCTACAGCTGAGGGGGAGGTGGCAGGCAGACCATTTGGGGTAGTGCAGAGCCTGCGGGCGCCCAAGCCACTGCATCACTCCCAGGAGAGACACGTGGCTTGGGTGCGCTGCAGGCCCTGTGGTGCCGCCCATTTTGTCACCCCCCTCAGTGGTAACACCTGGGGTGACCCGCCCCCACTGCCCCCCCTTCCTCTGCCCCTGCAAAGACCCACCACTTACACTGGACACGATGGAAGGTCGGCAAAGAGTAATTGTGCTGATTTTCATTGCACCAGTTCCAGGCTGGCACAGCAGACAAGCACATCACTGGTAGCCAGACCAGCTGAGAATGCAGTGGATCTTTAGCTGACTTAACTCCACACCCTCACTGCCTCCTTTTCCAAAATACTCTGTTCTGCAGGTGCAGATGACACACCTCCGGAGCATCCAAACCCCTTCCAGCAACCCAGCGGGATTGGGATTGCTCTGTCCATCTGCAGTCCTAAAGTCACACACTAGAGTGTAAGTTCCATTGAAGTCTTTTGATTAAAGAAGTCAAGGAATATACTGTAAATAAAGCAAAGAACAAAGCAACCCATGCCATACATTAATTTCACTGGATGCCTCCACATTCCGACTCCATGTTCTGTTCTCCCCTTAATGGGCACCACATACTCATTTCTTATTTCTGCATTTCTTTTGCCCTTTTACATCTCCTTTCTCAATACTCCTCTGCTGATATCTGAAAAACTTCCTACCCCTCCAGCTCATACATCATGACTACTATTCTGCCAGCAATATTAACTCCTATAATTCTTGATCAGCAACCACCAGTTTAACAAACTTTCGAATTCTCCAATGTGTTTCCATGATATTCAGGAAAGAAATCCTTACTACTGGAAGTGCATAGTGATTTATATGGTCTCTTAAAGGGCAATTTCAATTACCTGCTTTATTGCAAATTCATTGTTGCCATTATAGGACAACAGGCAACACTCAGTCCACAAAGGCCAGTGTTCTGTGCAGAGACCAGTGTAATGAAGCCCAATTGTGTATATTGTTGATCCACAATCAAACAGTTGCAGTGGGAACAAAACAGACTTTGCTGAGGGTTATTTTGCTCCTTACACGCAAACTGTCTTGGTCTATTGATAAAAATTAACCTATGCACTTGTTCATGACCAAAAGAAGGCCTCATAAATCATGGCAGTTCATCTTATTCTTATCAGATCATCAAGTGGTAAGTTGAACCATCGTCAAAATGCACACCACCCACATTCAGGGCAGAATGCCAGGACTGACCACTCACCTCTAGTGTGATCTGTGCCAACACAAAATCTGGATTCATACTGATGGAGCTTTTCACGACCAACATAAAGAAGTCAAAACAGATGCCATCATCAGCTACTTTCTTTATAGTACTGGAAGTGCAACTATTTCTGCAGTCTTTGGGGAAAAATCAGTGTACAGATAAAATGTTCAAAGGCAGTATTTCACTAAATAGTTGCACTAGTGCAAGGATTATCACTAGCAGAATGGGATCCCCGCCCTGCTGTCCCCAGATCTGCTCTGGGAGCTTGGTAGAGCCCCCAGAACAGATTCAGGGGGTGAATGGGGTGAGGAGAGGGGAAGATCATTCCATTGCACAAGCAGAAATCCTTGTAGTGACAGAACATTTTGCTTAGTTGAATAGTACAATCAATGTCCATGACTAAACTTAATGCCCAACTGTGAGTAGCTCTCCCACCTAAATCTCCTCCAAAGTTGTGCAATATATTTGGGGAAAACAGGAAGCAATTCACCTGCTATTTTAACCAACATTATAGAAAACCCCTTACTTTACCTATACAGTAGCTGCTAGCTGCCATACCTCCTTCCCAAATTATTCCACAACCACAAAGCTTTAAAAAGCACCCAGTCCAAAAGACCCGATGATTTAACCAGACAGGTTCCACAGTCCTTCAGAATTCATCATTTGGAAATATTTGGAACTGGAAATTTACCAGTTCTAGCAACTTATGTCACCACAAAAAGCTTGAGACACAAAATGGATAAAAGCAGGGACCTGGATTCACCTCTAGTCAATCCCAATAAGCAAAGAAGTCTGGATGACAGACCCAGTTCCATCCCACAACTGCATAAACTGAGAAACCAGTAGATGTGAACAAGCAAAGTCAGGCTGATTTCAGATTTATTTTTAGTTTTTCCAACACTGCATTGGTTATTGAACAGCACAACTAAAACCTCATTTGTCCTTTTGACATAAGAACAAATACCGTTAAACATACAAAACAATGCAATTCAAATGTGTATTTAAAAATATGTGAGATTCTGAGAAAAACACCAGCTGTTTGAGGTGAGTTTTCAATGACCATTGTTCAAATTAATGGAAGGTGGTCCATACACTTTCCCTGTGAATGCTCCACACAGTTGTAACATTTCAATTTCCCTGGGGCAGGGAAGAATGGCACTTTTGTTGTGCATACATGATGCAGTGTAACATCCAGACAAGTAAATGTGACATAGTCACGTAGGTAAGGAAGGCACAAGTAAGAGCATATAATTTTCTCATTTAAAAAAACCCTTTTATTTATACTCTTGTTTTTAGGGATTTGTTCAGTTTATGCTAAAGTGCTTTTATATTGCATGATAACTTTAATAACTTTTTCAAGAAGTAGGTTAAAAATATTTAGCACCAACTAAAATATTGGGGGGAGGGTAAAAACTACTGTGCTAAAATAGTGCTGACTGGTAAAGGGGTGATTAAAAACATTTCTATTTTTGCTAAAATGCATTTTCTTTTATGCATTCTTTGCAAATATGTGTTTTTAAAATGGTTTTAGCAAACTATGAGATTAAAAACACGCTGTTAGAATGGCAGAAACTGGAAATGTGGCAGCACTGAGGTTGAGATGCATGGCGATAGGCTCACTGAGCAGATACAACTCTGTACATTTCAAAACCATGCATTTTAAAAAGAAATGGAAAAGTAACACGAAGAAGACTTAAACCCACCGACACTGTGCTTTCAAAAACAAACCAACCCCAAAGGTGGCTTTTCAGCAGCCTGAGAACATCAGTTTGAGGTCATATAAATGGCCTGGAAAAATGTGAGCCAACAAAACATGGATTAAGCCTCTCATGTGGACATGCCCCCAGATATCAAACCGTATTACTAAGGCACTGCTTGGTGCAAACCAGTGGGGATGGGAATCTTAATTCAGCACATCTAGTCTCTACAGTACCCATGCTTAATTGAGTGTGATTTTGTACTGTCTGGGGAAGTGGCAGGAATTGTGCACTACACATAGGCAATACTGCTACAAAGCAGGATAAGGATTTAATTATACGAAATCGTACATCATACTTTAATTTCGGGGAGGGGTAGAGGAATTTCTTTTGGCCTATAGGTAGCCCTAGAATACCATCTGGATGAAGACAACCATTTATAGAATCTAATGGCTTGCAATCAAAGAACTGCAATCTGATGGAGAGAGGGAGGGGACTGAGCCATAAATAAAGCACAATGAATTTACAAACCCGAAAACAGTTTCGTGAGCAACCTTGCTTAAGGCTAGCAAGACAGCTTTTCTTGGGAGGTTGAGGAATCGCCGAGAAGAAATGCATCCCCCCCTCCCCTAAAAGGAAACAGCAGCCCCCATTTGAGCCTCTCTCTAGCAAATTGCTTTCAGTTTACTTCCAACCAGAAAAAAAAATGGCATAAAAGTTTTAGATCAGAAGCAATCAGTATAGCATGAGTTGTAAAAAACAAAACATACCACTCCGTTTTTATTTTAAAAGCTTACATAAAATAAGCACTTCAAGCGAGGTAACATGTCCATTATGTCTTGGCAGAAAGAGTTTTGCACAGAACTTAGGACCAACACATGCAGGATTTAAACGCTGAGACATTTCTTGTTTGCAAAGCACTCTTTCAAACGTGAAAGTTCTAGTGTTTTGATCATATACCTTGCATTCCAGTTGGTCCTCTAAAGACAGCCCTTTAGAAAGTCAGCTGTTTCCCTAGCTACCTTTATACGCTTGCAAGTCAAGAATATACAGTAGTAGCTCCATGAGATAGTGGCTTGAGAGATTTTAAATTTTCTCATCAGCTATTCAAAAGGCACAAAAATAGAACTGGATGTGGAAAAGATAATGTGCATATATTCTCAAGTGTCTACCTATGCAATGCTATACATGGGTTCACACAGATTGGGGGGGGTCCTACAACTCCACCCAACCTAGTGCTCTATGCCCATCATCCTTGACCATTGGCCATGAAAGCTGGGGCTGATGGAGTCCAACCGTGGTTGGAGGGCAGGCTTATTGACTGCAACTGCCTCCCAGTACCATAGCACATCAACCGTTGTTGCATAGATCTCTCCAGATATATTAACTTAGACAATCAAACAGCAGTTGTAAATCAGTGCACAAGTACATTCGGCAAAGGGAGATATATGAAAACTTTCTCCTATAAATCACAGCTGTCAGTGATGTTGCTTGAAACAGCTTATGTCCAATGGATCTGTGTGCCAATAACCCAGCAGTAATTTCTGCTAGGCAGCTGTCAAATTCTGCATTATATACTGCTTTTCAAAAATGGTACAAAGTGGAAGGGCTAGTGATGTAGTTCAGGTGTATGACTGTATCATATAGACTTTCACCATCATGTGGAAAAGGAACCATTTCTAGAAAGCCCTTAGGTTCTTCTCCTGCCACTTACTTAATTAGTGCAGGCAGAAGTTTTAAAGACCCCAAATCTTTGTAATTTGCACTTCCAATCGCACGGTAGCAATCTGAGGCTAGTTTTGTTGTGCTTCCATTTCAAAGAGTTCAATGAGATATTTGAATATACTGAAACACAACCAAGTTATCTAACATTGTTTTTCTATAGATCCCTCTTCAATAACATGGTGCCGTCCAGATGTTTTGGACTACAAGTCCCATCAATTCCATTTGTTGGGAATTGTAGTCCAAATCTTCTGGAGAGACCATGTTAGTGGTCTATCCCCTTTAAAAGCATTTAGCTTGAATTTCCTCTGTGGTTAGTACTTCTACCTGCAGTTTTCAGAAACAGTGCAAAGAAACTTGCCGATGTCCTTCACTATCATTTAAAAAAATTAAAAATAAAGTTATTACCATCTTGAACGATATCTAGAGAGATTCCAGTTCCCCATCCACTGCTTGTTATCTTTTTTAGCAGCAACTGTTTAATAATCTTTATTTACAAAATACATAACTTGTAATACCCTATAACAAGAATGAGTCCAATGGATAAATAATGTGCCGTCTTGTCTACATAACTGAGAAAATGGTCTGAATATATATTTTACATCTTATCCAGAAGTTGTGCCCATTACAGTATTCGGACAGACAGTTTGAAAGAACTGTAATGTTATCAGGCAAAGATTCAAACATTGCAAGGCTTTAATAGATCTTTCTTTTTTGGCCTGAATAGATTTGCTTATTCCAATCATCCAGGAAATTTCAGAGTTTGGTTGAATATGGACACATTATTCATCCACAGAATCTTTTACCCATTACACATGCATCTCCTCGGCTGTTTAATTTTTAAAAAACAGATTAAGAAATTTAAGCACCCTAATACAACTCACCAGTTTGAAAAGTTAACCTTCCTGAATTATGAATTTTTAAAAACTGGTAAATTACAATTTTGTATTTTCTGCAAAAACAAAGTCTATCCCCTCTATATTAAAAGGGCAGGAAATGACTGGTAGCAAAAAGGTACAGGAGAGATTTAATTCTTGCCCTCTGTCCTGCTGTGTTCCCTATTCTGCGTTTACCCCCTCGGTTCACTAAAACCCATCAACGTGCTTTCAAGATAGCATTGCATGATGGCTATCTACAGCCACATATTACGGCCTCTGAGAGGAAGTAATTTATCAGAATATGAAAGAGGCAAATGAGATCCTACCAGGGAAAGGGCTATAAAAACATAAAAACATTGCTACTGCTCTAATAAGGTGCATCAATGCAAAGCAGTTTACAGCTTTTACCTCAATTCATTGCTGGGCTCACTAATGAAATGGTCACAGGAAAAGGACCTGACAATTGTATCTCCCACATAAAAGAAGGGACAAAAAAGGCCAGAGTCCCTTGTGTTTTTTTCCTTCAGCTTAAATGCAGCCATTCTCAGAAAACACACACACAAAAGCAGCAATAGGCTTATCCTGGCAAATATGGCACCTCAAGAAGGGCCGTGGTAAGAGAGAGTTGTGCAGCTGTGTCACAAGGGGGGGGGGGGAATCACAGCATGTTTCCACAGAGGATACATTAAAGGCAGTCTGCTTCAAAGTGCAAGATTTAGCACATACGCTGGTTAGACACAGCCAGGTTACCCAGGGCTTTGCTTTCAGAGCTCCTTGTGGCCATTCTTCCTGCTGCGTAATCTTCAATCAACTGTGGTGGAGACTTTCCCACAAGTACAGCAGCGAGCAGAACAATCTCCTCCAAGTTAGCCCAACTTGCAATGAGGAATATAGAATGGCAGAAGTGTACCCCAGTGGCCCATAAGCAGGCAAGACTGTGACTTCCATCAACCTTGCTGGGATGCCTTGGTCTTCTATTGCTGCTTACAGCAATGCCATGAGGCAGTTCAGTACTACTTCTTAAGAAAAGACAGTATTAAGTTTCAAAGGACCTCTCGAACTTTGATCAGATGCAGAAGCCTAGGGAGGTGCAACTAGCAGCACCCCCAATTGGGCGCGGCGGCAGCTTGATGTAGATTGATGTAGTCTCCACGGCCTGAAAGAGTAATGTCCGTGTCACCTGACGACGTCAACAACATCATCATCATCTTCTCAATAAGGACTCTAGGAAGAAGCAGGATTAGGTTAGAAAGAAAGAACAGACAGGACACATTCCCCAGCATTCCAGGAACCAAATCACAGGGGAGGACTCTCTGCTGGGGACCCCTTCTGTTCAAACCCAACACAATGTGACTGTGGGGTTCTGCATTTACCTCTGAGAAAACATTACCTTGTTGACAGACATTGTTTGCAATGAAGTTGTTTCTCTAGCAAGAGGTGGGCTTGCTGAGGAATGAACACCATCATGGACCCAAAACAACTTCCGTTTTTAAAAAATAAGCAAGGCTGTGGTGCCTTATCTACAGAGGGTACAAGCTTGTTCCATCTACTGACCTAATCACCTGAGACCAAATCTCTATAGCGCATTGCATCCCAGACCCTGGCCTACAAGCCAAAATGGTAGCCATATCACTGCAAATCACTTAAATACCTGTGGCACTGCCCGTCTCACTCCAAACCTAGCTGCAACACTGCATCATAATGAAAGCATGACTGAATATTTTGGAACTGAGTGAAGTTGGAATTCTCTTTTTAAAGACCTCACCTCTTTTGTCATATGTTATCCATAGGCCCGTACTTAGGGGATAATTACCTCTGGAAAAACATTCAAAAATTCAATTTGCCTACCTCATCGACTCATTTACATTCTTGTTTTCCTTGACAGAGGTTTCAACCCATCCGGTAAAGCCATTCTCCTTACTGAACCGATCAATTTCTTCTCTGGTCACAGCCCATGGATAAAGGTCACACTGGAAAAGAGAATTTAGGAACAGTCAGGAAGAGGTGTACAATTCATTTTCTGCCTCTGCCACAAATCTGCACACAGCCAGATCTACCCAGCAGATTATAAGGCAATGCTATAACTATTTGTGCTGCCACAGTTTGAATTAGTAGGGTAAAATGATGAAAAATCTATGCCTCTTCTGCCACTGAAAAAATTCTTATTACTGTTCAAAACCAACTCCTCAAATTCAGAACAGAGCTTGATAAATGTGCAGATATTTTATATCCTAAGCAGATGTTTCAAATATGTTTTTTTCAGGGTCATGAAAGATGCCCACTTGGGAATTTCCTCACTTCCTTAGTGATATCAGGGACAATTTTAGATGGGGAGGGGGGGGTGAAAGAAAGTAGGGGGAGAAAGGGATCTTTCTCCTGCATACTTTTAGCTCTGCAGCCCTCAAGACCTTCCCCACCCTCCCTTTTAAAAACTGTGGGGAGATGGAACTGGGTCAGAGGCCAGTGAGGGTACACATTCTCCAAGCTCTGTTCCATGCCCCCTTCTTTTTAGGCCCCAACCCTAATTCTCAGCTGCTGCCAGTGTTCACTGATAGCATGAGGACAGCACACATGCACGGCTCTTATCTCCCAGCGCTTTAGGGGAGTTTCAGAGAGCTTATCGCCTTTTTAAAAAGAAAGAAAAACAGCTGGAAACACTCAAGTCTACGGCCACTCACTTTATTAGCCAGCAGCAGACAAGGAACGGGGCTTCCATCCGGCAGCTTCAGTTTGCTGTCCAAATCATACTTCCATTTCTGGCAGCTGGTGAAGGTGCCAATACTGGTGACATCAAACATGATCACACAGGCCGATGCCTCTTTGTAATACAGCCGAGTCATAGACGTGAAACGTTCCTGACCTGGGGAGGGTTGAGGTGACGAAGGAGTTTTAGCATTACCTCAGATTCATTCCTAGGCAGCTTCCCCCTCCACATTTGCTTGATCCAACATCAAGGGAGTTGTATCTACTTTACTGCCTTCTGGCAAGGACAATGGAAAGCTTGACAAAGTGGGATGACTGGTTCACAGGGTGGTCAAACCGTGGTCCGACAGATGTGGCTGAACAACAGCCTCCATTATTCCCAACCATAGGCCATGCTGGCTGAGGCTGATGGGATTTGTAATCCAACAACCTCTGGAGGGTCACAGGCTACCTACCCCACCCTAAAGATTTAAGGCCCCAATAGATAGGAAGATGAAGCAGTGCCGGATTTATGTATAAGCTAAACAAGCTATAGCTTAGGGCCCCACTCTCTCGGGGGCCCCCAAAAAATGCAGAGGAAAAAAACTGGATGTGCATTTCTAAAATATAAGATAAAAAACAAATAAAATAAAACCTACATACAGCAACAGTGTTTTGTGTTGTGTAGGCTCCTATTGGTTACATGCAAATGGCTTTAGATACCTATTAGGTCCATAAATTACCATATAGCATATATTCAACATAAAAAACAGCAACAATTTGTTGTTGACAAAGGACAGCTGGACATATAAAGGGCCCCATTACTTTCAGTAGCTTAGGGCCTCATCAAACCTAAATCCGGCCCTGAGATGAAGGGGACCAAAAGAGCTACCAGGATTCCCCGATGATTCCCTACATCCAAGTTAATCCACAGTTTGGAGTTCACCAATTTCTGTACTGCACCAAAGAAGAAATGTTGTTGCTTTGACTTTTCTGCTTCAGAAAGTCGCTTGTGTCCACCCCCACCCCCCCATTGAAGCTGCCTGTGCCAAACTCACTCTTTTGAGGGAGAGGGGAAACTGCCTCAAGAATATTTTTTTTATATCCGTTATCCCTACTGAGAAATCACACTGGTAGGTAAAGTAACAAACCCTACACATTGCTGAGCTTTGCTTCCTAATTTTATGGCAGCTGCTTCGATTGCTGAAGAGGCAAGCCACTTTTTAAATGGGCTGTCTCTTTGGCAGTAGAATGACAAAGCAAACAAATACACATGCCTCTTAGTCACCGTTAATTGCAATATCCATCTATCAGCACCATTTTCAAGGCGTTCCCCCAAAATTGCCATTTCCAGACTTACACAGGAAATTGCACAAACTGCATCGCTAAAGAGGTGAAACACAACAACACATGGATGAAAATTATACAGCTACTGTGTGGGGGAATTTTCTATCACTTTGGAACTATCTTTGATTGATAGAAAAAGACAAAGAAATCTGGGGGAGGGGGACTCTTATCCACCACAAACCAACAAGTGACTCTTCATAGCTTACCTGCAATATCCCACAGCTGCAGCCTCACTGTCTCAGACTCTGACCACTGTACCACCTTCAGAGCAAAATCCACTGGACAACCATGGAAAGAAAGAAAAAGATAAAATCAGTTAGGGGTTGAATAAAATCACTGTGTAGTATGCTCCGCTTATGAGCACTTCTGTTTCAGGCCTGAGGGGCCTTAAAAGAGGATTAAACAAATGCATGGAGGGTAAGGTTCTCATGATGGCTAAGCTCTGCCTCCATGATTGGAAGAAGTAATGAATCTGAATACTAGTTGCTGGAAACACCAGGAGCGTGGCTTTCTCTTGTGCTTGGGTCCTGGTTGCAGGTTTCCCACAAGGATCTGGTAGGTCAGTGTGAGAACAGGATGCTGGAATACGTGGACTAGATCAGGCATAGGCAAACTCCGGCCCTCCAGATGTTAGGGACTACAATTCCCATCATCCCTAGCTAACAGGACCAGTGGTCAGGGATGATGGGAATTGTAGTCCCAAACACCTGGAGGGCTGGAGTTTGCCTATGCCTGGACTAGATCCAACAGTCTCTTTTTATGTTCTTATAACGGATATTAAGACACTACAGACTTGAATTAGGCTGCTGTGCAACACAGCAATTGCTTCTACACTGCTGTCTTGATGCTATTCACGTTCTTCCTTCCAGCAGATGTTAAGCCCAAGCTATAGCATTTCTTGAGTACTGCTGACCTCAAAGCGTATGTTTATGCTCCAGTAAATCACAGAGAAGTGGTGGAAACAGACAACCATGTAGATGTCACTTTAAAATCCCACCCCATTCCCCCATACAGCTTTAACCACACGGAGAGAAGTCTACAACCATGTGACAAGCCAACCGCTTCTCCAGATGTGACCATCTGTTGCTATCCCTGACAACTCTCAAACAGAAGTGTGTGCACACATTATGTGCATGCTCACACAAGTAATACATCCCAAATCCTGGATGATTGCTTCTATGTTCATGGATCCAGAATTATTTCCACCGGAAATATGATAACAGCAAGTATAAGTATATAATAATTTCCCCTTGAGATAGAAGTCTTACATATTTCTCAGTAAGTCTTTTTTTTTAAACTCCCATCAGTATACCATGTTGATATGTGCAGCACCACCCTGTTCCTGTGAAATGTTTAACTGCTTTTAATTTTGAATTTTTAATGGTTACAGCCCACCCCCGGAACCCGTTAGTGAAGGGTGGGAATAAATTTAATAATAATCATTTATAGATTGATTGCATATTTATGTCCTACCTTTTCTCCAAGGAGCTCAAAGTGGTATACATAGTCCTCCCCCTCATTTAATCCCTACAACAACCCCGTGAGGCAGGTTAGGCTGAGAGTGATTGACCCGCCCAAGGTCTCCCAGTGAGCTTCATGGCTGAGTGTGGATTTGAACCCTGCTCTCCCAGGTCCAAGTCCAGCACTCTAACCACTACACCACACTGGTTGGTTCTCAATCACTCGGGATCATCATCATTATCATGGTACAGTACAGTCTTGGGCAGACATGTCAGGCAAAAATAAATAATAATAGTAATTTATTATTTATACCCCACCCATCTGCTGGGTTTCCCCAGCCACTCTGGGTGGCTTCCAACAAAACAATAAATACAATAACTCATCAGATATTAAAAGCTTCCCTAAGGTAAGGCAAAGAGGAGGTAGATAGCTGAGAACTCTCTCCTCTTCAGGTACTTTTCCCAACCAGCAAGATCAGGTTTATCTTGCCTGGGCCAGATCAGTCCCGCAGAGATCCCTCTGTGTGTGTCTGCGATTTTCGGCACCGCGGAAGCAAGTCACTGCACTGTGCTGGTTTAGCGCAGCGCGTGAGCAAGCACCTTGGTTGGGGAGCAGCTCATGGGCCAGTCAAACGACCTCCACGGGCTGCTTCTGGCCCATGGGCCTTAGGTTAGTGACCCCTGAGCAAGATGCTCTACCAAGCAGCTCTCCCACCTGGTAGTGGTGCTTCTGAATGGCAGAGGGTCCACTGCAAATCAGCAACCATTCACAGTTTAGGAACTTAGGACGATGCCTTATATTGAGTCAGACCATTGGGTCCTTTTAGCTCATTTGTCTACACTGACTGCCAGAGGCTCTCGGACAGGAAATATTTCCAAGCCCTATCTGGAGATGCTGGGATACTTTTGCATGCAACACAGATGCTCTATCATTGAGCTACAACGCTTCCTTAAATTTAATTGTGGATGAGGGAGTGAAACCGGTAGGTATTACTCAGACCTGGGGGGGGATGAACAAGGGGAGAACTGATGTGACCCAGCATCAACATAAGCTTGTAACTGATGCTTGGCCAGAGAGACAAAACAAGAAACCCTCTGGTGTACTGCTAACTTCGGATCCTCTCTGCACAAACTGGTGGTGTCGGAGAAGCCCAGGATGGCTGTTTCAAAGGACTCAATATTCATGGCTGCCATGATATCCGTGGAGCTATTTCAAAACAATACTGACCCACCTTTATGTAAAAGTTTCAAGATGTGTGTTTTTTTTTGGGGGGGGACATCATTGACCCAAGACATATGGCAGGGCATACGTTAAATCTGTGGGTGTGAGTTGTAATAACCCTATTTCCCTGTGACCTTTGGGTTGATGGTAGAAGTCCTTCCCTGAAGGGTTGGAGGACTTGAAAAGCTTTTCCACCCAAGAGACTAATTAAATTGAAGGGATTCCTGAATTTCCGCAATAAATTGCCCATTTGTCAGGTCTGTCCATCCTGCCAAGGCCTCAGTCTCACTGTGGCAACGACAAGATGGAGACAGCTGTCAAAACAATCAACCCCTTCAGCTCAGTGGAACTCAAAAAGGGCTCTTGGGTTTGCTGGAGATAGTTATGAGAAAACTTCACCTGCTGACTTTCTGCCTGTCAATATTATCACTGCATATGCCCTTCCCTGATTTATTTTGAGTCCACCATCTCACCCATTTACAACAAGAAACGGTTTAAGCTGTTGAATTTCTGCCCATTTGTGCCGTTAAAGGCACAAGACCCCTGCTCTTCCCCCCAAAGCCAAGTCTAAACCTTTCAAAGAACTTAGGTTTCACGAGTCATAACCCAGATATGTTACTGGTCATCAATGGACCACTGCTTAGAAATGCAAATAACTGTGAAGTATAAAAAATGTCTTAAATACAAATATATCTTAGGCTGGCAATTCTACATTCAGTGCAAGCCCAGGCATGGTATTTCAGATGGCTGTGTGTGTGTGTGTATGAAGGGATTTGATGTTAATAAGTACAGCAATGTTATTAGCACTAATCAAACAGTCACCTAAATACACCCATTTAAGTGTTTATACCAGAAGCAACATTTTCCCCTTTGAGCAGGAGAACAAGTAATCACCAATGCCCCACCACAGCTGTCTTAACATTCCATACACACACACACACAGAGTATTTCTGCAAAATGCCTACTACGCTGCAGGGTACACTACTCTGATTGCATTCTCACAGCACTTTATTCCAGTTTCCCAGTATTTCCCTAACTGTCAATTTTTGCATTACATTTGATCTTTCACACAATGTAAAAGCAACTTCCAGAAATTCACCAAAATATAGAATAGAGCTGGCTCTGCTTTTGTTTCCATGTTATTTGCAAACAGATTTTTTCTGGAAGCAAATAACACTGAAATGACCCCTACATTTGTGCTATACTCCACTATATTTCTGAAAGTGGCTTTTACGTTGTGCGAAAATTCAAATATAATGCGGAAAGTAACAGGTAGGGCGATGTCGGGAAACCAGAATAAACTGCTGTGTGAATGCAGCATCTGTCTCAACCCCTTCTCCCCAATGTTAGCATATTGCAAGACTGATGCAACCCATACTTTCTCAACCACAATACTACCTTCTCCTCCCCACCAAAGGACCAGGGATATAGTAATGAGGGATTTTATTTGCATTAGCATGGTAATTTAATATGTTTACATTTCCGGGGGGGGGGGGGGACACATCATTTTTTGCATGAAATTAAGCGCGGGTGGTGCTGTGGTCTAAATCACAGAGCCTAGGGCTTGCCAATCAGAAGGTTGGTGGTTCAAATCCCCACAACGGGGTGAGCTCCCATTTCTCGGTCCCTGCTCCATGCCAACCTAGCAGTTCGAAAACATGTCAAAGTGCAAGTAGATAAATGGGTACCGCTCCAGTGGGAAGGTAAACAGCGTTTCCGTGCGCTGCTGTGGTTCGCTAGAAGCGGCTTAGTCATGCTGGCCACATGACCTGGAAAAACTGTCTGTGGACAAACGCCGGCTCCTCGAACTTTAAAGTGAGATGAGCTCCGCAACCCCCGAGTTGGCCACGACTGGACCTAATGGTCAGGGGTACCTTTACCTTTTAAGCCTGAGTTAGAATTAAGTGTTGTCTTTGCTGCGACCTTTTGCTGTTGGGTGGTCATGCTCCTACACAGTCACAGTTACACTGAAATCCTACAACTCCAAAAGTTAAAGCCTTTGCTCACAAGGGAGTTGCTCTAGCCCCCTGATCATTTTGGCTGTTCTTTTCTGCACATTTTCTATTCAATACAAAATCCAGATGTGTCTAGACCTGTACACATGCCTGAAGAGAGTAGGAGGAACTGTTGTTCTCCTTGGTGGTTGTCACTTATTACAGCCAATAGGTGCCCTCAACACTTGTGCAATCACAATCTACGCTGCACTTGCAAAACAAAGATAGCACTGTCTAGTGCTTTTTTTTCCCCCTTAAAAAAAATGTTTAGGGGTATTCTCATTTTCCTACTCATATTGAAATACTGCCCCTCAATGAGGCCGAACTTAGATTCACAAAATGTTTAGGGGTATGTGTACCCCTGCATATCCCCAGAAAAAAGCACTGGCACTGCCTAGAAATCACAACACATTTTTGTTGGCTCAGTACACCATGCCTTGACTGCCAAGAACATACAATATCCCATAATGGAAACCCAACCCCAGGCAAAGAATGTGTGGCCTGCATGCTTCAATTAAGCAAGAAAGGGCATTTAGTTTGCAAGAGAAAAAAATAAGTCAGGTGAGCACTCTTGTGACAAGTCAATAGTATGTTCTCAGGATGAGCTGCAAGTTCATTAATATCTACGTATTATAATATTATATAAACACACACACACACAGGGAAGTTTGAGGACTCTAGCTGAAAAGCAGAATATAAAATCTACCAACAAAATACATATTTGATGGATCTGAGCCTCTAATAGCAGTGTTGGCAAACAGCCATAATGTTAAAGTAAAATAAGCTGCAAACTTGTAAGTGGAACTTTCCTCTCTCTGCCTCCTATAAAGATGAATCTATTGCAAATGACTCCTTGTCCAACTCCTCCCCATTCCCCTCCTCATTGGATCCTCTACCCTGCACTTCAGTGAAGTGTGTTTAAGGAGCATATTCTGTGAAGCCTTAACCCCCAACAGAAAGAGCAGCCAAAGATAATCAGATCATTTTGATTCGGATCACCTTATATAAAGGGGGTAGTTTAAAGTAAGGCGGGTGGCCCGGCTAATCTTGCCCTAGTTTGGTTCAGTTCTTTGACTAATGATCTTATAGACTTAAGCGGAACTAAAGAAAAATATCAAAAGGACTCTTTTATAAACATCTTCTAAACAGAACTAAAGAGAAACATCCAACGTGTTCTTTTAAAATTA